>NC_066359.1:8408334-8748186 GCF_024516045.1 Bombus affinis
TTACATGACGTCACATGTTCTATGATACCGACCATTCGAAAGTTTTATAACGCCCTCTACAACGTATAATATCGCGTCGAGTATAATTAGTCCGTTTGAACACGCTCCGTTCATTTAAACAAAACTTTAGTTAGTGCTCGATTAAATAAAGTTCTAGCGATCGAATTCATCCATTTGAACGTGAAGTACCGTTATGTAAACGAGAAATCGTAAGTACCAAAGAGAATTCAGTAACCGCTTGCTTATTACTCGAATTACTTGTCCCGCCAATTAACCCCACTACTCCTTCTTTCTTTCTTAACCTCGCTACAATTAAATACGATAGACGTAATGTCCCCCTTTTGTTGAATAGAACAACATCAGTAATTAAATTACTAATTGAAATAGAACGATAATCATAAATGTAAATGTTAAACATAACTTTAACCATCTATCTTGGACTATCTTACCTTAACTAACTGTCTTAAACATTTTAAACTATTCATTTATAACAATCAAATTATTAGTTTATTTTCATAACATTTCTAAACATTGTTTATTATATTTAATAATTCATTAATTGCGTACAAATACACTAGACACCAACTACTGGACTATAGACGGAGTTCAATTTCTCGTCTACGTTTCGTGTAATAGATGCAACCAGATCGAAGGCAATGAGATCTTATCGTCTATTCAGTTGTTCTACGATTGGTGAGTCGCATGGTTTGGAATTTTTGGTGATGGGTTATTTAAGTGCGTACATTTGAGTTGAAATGCCAAGTGAACTATCACGATTTTTACCACAGTCGTGCGCGGTATGACGACTATAGATAATCGTCTTTCGTTGATTTTATCGAAAGATATTTGAAAGATACGTGCAATTAACGAACTGTAATGGGTTCTTCCATCATTATCAAATAGTTGTGCAATACATCTTCTGTTCCCAATATATAATAACGTAGGTTGCTCTTTCCATTATAATTTGTCTGCTAGGTTATCGATAAATTGCACTGCGAGTTTCCGAGTCATACTTCCTGTATACTTGATAGCATATAATTAATAGAATTGATTTGAGAATACAAAGATTAATTCTGACATATTATTATGAATAATGAAAGTCAGAAGTGTGTAATAAAATTCGGAAAAATCTGTAATTGTTCAAACGACTTGATGACGAGACAAGATGTGGAAGCTTAAGCGACTGAAACGACCCTGCTTTACCATATACACGCAATCGATACCCTTCCCGTAAGAAATATCTAGGCAAATGCGTTCAACCTTCTACCATCTTCTAACATCCCTATAAGGTTGTTTATTCGTTCTCTGTTCTCGATGTTCGATTCTCGGATTTGACTTCGACTAGAGCCATTTCTTCGTCGTTCTTAATCCGTTTTAACACACAAATAGAGGTTAATGAAACATCATAGTTCAAGTGTGTTAATATAACTAACGCATACTTGTTTCCTGTTACTGGCATCATGAACTATCACGCGAACTCTTGCCTTCATACTTTCCTGATCATGTGTGGCCGAATGTTTCGAAGTTCGCGTGGTTACTAGTATTACTACCATAGAGTTCGTATACTAACTGGAAGACAGTTCGCAAAACATTGGTTTCTATGACGCTTGTGCACGTATACTCTCTTACGTTTATATGTATAGCTTTACTTGTATTGGGAACACATGACGTCTATTTTGTTTCTAACTCTTTGAACTTTGTTTATATTTGTATAAAAGAGCTGAATTATTTCCAGGGAAATAATAAATAATAAAATATCAAATAATAGAAGTCAGAAGTCAGACAAGATAACAGGCAACAGCTTCGAGCGTTCGAAGTTCCATGTTTTCTTATAGAACTACTAATAACTCCCAATAATACTCTATTACTGAACAACGCTTTTAAAATTTTTAAAGAATCTAAGAAACTAAAGAATTAACTATCAACAAATAAAATATCCATATCAATGTGAAGCTGTTATATATAAAAACCCACTTCCTTGAAAGCTGAGTTGCGTTCCAAAGAATTGTTGCGCGTACATGATCTCCTGATGTCTTGCAAACTCTGTTTCGAATCAAATGGCTGCCAATGCCGCAGTCAATCATGAACCTGCAACGAGGGGACTTTATAAAACTGCTGGTTTCCCCTATATCGAAAGTTTCGATGAGATTTATATCGTGAAAGAATATTTTAAATAATAAACATAGAAAAGACACATTGCATTGATATCTAAAGCCAAATTAAGTTAAAGTCTGTTTAATACATATTATATCTTAACCGCTAACCTTTGCACGACTGTCGCATTGACATTCAATGGCGGGCACTTTAAAAATGCTTCGAAGGCCCACGAACATTTTGTTTCCATCTCTGTAGCTTCCAGGATTATAAAAGTGACACAGAGGCACGTCTTGAGGAATATCCGTTGCCATTGCTCCTCTCTCGTTTGCGTTCCTGTTTCTTTAGCCGTTTCTGTTTCTTTCAAAGTCACTGAAGCGGCAAATCCTTCTACCCTCCGGGAGCTTAAGGGCGGATACTCAAGTGGATTCAGATCCGCGCGTTTGATGCATTCCTGATCCTCCTGGAATCATGTTCGGAAACAAACTCAACTTCGACAAACTCTCCGTTTCAGAGAAACCAAGTCGATTGGCATCGACCACGTCCGAACGCTCGAACTACAATGCTATTAAAGACTCGAATTTCTTCTTATTTATTATATGTATCGTATATATTAGAATTTTCTTAGCACACGGTATTTTAGTCTCCAAAAATTGTTAATGCTTTGTTGCGCATACTGCTCAAATTAAAAGTTACTTATATATTTGAAGATATACTCGACGAATTTAATGAATTTTTTGAAAAGATATTTAACTTGGCACAATCGATATCCATCCATGGATACCTCGAATACATATTTATATTTCACTGAATATTATTCTATTGTGTAATAATTTACCGACCAATAATGTTAGTGAATAGAGAAGCAAGAAATTGTAGGTTATAGATTTATGCTGCAGAATTTTACAATCGTACGTCAGATATATATAGAATGCTTATAACTTTATCATGTTTTCGCCCAATCTGTCATTGTTATACGATGGAATTTATTTACTGACTCTTGATTTATGACTTAAGATCTGATATAGTAATATTAGTTCAGTTGCGCGAGATAATCTACATTAGTAGAACGATAACTACAAAGTTCTCATAAGATCTAGATTGTCAATCGAATCACGTACAAACTAAAAGTAAGGGGACATTATCACTAATTTCTAAGGAAGGAAATGCTCGAAGGACATATAAGATTTCACAGGGGATGAGTCGACTTTACACGTTACCATGCTATCCTGGTCGAAGGTGTTTCGTATTACACGTGCCTTGAAACACCCTGGACAACATCGAAAGCGGTTCCATCAAGCCTGTTTCGAGAAAACGCTCGTGGATAGAGCATCCCGTTAATAATTTGATGCCTATGCCCATGTAAAATTAGCATATTAATAAGAAAGACGGCGACAGCGGTCAGGATAGCAGGATGAAATGGCAGGAGGATCATCGTCGAGGCTCCTCCTTCCAGTTACGAGGATCCTTCGTGGCTCTTCTCCTCGTCTGTGTTCCTAGTGATCGAGTCTCCGCATTTAGAACTCAATGAAGCGGATCTAATTGCGGTTATTACGACGATACCCGGACGTTTCGTCCATACAGTCTTCAGAGATTTATACAATCGGTTGTTTATACTTGAACACGTTAATTTAAAAGTCATTCCTGATAATTATACTTGACAACTTGAATTAAGAATAAAAATGTTATTTAATATTAGTTATTTTGCTAGTATCGGTATTAGAATCGTTGGTATTTTCAAGAATCGTACAGATTTTGTTAAAGAAAAGCTATTTAATCGAACTAATGGATTGTCTTACAGCTACGTAGATGATCCTTTTGATTCCACAATTCTTCTTGATCACGTCCAACGTATTCGATAAATGCGACACATACGAACTTTTTCTAGTGGACAGATGAAATTTGTTATTATTAACGTTTATTACAAGAACGATGAACGTGAGAACAGGTAGGCGCGTTTTAAAGAAACTCAAATACCAACCTGTTTCCGGGGCGAAACTCCGAGGCCATCATGATCTCCTGTTAACAGAGATATCACTTTTCATTTTTTTCATATCTCATCGTGGACTTTCGGTGGTCTGGGGTCAAGAAGCCAATCCACCCACCACCTTCTCTCTTTCCTCCATTCCACGAGAGAAACGCAAGTTCCTTACTTTAAACTCCTCTTTAAATATCTACAAATTATTTACACGACGCTTGACCTAGAAAAAAAGTTTCCTATTACGTATAACGACGTGTGTTTGAAATTAGCATTGTTAATTCTTACCTATTTTCGCAATAGAAAGGATGAACTTTGGAAAGGATTTTGTACGCGATGAATATCGTTAGGAGTATAACGTCCTTGTTCTCGTGGACATTCGGAAAAAGAGAAGAAACAGACAGGGCTAGACGTTAGGGTCAAACACCTGATTATCTCTCGTTGTATTCACGTGTCCCGTTCGATGGAAACGAGTTGCTCTGTGAATTCCTGTGACCCTGCTACCAACCGTATCGTGATTTGCTCTTGATGCTGCCTTTTCTCCCTTTCTTTTCACCGTTCACGTGGCCACAACGTGAAAACACCCAATCACGATACTCGAGACAATAGCTGCGAAACATGGACTCCTGGTTCTGGATGTATCGAGAACGATTCGACTTTCTCCCGAATTCTGGTATCTCCAAACCCTTCAACGGAACAGCTTAATGAAACTGTAACGGCTCTTTTAAGCGATTTAACCTATTACGATATAGCCTTTACAAGACCGTTCAACTATTTCTTATATCTCCGGTAGATATATTAGTTACCTGGTCAATAAGACAATATTTGGTTATATGAAAATTGCGTTCGACGCAATTATAGAAATTTGTAAATTACATCCGTACATTGGCCTTCATATAGATGTTGTAAGTAGTTATTACAACGAGAAAATCGATTGAAATAGCTGCGTCGAGAGCGGTGATGTAGCCAGGAAGGAAGACGCACGAGTGACACGACGTGAACAGAAGCGTATTTGGTGCCATATTACATGCGCAGTGTAAACAACTCCGTTACATCGACATAGCAGGGAAATAAGGCGGACGAAGAGGTACCCTGGCGGGAAACCGGCGAACCAGAGGCACATATCGGCGCGAAGCAGACCAACAGCCTTTAAATATTCCCCGAAGAACAACATACAAGCTACCGTTCTCCGTCTTTCAGTCAGTTTTACGTCTGAATTTTACGTACCTTATATTTTAACGTTCGTCAGAGTTACTACGACTCAGTGAAAATTCTCGTACACTTGCTTCAACAAATTTGATATTCTTTTATTTTTCCATCGACAAAATTTATCGTACTGCGACTACGTTGATAAAGGAAGAATAACAATTGGCAGACGTGATTCTACGCGAGGTAGAAATTGATAAAAAGTTATTTATGCTACATTAGAGAGACTTTACGAAAGACCAGGAATATCGTTGTGTGGTAGATTCACCGTTTGCGATATGTAACATAGATAGGCGAATTCATATCTTTCATATATCGTAAGATAGGAAAACAGGATGGTCAAGAGCTTCGGATTATGGCGTACTCGTCATATTTTCATGGAGTTTGGTATCTCACCATGGCAACACCCTAGCGGCCATAGCGAGCCGGCAATTACGAGTACGTGCTATTGAAATACCATTACGTAGAAGATATCATTGGGCGTATCTGAAGAGAAATTGTATTTGTACATATTTATTTGCATATACGAGTACAATAATGACTTCACATTGGAAATTATATTATATTAATTCGTGATTATTTTGCATGTTCGGAGAATTTCTTTATCGTAATTACGCGATACTCGATAAGAAGAGTTTTGTTAATAAGAAAATTTAATAAGAATCGCAGAGAAACGAACAATTTCGTATATTAAAAAAAAAAAAAAAAAAATAAATCGTTTTTCTACGCTTGTTACGTTAACCTAACCTTTAATTGAAAAAAAAAAAAACTATGGACTTTACGCAGCATGTTTCTTAATAACAGCAGGATATCGTCTGAGGTAGCAGAGTCCTTCAAAACGTACATGATTCGAGAATCTTATATTCACCTTGCAACATCTGATGAGATCCTGTTCAAAATGCGTAGATGTGCCTCGTTGAAGAAAAAGCGTAAGGGAATGAATATATATGGGACGAAATAACGTTTCAGTATTTCAGACTAAAACAACAGAGAAGCGAGGAAAAAGATGCGAGATATTTCAACTTTGATACTTAACACTTGGAAGTTAGTAAGCTCTCTAGATTCTTGAAAAAAAGTGCACTTTTATTTTCAAAATGTTATACATTCGTGTAATAACAATTGCATAAAAATATCAATCGTTTAATTACATGCAACGCGTAAAATATTAAAATACAAATAATTGTATAAAATATTAGGAAACCGGATTACCGGAGATTATGTAAGTCTATCTTTTCCAATTAACGAATCAAACGACACCGAGCTCCACCTTCCTTCCTCGTGGATCACTTTACTCATTGTGAGTGAAGTGCACTCGAGCCATCCACGGCTAATTTCTCCGCTTATCCCATCGCTTCAAAAACCTACCTACAAAAACACTAGAAACCACGCACGCAGTATTTCTTACGATCTCTCGCAACCCCTTCACCCCTTAGATGTCTGGAATATCTGTAAAATCACATTTTCCCAGCTTGGAAATATTTTCGACTTTGATATCGTTAATATCTAAATACGAATCGATCGATGTTCGATACTCTGTACGATGATTCGTATATTTGAATCATAAGATGCTTCGAAACACACGCGACATTAAAAAGGAATACGCATCCCAAGATGAAAAATCTCGCTTCTTCGATTTATCTCCGATCGAATGAACCATTTCGTTTGTACTTTCGTTGACCGTAAAAACCCGTTTTCTCTCGCTACAAGAAACAAGCCACAAGCCACAAGCCACAAACTACACAGCCAATATAATATATCTTAAGAGTATTTGGCGGGGATAGTTTCTTCGGCCCTTGGCGGCCCTTCGGTGGGACCAGGAGGTGTACCAACGCGGGCGGAGAGTTCCCAAGGCCAAACGAGCTCCATCCAAGTGCTGCGATCCTGCTGAAAATGCGTGGGCGCGGTCTCCCCGAGGGCTGGCCTCGGCCAACGAAGGTCGCACCCTTTTTCGACTGGCGTGCGCCTGGCCCTTTCGTCCAACCTCGTGCGACCATCTGTCCCCTACCAAGCCGCGCGCGCGACCGTTGTCCTCCGACCTCTCCACCTTTCTTCACGAGCGATCCTGAAGGAACGGCTCGTCCCGCCGTACGTACAGTATCGAGGCGCAGGCGCGTGCAACGATACCACGTGGCTGTCGGCATCCGTTTCACCGGTTTCCATAAATTTTACCCTCCGATCGTTATATGCTAGAGACAGTGGGCAAATTTACGAAGACAGGTAACGCACGAAACGACCGATATTATCGTATATCGGTTTTCTAAATATTTCTATCCTCACAGATATACGTATACGCATTCGGTGTAGTTGTGCATTTTCCAGTTTCCCCGTAAGCGCATAGAAATCCGCAAAACGAATTATTTGTTCGATTTTATATTTCTTATTTATATGTCTGTATGTTGGTCATATTGGCGTTTTAACGAACCAAATATACGAAACGTAGTATATAATATACGATATGGTGAAAAGTAATATAATACGTAAACACGACTAGAAAATACAGAAAACGAATGATATTGACGAACAATAATGTAAGAATGGATACAAGTCTCGCGGGTAGAATAACAAATTGCTTTCATTCGCCATCGAGATCGTTCAACTCCACCCTCAAAGTTGCTCTCCACGACGCATATTCACCGATTATATCAACGCACACACGTTACAACCCCTCACGCATGCTCCTACCCTGCCTACCCCATCGACGAACAGTGGGATTGTTGAAAAGGAGAACACTGTTGCGCAATGCGTCATGCGCGATTCATTAGGACGCTCTCCACCTCTTTGGGATTTCGAAGCCTATGTTTACGCATGCCAGTGTCGATTTGCCGGCCTACCAGACCCGCCTGAAGGGACGATTTCAACTTTCTAGTGGCAACTTTCCTGCACTGTGGTACGTGTCCAGTGGTCCGACAAATCTGACAAAATTAATTCATATGCACATAGATATAGATATTTGATGTATTTTTAAAACACATTTCGTATCCCATTCGAAGCTCGAATCGTATGAAACGCGTTAATTGAAAAGAATCGAGAGTGCTTGTGTCTTACGACGTCTAAGAAATTGAGAGAGAAATATCTGTCCGGCGCTAATTACGCGGGAAGTACGTCCAATCGAAGGAGAAATTTCTGAGAAATATCCGCGATTCGGAAATTTCCAACCGGCAACTTCCTAACCCAATGTACCCAATCCACGCTATAATAACCCGAGAGTAGTAACGCGTAACTCCATCGGTGGTCGCAACCATTAAATCACCTCGGAACAACATCCATCGCCGAGTCTGTCGTTCACGAGCCGCTGCAACTGCAACTAAAATCCCCCCTGTTCCCCTGTTGGCGGCGGTGTCCAGCGCCAAGGCCAAGTTCATCGAGTTCGAGCTCGCCGTCTCCTCGTCCCTGGATCGGTTCCTTCGCGTTTCTGTGTTCCTGTTCAAAGAGCGGGGGCGGCTCCCGCGGAGGGCAGGCCGTCAAACTCGCGGGGCGGAACCATGACACGAAGAGGCGGTGCGGAATCGCGACCTCGTGGCGACGAGCACCGGGTACAAATCGTACCGATCGTCCGCGGCGTAAGATCGGATTCCAACGGCGGCTACGTTGTTCGCCGCGGGGTCTTCGGTGGTCCGAGCGAACAGGTCGACGCCACGCGGAGCACGTTGCTCCTGGATGGAAGGCAGCTCCAAGACGGAAACGCCCAGGCGTTAGGTGTATCTGCGTGGCGTCGCTGATGTACGCCCAGAAGACGTTGTGTAGGTGCACCTTCTTAACCCTAAACTTGGTGCTGCGATCGGATATGGTTGATCGGGTGTGGCCGTCTATGGATGAATAGGAAAACGGATGAACGTGTTTTTGGATACGGAGGTACAATTTGCAGATTCTGAAATAGTGGCACTATATTGCACCGTGATTACGAAATATATTAGCACGTTATCGTGTTTATCGTAATATTTACACACTGTTTAATCGGAATAGGTGTATCAAATTCTATATTGTTCGATAGTACGTACTTTTATGTGGCTTGATCGATCGGCTGTGATCGTGATCCGTGGCCGAATAGGGGAATGGGTGTGTGTGCTTTTGGGCATGGGGGTATGATTTAAATATTGGCAAAGGATTATACAGTGGCTACGACGAATATTTCCACACCGTTGTATTTATTATAACGTTTAGATATTAATTAATTAGGTTCACGAATGATCAGGTAGAATGCACAAATTAGCACCAGACGGAATACAGAATGGACCGATAGAATGTTACATACGTAGGAAAGCGCTAGAATTGGATACATTTCGAACGTTCAGTACTATTGACCGTAGAGAAGAAACTCTCGAAACGCTTGCTTCGTACGATGATAACGCTGATTTATATAACCTGGACTTAATTACACTGCGTTAGTTAGTCCTAATTGGTAGGTACTAATTCATGGAAGTAGTACAATGTTATAAACGAGGGAACGGATTCCGTGATTGAGAGAGCTCGTTTAAGCAGGTTATATAAATGGAGGAAATGAGAGGTTCACTGGGCGAGGATTCAGGAAGTGAATTTCACAGAATGAAAGGAAACATACGATTACACTTTCTAACGTTCTATTATCATTTATTATCTGTAAAACGTGTTGTTGTCGCGAGAATTTACGATCCTCCTGGATCAAACGCGAAATCCAATGTCTAGGAACTGATAAAAGCATAACGATCCTTTCTAACATCATTAACCTACGAAATAAAGATATTTAAAGTTCAATAAAGAAAATATTTTCATTCGGCGAAAGAAGAAGTTCGAAATAAATTATTTACAACTTGATACTATTCGTCATAATGATCCTATATACGGTATATATAGTATGCGGTATATAGAATTATATAATCGATCATATAACAAAAGGTTCGGCATGAATTGAAAATAAACTATTCGTAATATATATGTACGTATATATCATAATACCAAACCATCAAACGCGATGAAGTTTCTCGAAGAGCGATAACAAGTGATACGAAATGGAGAAGACGATAAGCTCGTAAATTGGCTAATAAGCTTTCCTCGCGGTATATTTCAGAGAACATTGTAAAGCGATCTACATGCACCGACGGGGTCCATAGAGAGCACCATTCGTCCATCCCATTGGAATAATCCCACCCCCCGGTCGAGACACATAACGACACAATCCATTAATCCTCCGAACCGCCTCCTGGCGGAGAATGAACCGGACTGGTGCCAGCCCCAGGGGTAACGCACCCCAATTCGCTGTCCAAACCATCTCCTCGCCATTCCTCCTTCCCTGATCATCTTGTTTACTTTTGTATTGTCTAGAACCATCGTTGATCGTCTCTTTATCGACGCGTTAATCATCGTAAATGTTTAACTCCGTGGAAAATCACGTGACACAAATTTATGCTCCCCTGGCACTTTTGTGTGTCATCCAATAATCAGCTGGCCTTTCCATGGTATCCTGATAGCACCAGTCCGTCGATGGACTGAAACGACTTGCCGCCAGACAAACCAGCCTAAATCCCTTCCTTCCTTCTTTCGCCACGTGTATTTCCACTCGGCTAGCTTAGATCGTTTCGGTACTGAAACGAAAGATGCCGATAATACTTTGTAACGGCACGCGGCTATGGGACGTCATGTTCACGAGGCGTATGTATGAATATTAATTACACCGCAGGTGACACTGGTTAGGCAGCTATCAGAATGTAGGAGGTCTCTTGGCCTGGATAAGGAGGTTAAAAACCCTTTGAATTTAGGGTGGGAATGGTGGTGTAAGTTGGGTCTTGATCCTGGGGGAGTTGACTTAGTTGAAGTCGTGATTCCGGCCTGGCAAGCTGCTGGTATGTTTGAGGGAGAGAAAGAGATAGTCGAGAGGGAAGTATCGGTTTTGTCAAGGATCGATGTTTGTTCTGTCGTGGAATGGTTTCAGATCGGATTCGTAGATCGCAAATAGAAGGAGAATTTTAAACAAATTTATAGCGTATAATTTATAGCGTTTGAAAAAATCGTTTTCCTAATTACAGGAAAAGTATTTGCTTGTAACCGTTACGCGAGAAAGCGAAGAGAAAACGAAAAACGCGTTGAATGGATAGATCCGGTCTAGGCGATCTCATCGCTAACCTAGGCTAGGCCTTCGATTCGATGGTTTCCCGCGGGGATTCCTCGCGAGGATGTTATCCTGTGAAAAAAGCGTGGGTGGAATCCCGACGAGGCGAACCCTTTCTCTCCAACGACGACAACCCGAATCCCTTCGAGCGTCCTCGCTTCACCCGCCATTAATTTTCCTCTCCCGTCCTGTCCGTTTTCCTAGTCTCTATCGTCGTCATTCTCCCTTCCGAATCGTCCACGGAACGACAGTTTCCGAAGAACGGGACGAATCATCAGAGCAACATAACTGCCCAAGGGCAAAGCTATAACCCGTGCCAACCTCGATAAAACACCTTCTCGCGGTGTATACCAGCCTACTTCGAATATGTGAATATATTTTATTCAACCCTTTCCCTCGGGCACCAGATTAAATTATTCCTATTGGTAGGCTGTCCGACGTTCCATCATCCAGAGCAGACCAGCTCCGTGGAAACGTAGAAACACCGAATACACTCCGTGCTCCTACTGCGTCGGCTAATCACCGACGAATCGCGTGACACGCTTTCGAAAACCGTGCTTCCGTCGAGTACAGACTATGGTACCGACACACGGAAGATCGTAGGAATTTCGTACGACTGCCAGCCAACTTCTGTTAGCCTGGGACGGGGGGATCAAACCAATAGACTGCCGATAGCCCTTTCGATTATCGGAACGATCAGAACGAGACCCTTCCTCCATCTGGCTCGACCCGAACGTTCGCATTTCTTAGGTGCACTTGGCTGGTGGAGACCCCTACTCGCGCGTGTGCATTCGCTACAACTCCTCGACGTGTATCGTGCCCTATTCCTTAGTCGAGTTATGATGCCATCGATCTGATGCGTTAATGGACAGTTTTGACAAGCGATGATTCCGGCTTGGCACGCCTGCTACGTCGGCAAAGAGCGTTTCCACCAAGCGGAACATGGTGTACTCCTGGCAAGCATATCGCTACGCGTTGTTATTTAATCCAAATTCGATATTGCCCGCTCTTTTTATTTCCCCGTTTTATTTTCCTATAGAATAAAATTTATTAGAGTTTTCCGACAAATGTAACCGGTAGATGTCATACGTAGATAATACTAATAGCCGACAGTATACGCGGATACGTTCCTTCGTTGCGAACCGCTGAGTGTTACTAGAGATCTTGGAAGCCAAGTTTCTCGATCAAACGTACTTTTACATATTTTTAGTTACTGATAGACCGCGAATGATATACATACGTAGGTAGAAAACAAATTTCAAACGCTTCCTAAAACCAGAGACAAATATTCGCCAGAGACTCTGCGAAACGAAAGCCTAATTACGCATCACTGATATCCAGATGAATTCCTTATTCATCGTCCAATTAACGCGTCTCGTTGCTCTCCTTCGAATCTCAAATTTCACGAGGCTCCTCGCTAATCCCTTTTACGCCCACTGGTGTCCAGTGCACGTGTCCGCTCGAAAGGTGTACGAGGTGAACGACCAGACGAATATCAGGGCACCTCTCCCGCGGTTATGTCGGCCCTGTCGCGATGTGTGACTCGAAGCACTTGGACGACTAACCCTTTCCTTCGGACGAAGTCGCGCCGCCATTCTCATATGTGAATACGGTCTGATTCGTCGTCGGATCGACGACGGCATCTCCTTACCGCGATTTCTTTTCCGGTTCGTAAAAGTCTTGGCCGCGTCGCCGTCTATCAGGAGCGACGGACGCATCGGCGACACGCACGTTTTTCTCGCGGAACGATAGGAAAGTTCGGTTTTCCCGCTCCACTTATGCTCCTCTGATAGCACCGGAAGCCGCCGATTGATTGGAAACCCCACGAGGTATTCCACCTGATCACCGAACCACCGAGACGCGCCTATGGCGTCCTGGTGTCGAAAAAAGTGGAATCACCTTTTTTTCTTCTTTTTTTTTTTTTTTTTCTTGACGCCGTAGCGTTGTTTATGCAATGTAACGTGCTCGTGCGAAAACGTGTACGCGGTTCGATCATAATTACGGCCGATCGTCGCGTGGGACGAATTATGCAAACGCTTTGATCGATCGATCGCTGGTGCTTCGATAAGTAGGCAGTGACGGTTGTCGGAGATTAGTCGAACTGTTTGATTCTTATCGAATCGTTAAACTCGTTCGCAAGTTAGGATTAAAGCGTCGGTGATTATGCCAAGTTGTTTCGTTCGTTCGGTATAACGGCTTTCGAATGGTTCGATGTATTCGTGTCAAGTCGATGGAGTACCGAGGCGGTACAGAGATTATATCGGGTTTGGAGAGAAGTGCTTTTTGATTTAGGTAAAGCGTAATTTCCTTTGACGTTATAGAATGAGGTACAAAGGGAGTTAATCAAAGTGTATAACGGGCTATAACGATATTTCGCGAACAAAGAGAAATTGAGAAAGTTGCTAGGGATACATAGGGCGATAGGTGGTAGTAACATCTTCCCCTATACGTTTGGCGAACAAAGGGGATGCAAACGTTATTTCTATTTTCCTTCGGAGATCGCTTGCGCTTCGTTTTATACGAGCAATTAGTAACTGAAAAATCCTGAAATACGTAAAAATATAAATAATAGAAATTGGTATTGTTATTAGACAGACGTATAGTAATTATAATAAATAGTATCGAAAGTTTATTCGACGTTATGAAATTCCGGGTTGGAAGAACTTCACTTCGTGCTACTGGAAACAAAAGAGAAGGAGAGAGAATCGGTGAAACGGTTCGACCAATCGACGCGGTGACGAAAGTTTGGCCAGAATTAGCGACTGTTCGCGGTCGTAAAAGGGGAAGTAAATGCCGATTGACCTCCTCGCCTCTCTGAGGGCCGGATAGAGTTTCTATGAATGTTCCGTCACCGCCCACAACCCGTTCTCGTTTCTCGGCGCGTACGTCTCCTACGATTTCCGGCGAATGCGTGGAACGAACAATCTGAACCTGTCCGATCGCCACGAATTTCCATCTGACGGACAACGACCGAAGAGAGAACACGCGGAATGCGCAAGATTCTCCGCCGTTATAGCTTCCTGATCGCTGTCACCGCATCGCTTTTTATCCGAACTCGTTCGAGCGAAACGATGGAATTAGAATCCCCTTTTAAAGCATGGAACCCGCGACCAATTCATTCGCCCCTCCACCTAAAATCACAAACACGACGTATAATTTGTCGTTAGAACCATACATTTGTAGCATAAAGCCTACATACGCTTGTTTCACGCAGAAAGCTTATCGCGGATGGCAGTATAATATATGGATACAGTTCGATATTTATAGATATACGGTATCGTGGTATCGGGGGAAAACTCTGAGTAATTAAAAAGGTCTACTTGACCATGGGACATGTGCGGGCCAGGTATACCGGAGCCAGGGTATAAAAGGTAGCCTTGAGTTGCCAGAGAGCTTTTAGCGTTGTCAGGGTTGACGAAGAGTGTCGTCAGCGTTGTCAAGGAGTGTGACCGGTGTGGAAGAGGTTGTAACACGGTACTCTGAAAGCGAGTTACGAAAAATTGTAACAAATTGCGATCTCCTCCTACAACGCAATATTCTTGTAACACGGTTTAGATACAACACGGAACAAATTAACCATTTTATAGGAGGATTTACCGTAGTACGAGGTTCGGTCAGACGTTGAACGAATTGCGTGTGCCACGTTTGCACGCTGTCGCTTATCAAATACGCGTATCTTAAAAGACAATCCACCCCACGTGATGCTCCATTTATCGTTTTTTTTTTTTTTTTTTTTTTTTCGGTAGATAACGCAACGAGCGAGGAAGCAGTTCCGTCTTTCGGTAGTAAAACAAGGTTTTATCCATCGAGGGCGCAAAACCTACCGAAACGCTGCATAAATAGCAACGTATAGGTTCGATCATTCGGAAGGAGTTAAAGTTCCGTGAAATTGCGACCGGTTAAAAGGACGGTGTTCGGTGGACAACGTTCCTTCAACAGCACCGAGGAAGTAGAACAACTCGTGTGCGATTGGCTTCTGATTCAGCCCTTCGCTTTCTACCGGTATAAAAAAATTACCAATCTAGTGACGAAGGATAAAACAGAGCGAAACATACGTGGAAAGGTAATTCGATTGTTTGTTTTCTCTTTTTCTTCTTAATTTACTGAAATATAAAGTTACGAACAAAATTCGATTTATCTTTGGCCGAGCCTCGTACACGTAATACAGTATCCTGAAATGTGCCAGAGTATAAATACGTCTAGAGATTTCTCAAAGAGTAAATAGCTGATTAGAAATCAAGTTCAAGACGGAGAAAAAGAAAAGCATCGAGGTTCGATGGATAGATGGCGGGAATTATCATATAGCAAGGAGGCACTGTCATACGCAAATGTGACGGATCGATGGTGACAAGCGATGTTCCGAACATGCTGTCCTGTTACAGCACCCCGACATTCTTTTGTTCTCTACGAATTGCTGGTTTTCCTTCGCCATCGAACGGATTTCTACGTCTCATATTACCCTGTCTCGTAGAGGAGTCGATCCATTATTCTCAGCTTTCTTGGTTCGTTCCAAGACACACCACTTTCGACCCGTTTGCGTCGTGTTCGGACGAGACGCTTCTCCACGTTGCTTTTTGCGCTTATGTTCGATGAAATGGAAACGTTAAAGTCGCTCGCGCTGATTATACACCGTTACCATTCAGTGGTAACACGATGGTGACACTGAGCGAATGCCGCTGAGCGAATACGTAATATCGATCGTGGTTGGGTAAGTCGGCGAATAGAAACGTTTGTTCGTACATACGTGAAAATGGTTTCTTGTCTCGTTTGTTCCTTTCGAATGTTAACTCCACCGTGATCATTCATTCCTTGCACCTGGTTTCTGCAAATTACTCGCCGTTTATAGAGTCCTGGTACTTAACGGTGTTCGGCTGTCATCATTACTGGTGATTGATTCGACGACGATCGTAGCAGGATATTATGGCAATTTTCGCGTTGAGTAAGAAAGCTTAACGTATCTTATGCAAGTACTTACATACTTTTCGTCGTTCCGCGTATTCTACGATTATTGTTGTATATTGCCATCGTTTTTGCGTCATCTTTCCATCGACATCTTGTCTTCTTGCTCAAGCTTCTTCGTTAAACCAGTATTATCAATCATAATGGCAGAGTACCGAAGAAACATCAACTCGACAGCTGTTCGTAAAGCACTTGCGTCTCCTCTAAACTCGAAACATTTTGCTTTCGTTTTCGATTACGTCGTACTAAAAACGGTCAGAAATTCGACGAAGCGCGCTTATTGCGTTCTTCTCGTCCGATTTTCGTACGAAATGCCCGATTTTAAAGAGGATACGTTTACATATGTAAATAACCGTGTACCGTAATAATAGGTGCCGCGTTAAGAGGTGCTGCTGTGTTGTTCAAGTCCGCGTTGACCCGCGAGTCTCTGCACGTCATGATCTTCTGTTCTCGAAGAACGCTTAATCCTCCTCCATTTTACAGCCACATTCCTCGCTTTAGCGCCTCGTTCCCGGCTACTAGGACGGCAGATACGGAGGTCGCGGACCTCGTAAATTATGCTCGCTTGTCGCACGGACAGAGACGAATAGACACGAGCGTCAACAGGCGAGCATAACGCGAAACCCGTCGACTATATTCCAGCAGGGCAACCTTCTGGTGCCCTGAAAGGCGGCAGCGTTCGTCGGCATTGACGTTTGTCGTCGATTTCATACACGCTCGCCGGACACCTGTCCGCCCGTGTGCACGCACGTTCCCTCGATTCACCTGTCGTGGCATGTTCGACGTGGTTTTGTTTTTATAGTGCGAGCACACGCACTATTAGGAGAGTATGAAGCCGTATATAGCGGCCAATAAGTCGGAAGAATGACGGACGAGCCCCACCCTGCCGCGAGGTAAATTCAATTTGTCCCGGCTGAAGAAAGATAAATCGCGCAGATGTCAACGGTATTAGGGCGGCATGAGCTTGTTGGAGGTCAGTCAACCGCGTTTTAATTCCGAGTCGAGCGACGACGCTTCGACTTCCTGGTTGCGCTTGGTAGCGTTTATCAGGCGAATTCGAGGGAAGGTTAGGAGGAAGCGTAACGCGGTAATGAGCAGATGGCCAGTGGAACGGCATAGAGGCAAACGAAGCAAGTAGGTTGTTCTTGCAAACTGGGTCGGGACAGTAACGCGGCTTTTTCGAGAGTTTACTTTCAAACAACGACGGTTATTGCTATCGGTGTTTTAAACAATTTGCAATTGATCGATCGCCAAGAGGAAATTGTTTATCTTTATCTAATATAGGAAAAGCAACGACCGCGTATCTCGTGGAACGATCCGATACGAGGATACCTACTCGTTGCTATTATTACTGCGATGCTCTGACAAATATCGTATTGTATATAACGAAGCACGTATGACTACGAACGAATCAACTGACCTTTGAATTTAATTAAAAAATTGGAACAATAAAAGACGTTCGATTTAAACGAATATCACAAAGTGTGCCGATACTTAACGTCCAAATACGTATTCGTATAGATCGCAACAGAACCCGTATTCTTATTCTACTTACGATTGGAGAGCATCTTACTCGGAAATAACAAAACCTTAGAAACCCATGGTTCCCTAATACCGTTGACACCTGCGCGAGTTGTCTTGTTTCCCTACCAGGCGAACGCGTTTTACGACGCGTTTTACGTCCTTTTGGTCAATGTCACACCAGGCCGCAGTTCCTGTGCGGGACACCGTTTCTCGCCGACTTTGGTGTCTCCATGATTTCCTGATTCCACGATATTCCAAACAGTGAGAAAAAAAATTGGCTCAGCGATTTTCACCACATTTGTTCCCGTACTTAACGCACGCAGTCTTCGTTCTGTACGAAAATTATTTCATTGCACAGGCGTATGTTGTTCCTATTAAACAATCAAATTTTTCATTGAAATTAAGTTCCATAGTCTGGAATTTTACGGTACCTCGACGATAAAATACGATAACTTTACAAATCGTTGCTCTCGCTATTTTTAAATATAATTATTAAAATTTCGTTTAATCGTGGATATCTGTAAGTAACGGAACTATCGTTATCGTTAAATAAATGTAACGTAAATATCGCGACGTTAAATATAATTGAACACCGCGTATTCGGTTTATGTACGTGTACAGAAGGAAATATCGATCATGGAAAATGATATGTTAATGCGCGTGACCAATCGCGTTGTCAGGCGAGTGCCATCGGTTCATGGTTTCCTGGTCGAAGCTTCCGGAAGTCGGTAGAAAAAAAATTCTGGCCGGATCGAAGTTAAACGAGCCCTCCATCCCCTCTACGCTAATAATCAGGCGGAAGTAAATCACCCTCCGTTATAGAAACGAAGCTGACTCTCCATCAACGTTCTCTTTCTCCGCTGAGCGCGCGCAATTATCCTTTCAAACGCGTTTCAAACGCGTTTCAAAAACCGCTCATAGGAAATGGAAAGACGTTAGAAATTATTTATCGATTTGTTTCACTTAATTCGCTTAATTTGTTGATATTTTTAAACGAAACAGATTTAGATTTTCCATTATATGTATATTATATTTTACATTCATTTTGATATCGTACAAATTTTCGTTAATTAATCTTTTTCGCCGGCTTTCAGAATTTTAATTAGAATTTTAATTAGAATTAGAATAACGTATAAACGCATTCAAAGAAACGGAATTTAGGTGGAGATTCGTGCGATCAGCTAAACGCTATCTTTGAATTTTGTACGTTTCACGGGTATTTCATTAATCTCATACGTATTTGTACCGTAACTAAGTTTGTAACGATTATGCTTGCAAGTTCGAAGATGTGAAAAGATCCGAAGGCTAGTTTAGTGTTTTACGTTATAACGAGTCAAACACAAACTTTGGAAGCAGGAACGTATAAAACGAAGACGAGGATCTGGCCGAAAATTGAATGGGACGCCGTCGGAGGACAAGGAAGCCCTTTTATGGGAAAACGAGAACCGTTGGTCCCTAAAGGGCATACGCCTACGCACTTTTACTAGGAAACCATGAGGAAAGGACTGGTTGTGTCTCATCTCGCCGTGGCCCTTTGAGAATCCTGCAAAAGGACTCGATCCGCGACAACTTTCCTCGTCGTAAGACGTAATACGTAAGACAGATACAGACAAATATTATGGATAGTAAGAAAAAGAAGAAGATACTTGTATGTTTTACAGTCAGGGCTCCGCTACGACTGATTTTCATCTTTTTCCTGAGCTTTGAGAAATTCTTTGACGGAAAACCTTGTAAATGATCGATTACAGGTTGCAGTCAACCATCCCGCAACTCAACGAACTGGCGGCGAACGACCACGACAACGAGATTTTAAAACACGCCAACGGATACGATAAACGCTTAAATACCAGAAACGATCATCCGCAGAGACAAATTAACGTATCGCGTGTTTGACAAAAATATAAAATCGGACGATAAAACTTTTTCTCAATCGTTCGAAGGTAAATGGCCGGAATGTAAGGTGCCGGAATTATCTAATTATTATTGCGCTATCGATTATTATAATCGATCGTTGTATTACCAATTTTACGAGCGAACTACGGCCACCTAACAACGTAACAATTCAAAGAATTAATAGAAAGTTTTTATCAATAAAAAGGTAATATTGACGTAAGAATCGATATAAATTTTAATAAAGTCTGTATTCGCGTGCCAGTTAGAAGGGATGCTCGGACAATTATGGCGTTCCATGGCTGGACGAGGACACCGATGCAAAGGCATGTTCTCCTAGTCGGTGTCACCAGTCGACTTCCCTTTGGTATTCGGACGACAATTTCGATAAAGGGCGCGTACGATGTAATGGTCGTGAAATTAGGCGGAATTATTTAACCCTTTGGGGACGTTTCACAAAGGGCCGAGTTCACAGGATGTTAGAAGACGACGACAAGTCTTTTAGGGACCCTGACCGTGGTCACTGTCACGTGATCTCCACCAAAAGGGCCACAGAGCAATGGCCGTGGTCCAAAACATGGCGCTGCACCAACAATCATCGAAATTCTACGATTTTTTAACTATTTACGATCAAACGTGTAGACCCCGGACAGTCCATATTGAACAGAAATTTATATTTTTATAAAAACTAGTAAAGAAGCAGGATCCAAATAGAAATTTGTTTCGAC
The DNA here is from genome assembly GCF_024516045.1 of Bombus affinis. Taxonomy (NCBI): domain Eukaryota; kingdom Metazoa; phylum Arthropoda; class Insecta; order Hymenoptera; family Apidae; genus Bombus; species Bombus affinis. Next base: position 8,428,796 of record NC_066359.1, read on the forward strand.
GATTAAAAAATAAGAACGATTTACTACGTGTTGGAGATTTTCTGTGTTTCTACGTATTACGTGCATCGTACGAATTTTTTCAGCCCTAAATTTCGCATCAAAAATTCCACTTTTTTTTTATATCCTGATATCGTTTTACGTCATGTTGTTTGATCGATCGGTTTTGTCGCTGTACGACAACCGCTTCGGACATAAATCTTTCGCAGTTGGTAATCGATATTAATTACATGGTTTACGCGATATATATGAATTGTTAGTTTGATAGGAAAAAGTTCAATTTACAATTTAGCGATGTTCGGGAGATTCGCTACGACTAAATTCGTATTTGTCGCGTTGTGTCGTTACATGTTCAAGACGGTATACGTGAAACGCTCTACGCGACACTGAACGGACACGTGTCGGTATCGAGAACAGGGCTTTATGAACACACGGAGGACTCAAAGTGAATTTAAGGGAGTAACTTAAACTTCCTGGAGAACGACGATCGATAGTTGAGCGGATAACGCAGATCTTGCCCAACTTTTGTACTTTTAATCGAATTACGAATTCTTCTAATTTTATATCTATTATTTTTATTCGTTCTTTGTTCAAATAGCAATTGAAATATTTTCATATCGTTACACGTACACGTATTGCTTGCGAGTGAATTTAACAAATTGGAAACTAGCGTTTCTTAGCTATTAGGTAAAGGTAGGGTGTTAAAAGTATTTGCAGTAGGACAAGGGTACGAGATTTACCAAATTTGACACACGAACGAAAGATTATTACGGTCGAATTACAATATTGTCGAATTCCATAAAATATATTAAGTTTCATATAAAAATCAAACAAGGGATAAATTAACATACTTCTTCTGTATGCGATCACGCTTCGTTTCCCTACCTTTATAATATTCCCTATCTTTTATTCTTGATCTTTTCCTGGTCTCTGTCTCAAGCTTATCTACGTAAAAATGAAAACAACTTTGGTAGAGTTTACGACACGATTTATTACGATGAACGTTCGTCAGCGTATCAGCAGACAATATGTTACAATAAAAACCATAGGTCAAGGTGTTATCTGAAATTTTCTACTCTTTTGATAACGTTCCTTCGTCGAATTCGTCACGTACGTACAAAAATCGACAGAGGGTTTGATCGATAGTGTCGATAAAATTCTGAGAATTGGGGATACGCGTCGATTTTCAACTACCTAGCTGCGAAATGTTATCTCGTCCAATCTAGCGAAACGTTGGTAATCATTTTCCTATACATCCAGATTGTTGGAACGATCGAATAAATTCTAAGAGTGTTTCCGATAAACGTATACGAATATTGGCTTATGGACCAAAAGAAAATTTACTTTCTAAAACGGTGTGCGCACTTTCGTTCATGTCCTGCAGGCATATCCTGTCACGAATACTCGCGTAAACGAATGGGGATCCGATAGGGCGATGTAACAGGGTAACAGGGGTTAGAAGGAGCGTTCCAAGGGTCCTGAAGGCCCCTTCGTCTCAGAACCAAGCGTATTCGACTCTCAGCCATGTTTTCTTCGATCTATACGCGTATACTCGCGCGTTTTCGTTGACGCACCAAGGATATCCAAATCTGTTTCTGACACGTGTCCGTACAGACACATATTTTACACATTTATTTTATACATTTATATAATATTCGATAAAAAAAAAAAAAAAAGTGCGTGAGATTAGATAGAACGAGGTAATTTAGAAAGTTTATTTTTATAGTAGGAAACGATATAACAAGAGCTTAGTCGTGTTTATCGATTAAATAAGAAACAACGAGCGTTTGTCAATTTCATTCGATATCTTATCGCGCATAGTTTGGTTTAAACTCGGCACGGTCTCTATCTGACCGTGGTAAAATAAAAGAAACCCGATAAAAACGCAGGAATCAAACGATGGACGGTAAAAAGATCGTTATGTAATTGATAAATGGCAAAAATGCAATCAGAAACACCGTGCAACTCCTTTTAACGCAACCTTCTCTACGTCTAACAACCTGAACCATCCGTTTCGAACGCCGTTATCCCCCGTCCTTCATCCCTCGCGAAAGCACCCCTATAGAAAAGGTAGTGATTGAAATTTTCTGACAACCCCGACACAAGCGTCATTCACAGGTTTCGTAGCAATCACGATGCAACCCTCGTACGATTCGCTTACCAAGCTCTCATGAACGTACAGAAAGTTCGCCGCGATACTTAGGGTGGTTTCGCAACATCCCTCGAGCAAATACGAGAAACATCTGTGGGGTGTCGAGTTTTAGGAACGTATAAGAGCGTAGAAGGTTGCTGTTTTTACACAGGGGTTGCGCAATGGGGGATGTTAGACGCATCGGTTTCAACTTACCAGGGGCAATTGCTCGAAAGGAACCCCTATCGATCCATGACGTTGCTCCAGCCACGTGTTTATCGATCGCTCGCCACCTTCATTCACTGGTTTCCCTAGAAGCCTTTTCAATGGTTCCTGATGGTATTCTCGCATCGTGCCAGAGAGAATTTTTGTTTCGCAGCTGTTCGACCACGTTTCGCTCTATCGTTCAACTTATCGACTCTTAGGTGGCTCGTTGGAGTTTCCGGATAAAGTATCCGGCCGTGCTTGCCCTGCGGCAAGATATCGTAATCTTTTAGCGACAAGAGCGCATCGTTCGAAGCAGTTCCGACATCGCGAAGCTGCACAAGCCGCCGCCGAATCGACGCAAATTGCTAGGACTCGCCTTTCGTCGGTCTTGATTAGCCGCGAAATAGAAGAGCGGGCGATTCAGCGGTTTGCGTTTTGTTCCACAAAATCTCAGCGAGGAAAGAGTCGTTTGTTTACGATCCGTAAACCAACCAAACTGTCACGTACGTCTGGAAGTCTATATCAAAACCTTGCGGACTTACGTAACATATCGAGGCGTAATTTAACAAAGTTGGAAAAATAAGGCACCTGTGCTTCGAAGAAAGCAGAACTTCGATCGTTATTTATTGCTTACATCAAGAGCATCGAATAAAAATAATGAATAAATTATCGACGCTGATTATTTTCTCCTCCGATTATTTATGAAATACGTTGATGTACATGCAGGTACAAATATGTACGCGTTAAATCATAATCTTGGAGAGTTTTGCTAAAACGTTCCTGGAAACACATTCACGAACCACGAACAATAAGCCAACCCTCTTCCAACGGATTAAGCGAGTAGAGTGGCTTGTCCGGTTCCGCGAGGAAGCTCCCTCGTGTTCGGTCCAAGACTTTGTTAGATCAAGTTAACCGAGGAGAGCAGATCAGCGAGACATCGAGAAAGAGAGAGAGTGGGGCGCGATAAAGCGGGGCTGTACACATTTTTCAGTGATTAGTGCGCGTTGCTTGCTCGAACGGCCAACTCGTCTTCGTTCTTCCGTTACACGAGTCGATTGTCCGTGACTTTGAACCCTCGAACGGACCAGTTAGTCGCTCTCGACTTTGAACTAAATTCTTAAACGATTCCTAATCGAGAGCCTCGCGCCGATTTCGTCGTTGTTGTGATTTCTCAAGGTAAGAGAAAGTATCGCTACTTGTAAAGTAAAAATTCATTTCCTTTAGAAATTTGAACGATCGCAATATCCGATTTTAATTTTGTTCGTATTTGTGACGTCATACCAACTATACTATAATTATCAATCTATTCCGTATTCCGACGTATTCCGTGAATACAGGTTACGGTTTCGCAAAAGATACGATCGTCGTAAACGTTTCGTATCGAGAAAAACCGAACGTTCCTGTTTCTAAGGATCGAAATTGTTACGGAGCGGTAATATTTATTTATGCGTGCTTGCTACTCTTGCTACTCTGATTTCAGAGAACGTCGTCGGTATTTTACAAGAAATCGGCAATACTGCATGTTCGATACGGAAAATCGGTACTGGAAAAAATCAGTGACGTCGATGAACTCGATTGGAGCGAGTTTGCCTAAGAAGATCAAGGTCACGTTTGATTAGAACCATAAATCAAAAAGCATCGTTAATTAATGCGAGAACAATTTGTATCGAAAGACTTCGATATCAACGGGAAGGAAATTTTATTTTCTAACAAATTATCGTTTCCGGCCGATGGCCACCTATCGCCATTTTGCGTCAATCGATTTTTCGTCGAATACCATTGCTGGCACGTAATTCTATATACGGTTGATACATATAATACACGTAAGAAATAGTTGCACGTATCAGCTGGGAAGATCGGATACACCGGAAGAGGAGTTGCTTAGTTCCAGAAGAGAGACTTGGTTCTGTTCAATGAGAAAATTTTCATTCCCTTGCATTTCGTTTTCGGGAATTTAAAGGATCGTGTTTAGAATTTCGCCAACTTCGTTTCGCTTCGTTCGTTTCGAGTTTGATGCGAGGATTTACGAATTGTTAAGTTTGTGCGGTGTAATTCGACGATCTCTCTCAAGTAGAATCGAAATAAGATCGCGAGACGTTGGAATCGCTGTAAATATCTGGTAACATGAAGAAAGAAGAGGAAGAACATGTATGGGAAAATGTCTAGCGACGACTGTGCGACAAAGTGTTGGGACTCGAACTCGCGTTAAGCATCGATAAGTAAAATTGCTCGTAGATAGGCAGTGATTTGAATCGTGTGCTCGAGTTTATTGTTATGTAGAATTGCGTGACTATACAAAATGTCGTTTGTGAACGGGACGATGATGTTACTCGCGTACACCGCGAACATGATCGCCACGTTACCTGAAAAAGTGGGTACCGAGCTTGGTGAGAATACTATGGACAACACGAACGTAACGACGACCACGTTATCACCGGAGGAACGAGAAAACCAATTTGATTTCGACGATCGTGAGTACATTGGAATTTTTCTTTATTAACGTCGAGTTTTTGTATTATTTTGAAAAAGGGAAAGCGTCGGTTTGCGAAATCTCGACGATAATGAGCTCATCTCTAAAAACGGTAAATAATTCTCGCGAAGATGAAACTTGTCGAAATTATCATCCCTCGCATTAATATGTCTCGTCACGTGATTTGTCTGGATCTTTTACGTCAGTAGATATCCAGAACGCGATATAATTACTCATAGGAGACGTAAACTTTGCAACAAAATAATCTATCGACGTCTCGATCTGTTAACTTTTCCCAATCACTTTCTATTTTTATCGTTTCCTTTAAAATTATTACGAATTTCTGCTCGTCCGTTAGTCTGCCTTGGCAATTATCTTTCTACGATGTAGCTAATTTTCTAGAACATCGACATACACGTGAAATTCGTCTTTTAACCTGTGTCTTTGCTAGCTTTACCGTTTACATCGTTTTAACACCGCTTTAACATCGAATCTTTAAAAGGCCAAGTACGAAGAAAGTTGTTCGAAGAACGACAAAACTTGGGATTTTGTGATTTGCTGATTCGCGAAATAGACTTTTTATACGACCTGATAAAATAATATCAGGTAAAGGTAGAAATTTTACAATTTCGCGCAAATCGATAAAAACACGAGAGACTTTGCCGTGGCAGCGCGGTGTCGCTATCGATGCGAGAGAATTTACAGTAGGAAGAACAATTTTCCAAAAATATCATTTGTCACTGGCAATCGATACGAGTTAAAAATATTCCAACATAATCGAACATACTTTCGATCGAAAGCGACGTGCCTATTGTCGTAACTGTATGCGTTGCGCATACTGCATACTGTATACGTATGTATACGCGCTAATCGTTAATCCAGTTCGAAGACAAAACAGTGGCGAAGCCTTCGAGGAACTGATAGCGCGCACAGATAACGAGTTAACACTCGGAGATAACCTCTGACAATGTTGCTAAACATTGATCTATTATAAATGACGTCATTACTCTTGTCTCGCACGGACAGATATGTAAATAGTCACGGCCATGTTTCTAATAGATAAAGGAATGGGAAATTTGGCTTTTCGATGTTTGATATTAGTGCTATATTAGATAAGGGTCAATTTCAAACTCGATACTCCAATTTTACTCTAATTTTAGCTACGAAACTTTTAGCTACGAAATCTTTTAAAAAGATCTTTTTAAAAGATTTCGTAGCGTCTTAAGAAAGCGTTAAAGGCGAAATTGAGAAGAAGACAATTTCTTCGTGCTTTGCTTCTTTTTTTTTTTTTTTTTTTTTATTAAGAATCTTATATGTACTTTTTAACGTTAAAGAATCGACGCGTTTCAAAAGCTTTCCCTTGTATTCGTTTCCTTTGTTTCTCGATAGAATGGTACATGTGGCGATGTTTCGACCCGTACGGCTGCTTTTACATCGGTTCGCCATGGTCCGGAGAGAACAGACCAGTCTCTACGTTTCCGGCTCGGCCGGACAGCATAAATCCACGTTACATGCTTTACACTCGAGATAATAAGGCAGAACCACGCGAACTAAAAATCGACAAGTACGAAACTATTCGCGGAGCGCACCTTAAAAACGATAGGAATCTTTATTTGATCGTTCATGGTTTTCTCGACAACGGCGACAAAACATGGGTTTTGGTAAGTACTCGATTAAATAGGTTTTCCTCGTTTCAAGTTCTAGCGAGTCTATCGATATCTCCGTGTATCCATATTTTCCGTACGAACGAACGATCCAAATGTTTCACTTTGAAAGTCAAAGTTTATTTGAAAAAATAATATCGTATGTTGTTCGCCGTACTTTCTTTAAAAACGTACTTTCAGCCTCGCTAAAAGACTCGCGTTGTTCGCTCGTTACGATCAATTTTGTCTACAGAGAACGATGGAGGAATTATTGACCAAGGAAGACGGCAACGTGGTGATCGTGAATTGGATCGGTGGAGCGGGTCCACCGTACACGCAAGCTGTGGCCAACACAAGATTGGTAGGTGCGATGACGGCTCGTTTGGCTTATCAGTTGATCGAAGTTGGACGAGTGGATTCCACGAAGATACACTGCATAGGGCATAGTCTTGGTGCGCATACTTGCGGCTATATCGGATATACTTTAAGGCAGACGTACGATCATAAACTTGGAAGGATCACTGGTAAGTCGAAAACTCGTAAACCGTTGGACTGCCGATTCTTTTTTCTGCCATTGCGAACGACGAAATCCGGCGACTAATCTGCACGAAGCTTGAGAAAATCCACCCTTACGCTTTCCTTAATTTCGTTGAAAATTTCCATCTTGCCGAAATAATCTCGCCTAATACTTTCGGAAAACAAACGGTTTAACGTTACGAAACGTAACTGGTAAATCTCTCTCTCTCTCCCTCTCTCGTCACATTGTCTTCGCTGATAACTACATAGGTGCAGTTGATGCGACGTTAAGACCTATATACATATTATATACGTATATACGTAAAAGCTGCGAGCCATCGAGGTAGCATAAAAAGCGCGTATCGCCGAACTGCGTGGAATCGAAGGCGTTTGTCCGTCTCGCGCGATGTCTCCCTTTTTACGCGATTTCCACGCCTGTTCCGGTACGCTACGATCAATCGAGTGGAATAAAATTAGCCCCACCAACGGTGAGGAACGAACGGAGACGTACGAAGATAGCCGATCGAATCAGAAACGATCAGGGTAACAGTGGAAGGAAGAGAAGAACGACCGAAAACCTTGGCTCACGGCCATTTTGTCCCCCACGAGCAAAGTATATTCGCCTACTTCGCATCGAGTATCGCGCGAATCGGTCTATCAGAAACCTAACCATCGGTTCTATAAACTAAAAAGCAACACGCGCTAATTACAGTGGCGAAGGAAGGTCGCTTAAATACGACGTAAGAAAACGATATAATAAAATGTAAAGTTAGTATCGGGCGGCGAATTAACGCAACGCCGTGAATCCTGCTCGAACCGTCCAATAAAGCGACTGTATCAACCGACACAGCCCTTAACAGGCGCACGATCAACCCCTAACAGCCACCATCGTACCCGGTCCATCGCCATAACCGATCCTACGATGAACAAAATTCCCGATCGATCCACCCCTTTCTCAACCCCTTTTCAAAGGCGGTAATGGAGAAGGGGTTCGTTGGTTCGTTGGTTCGATCGGATTCACCCAGACCACTGTCACGCGAGCTATCGATCCCATCGGGAATTACCAGGACACCATGAACCAACGAGAGCTACGCTTTGGTGAACGGACAAACCACAGGACGAAGGCGAATCGAGGGTGAAACAGGATCCTCCCGTAGGCTTGGCTTCTGATGAACGGAATGGAATGGCGAGGCGGTAGGGTGGATCGTTTCTCGACGGTTGGAAGTTTCACACCGATGGTTGTTGACGAGGGGCTCTAACGAACAGGATATTGGCGGTCGAAGACACGCCCGAAGACAAGATTTAGTAAACAGAGGGAACAAGGCAGCACGCAGGGATAAGAAGTGGCGTTGCTCGGAGAAGGTGGCTCGAAGGGGTGAGTTTGGAAAGGGGATGACGAGGATTCGAGATGCTTCTGTTTGTGTTTCTGTCGGGACGTTGAACCGTTTATTAATGTACGTAATAATTGTGATTTAAATATACATGTTGTTTAAAGGGATGAGTCGAGAAGGGTCGACGAGGCGGACAAAAGGATGTCCGTGATTCGGCTGATTTCTATTTGAACAACTTTTAAATAGTTTGTTAATCGTATTATATCGCTCGTATTATAATAGGTGAAACAGTATATAAATAATCATTTTTTAACGGAACGAAATAGTTCAAATTAACGAAATACACGATGTTTCGTAGAAACTGCGCGCTGTTAAAGTTCTAAGTGTACGAGAAGATATTTGATACGTAACCTAGCGATAGAAAATTAGTATGCAGCCACCGCGGTAAGTAGCCATCTTAAACGTACGATAACACAACACGTAGGAATACTACTTTCGTGAGCAACTATACGTTATTGGCTATATACCGCGTTCATTAGCCTCGGAAAACATAAAGCGTCACGCAATAGTTACGTGCATCGTCGTAACCTGGCGAACAACGTAGCGAACAACGTTGCGCAACAGCGGAAACGATTGCGCCGTCTGACGAGACAATGGATCGAAAGGTTAAGCGATGGAAGAAGAATTATCGACGATTATCGCTTTACCTGATTTACGAGAAAATTCGTAAAATAGATCGGTGAAAATGGGAATTGATCGTCATCAGGATTCGCGAAAATCCTGCTTCCGTTAGAACTCGTAGCAACTTGACGAAATTCTACAGAATTTGTTGAAAATTCCACGAAATTCGGCATCGTTTTAAGAATTTTCTACGACCGAAACCGTGGGAAACTGTTTGCACGGCGAGGATACACGCAATACGCGTAGAACGCGACGGAAACGGGCAAAGCGACGAAAGTGTGTACGGTTGCAGCAACGATCAACGAAGCTTCTCACGTCCGTTTGGTTTCTCTGTTGCAAGGCCTCGATCCTGCCGAACCGCATTTCAGCAACACGTCGACGATGGTTCGGCTCGATCCGACCGATGCCATCTTCGTCACAGCTATCCACACCGATTGCAATCCTTTTATCAGCGGCGGCCTCGGCATCACTCAACCTGTCGCGCATATCGATTTCTATCCGAACGGTGGTCGCAATCAACCTGGTTGCAACGAGGGTGTTCTCAATTTTATCAGCTTGGAACATGGCAGCTTCTTCCGTGGTAAGCTGTTAGCTTCTCTCGCTTTCTCGATCTCAACCGTTATCGATAGATATAATCTGCTACGAACCTAATTCGAATTGTCGTATCTATCAAGCTACCACGAATTCTACTAAATAGAGATAAATATTGTATTAAATATCGATGTGTAACGCATTCTCGTCATTTCGATTCGCTGTTTACGTATCCCCGATACGTATTACGACACCCGCATAAAAGAACAGAAAGAATGAAGAAGAAAAGAAACTTTTTCAGAAAAGAATAAATAGGTAAATAGACGAAACTGTGGATTTCAGGGATAAAGAGGTTCGTCGGCTGCAATCACATCCGCAGTTACGAATATTTCATAGAGAGTATCAACACGGACTGTCCATTTCTGACGGTTCCTTGCCCCTCTTGGGACAAGTTTCTAGATGGCAGTTGCTTCGACTGCGTGAATCAGTACTGTCCCAAGTTTGGATTAGACGCTCAACCCGGAAACTACCGCGCATCCGTCTACTCGATGACTGGATCCACCAAACCGTTTTGCAGTTAGTACATTTCTTTTATATACAGCGTCGTGTATACAAATTGTACGAAGAAACGAAACGAACGGTCGTCCAAGAATCGTTAAGAGGCGAATAAACTTGCAGGAGGCCATTACAAAGTCGTCATCAACGTCTCGAAGACGAACGAGAGTCTGGACCACGGTGGCGAAGTTGGAACTTTCGCGCTTAAAGTAATTGGACAAAATGGAAAAAAGTCGGGGAGGATGCCGCTCAGTTCTCAATCGACGTACTACGAACCAGGTAGCACTCACACCGTGGTACTGCTTGGTGACGTGGTTGGCAAACTGGAATCAGTGGAAATTTCGTGGGAGTACCGAGTCTCTGTTTTCAATCCGCTCACGTGGAGGCTTCTGCACACGCCTCGCGTCTATATCGACTCGTTGAGCGTCGAGAGTTTGGAGGCCGCTCACAGGTACGTATCCCGTTATAACGATATACCGTCGACATTCACGTCGATCTTTATTAACGACATCCGATCGTTACCAAGGATATCCGCGTACGCACGGTTCGCCGCGCGTGCAACTTTCATATCTAAAATCTTCCTTCTGTTTAATCTAGCATTACCGTGTGCCCTGACGAATCGAAAGCTCTGCTCGCCAAGCAATCGAAGATCTTGACGACCAAGAATTGTCAAATAGCTCGGCCGAACGTGGTTTCAACCTAACGACACATCCTTCAAACCTTTAAATCGACCAATACAATTACGACACAATTACGAGTCAAGAGACTCGTAGTAACTCTGGCTGTCAAGATTTCGCTTTTCACACGCTACCGTATGAAATTGATCGTCGACGTTAGAACATTACAAGTGGACCGTTCTTACCATTTACTCGTTGCTTATCGTACGACTTATCTTTTAAGAAATAAATATACTTTTTTCTAATAATTCGTAGCGTACTTTTGTAACGATGTTTTTCAAATGTAACTTTTCGGAAAAACAAACTATCTATACGTCAAGATGAATATAAACAAAAGTAGTATTTGATACTCTAAACTTTCCAGCGGACCGTAATTCAAACTCAAGGGAACATAATTTTTCTAAATAGTAGCAAAGGATATAAATATAAGGATATAAAATACGCGGCCATTTGGCGCGTTGACTCGAGTTTCTCTTTTCAATCTTTATCTCGCCTCAAAGTTTGACGCGACGCGAGTAAACTTTGTAGTAAATCAACCGGACGCTGCTGTTCTCTGGCCACGCGAATCATTCTGAAAGTTATCGCCAAACGACATTCGATTAACGAGCAATCGCCAATTACCGAGGTGTCGCGTCATCGCGAGAAAGTCGTAAATTTGTCAGAAATGAAAATGTCAACCATCCCTTTTGTCATTCTTAACGTTTCTTCGTTACCCGATCAGTTTTCTTTCCCTAAATCCCGTTATCCTACTTCGATATAATTCCGTACAGTTCTATCGGCTCTACGAGGAATCGTAGAGGACTGTTCGTGAAACTAGAAAATTTAGGAAGAACGGTAGGCGTGGAAAAACGATGACAAAGAGGAGATTACGAGACGAGAGGATCGGCGGGAAATAATCGTAACACGGGAAGCGTTACGAAGTAAGGAGAATGGCGAAAGAGGAAGAATCGTAAAACAGCGTCAATTACGAAGCAGAAAAAATCTTTGTTCCTTTAAATTTCCCATAAACGTGCTTAACATAGAAAACGCAAACTAAAAAATCGCGACACGGCTGAGAAGCGAAAGAGCGAGATCCCAAGTCGAGAGAGCTCGACACACAATACCGTAGGATACAGCTCTCCGTTAGTATTCCCACGATGCCATCGGACTGAACGTCGCAGTATGCAAATCTCGGCTTTCATCCTCGGGTAACGTCAATCTTCTCGCAACGAGATTCGTAGCAATTTAGCCTGGAGGAAAGAAAACAAACTCGTCCTCGTTCGACTCGCAGACGCTATCAAAGACGCGAGACACGCACGCAAACGGTCTTACCCGAGCGGAAAAACGCGACCTTTACGAACGCCGCGGAACGGTTTTCCGCAGTCTGTCTCTGTCATCCGGGTGGAATAATAGCTTTGGTTCCGGCGCAGAGCAATGGCGGAGCTTCCTTTCACCGTGATTATGTCCGCGCGTTTCTTTCACCTTGGCGGCTGCTTTCATGCAACGCAAATCTGTTTCTTTCTGCCATTGGCAGATCGGTGACCCTGCGATTTGCACTCGTGGATATGTACAGTGGCGGAGTCGCAGGAGGGCGATAAAGTGCCCTCTTCCACGATTAATAAAATATTATTTTTTTTTTTTTTGTTTTTTACCATATTACCGTTATTCTTGCGTTAGGATTTCGCCTATTACAGGCTTGGCTAATAAACGGCTAACAAATACAAGTAAGAAAGGTAATAGGTAATGTTACAGAAGTACGATACAAGTGCAAGGTTACGTATTTCGCAAGGAAGGTTTGTACGGTAAGGTGGCAACGGTCAGATACGACCGGCATACGATATAGGAGAAAATCATGTTCTCGAAAATAGGAGAAAATCAATCTTGAAAAGGGAATTTGCAGAGGAATTTCGAGGATAGAGAATGTCTCGAACGAGGAGGGAGCCGAGCTGGGCGGGATAGAGAGCGAGGAAGAGGGCGAAGCGGCAGGAGACGAGGAAGATCAGGGTCAGAGATAAACAAGGAAGAGTTTCTGTTTTGGTTAAGGATATCGCACCATCGCCTTGCGGTAATTACAATCAGATACAGACGCGGCCTAAGTAGCGACGGAGTAAACAACTGTAACAGCGTGCTTTAAAGGGAGTACGAGACAAATAAATACGACGCGAGAACCGATATAGGATTAGTATTACGTTTACACGCTTGTATCGCCAAATACATTTGGCCTAGACCAAGTAATTAATTGGAAATTTACGTTTTCATTTTTCTTCGCAGTGGTCGCTCTTCCGAGAAGCGAGTCAAATCCAAAGCGACGTTTTACTTTCGAACCAAAGGGAGAAAAACGAAAGGGAAGAAACCGTACGTAGGATGACATAACTTGGACATATACGCTCGTAGGTATAATATTTCGGACTTATTACGTGATCCGGAGAGAAAGTCAGTGCTCGGCGCGCGGTTTTATTCGATTCAATTCGATTCAATTACCTCGCCGTTTCGCGATTTCTAGTTTACGCGCCAAGTCTGTCCGATTATGTAAAAGAACGTCTCTCGTTGGCCCGAGCGACGTTTTTTTACTTCAAAGTGTCTGTCGTAGCTGTTAAAAGGACTCATCGTGCTTGCGCACGATGTTCGCGCGTTATTTCATTTATTTTATTTATTTCCCTCGTTATTCCACTCTCAACCCGGTCGTATCTTATCTTGTATTATACATTTTCTTTCCTATACTAAACGGAAAATAGCGATATATGATTGTCGACATTTGTAAGATGGCGGTATGTCTCAAAGTGCGCGAAATAAAAAGCTAATTTTAAAGTAAAATTTAAACTGTTTTATTGTGTTTTGCCACAAAGAGAAACAACGTTTCGTTATCGTAAAACCTAACGGTAGCGTTAATAGAACGAAAGACCGCTATTTAACTAATTTCTCGAGAATTTCTCTGTTGCACCATCGAATTCTTTCGCTTTTACGATCGGAAAACATTTGTCGTTAAACGCGCTGTTTGCTCCGAGAGAAACTGCAGCCATGAAAATAGCCATAACGAAATGGTAACACGGTAAAGTAAAAATATCGAAAAACAGATATTTCTGTCGATAGTGAAAATGAAAAAATGATAGCCCTCTTTTCTCGTCGAGGACCATCGATTCGATTCTTCGCTTATCGCGTAAATATAAGATTCTATTTCTTTCCTTATCCAGTCTGATTCTTCCGCTTTAGCATATTTTTACCTAAAATATAATTCTCTGCTATATATTCGCCTCTACGTACAATAGCTTTGCCTAATTTTCTACGACTATACCGTACCCTGTACAGGTGTCTGATTCGTCGACTCGATCGAATTCACGCCAATAACGCTGCTTAGTATCATTCGAGTTTGCAAACACGGAACACCTCTTGTTGCTAGGGCGCTTCCAAGGAATTGGTAATATTCCGATTATGTAACATCGTCGTATTAACGTCGTTAACACCGACGTTAATGACAACGCCATTAGGCGTCATTAGACGACAACGACCATCGTCGTTGGTGTAACGCCTAACAATGTGTTTCCCGAACGTTGAACGGGAAGAGGAAGTAGGAGGATATCTTCTCGATCAAGGTCATCGAATTTGCCGCACAAAGAAAGAATAAAGTATAAAGAATAAAGAAATACGGCTTGAACCGAACCGCCAATAACGCTACTACGGCGGTGGATCGAGTAGACGCGTGCGCGTACCCTCGAACTGTCGATGTATAATAAGAATCAAACATTTCGATTTATTTAATCCTTTATCAAGATCGCGTTTCATCATAGAATATTCGCGTACAAATCTGCAACTCGTGATTCGGTAACTCGGTAGAACTCGAGCTGCGACTACCCCTGTGTACGACTGGCTGACTCGCCGAAGCAAACGTATCAGCGACCATTCGCACAATTTTCAGCTCCGACACTAGCTGACAGAGAACGAGCTAAACCTCCGACAGAACATTTAAGATCTTAAAACTTTTGTCGCAAACGTATATTTGCCACAGAATCGAATATGACGATTATAGGGGCTGACCTTTACCACTTTCATCGCCACTCCTACCGGTTTCAATTTTCTCAAAATTTCTTTCACGCCTCATCTACCAAACCAATCTTCCCCTATTGCCCGAAGAAGCTCGATCCGATCTAAACATGGCTGAAAAATAAAGAAACCGATAAACAAGATCGAACCAGGCCATTCTCCTTAAAACGAATTGCAAGCAAGATCGAGGAGTACGCCGCATCGACGAATCTGTCTGCATTCCCCACCATTCGCAGGAGAACAACCAGGTGGTGGACTGGAGATTTCGGAACGTTAAAGTTGCAAGGCTGCACGCTCGCCGAGTTCAGTCGAGAGTCGGCCTCTCACCGCGTCGCATCCTTTCGATAGAATCCGCTCGATATCGATTTCTCTCGTGTCTTTCGTCGGTCGAGAGAGTCTTTCCGAGTGCTCGTTGCACGGAAAACGCAAGCTTGCCAACAGTTTGCCATCGGTATACCACGGTAGGCTGTCATGTGAATTACCACACCGATCGAGAACACTCGAGCGTTTTCCGGCTGACATTGGACCGCAGTGGTAGTCATCGTCACGATGAGACCGAGAGACACGTGAGCCCGTGACATGATAGACGGACTTGAAAAATGTGAGTAGAACCGTTTTTCCGATAGTATTTGCCGGAGAACGGACGCTTAACCGCGCCGTATCGTTTAAAATACAAGCTCCGGACAAAATTGGTATCGGAAAATCAACGATCGACCACGAAATTGTCCGTCCGAAGAAAACATTTTAACCGGTTTATAAGAACTTTGCGTCTAAATCGGAGGCTATGAAACTAGCGAAAGCTGTTCCTTTCTGTCTACGAATTCGAGAATCAGCCAATTCGTGACAATTACAGCGATTGACACTTTTTGTTTCAACGAGATCGATTTCCATACAACGATCGAGACAAGATTATCGCAAACTACGAAATTGTGGCCTGGCTAAATGGCCGTCGGAAAAGAAGTTGGCAAACACGATACGATATTTCGCAAAAGTTTAACGTTTTGGTAAATGTATATCGCGGCTGCGAAGGCAACATATTGAAAACAGAAGGAATTCGTGAATTCGTGCAAAGTCCACAAATTGATAAATAAAGGAAATTGAACTTGCAATTTCTTCGGAATATTCAGATCCGCTAGCAAGATAAAGCATTTCTGAATTTAACGGTGGTTGGAAAGAAGGTTGTAAGTAGACTGTGAATATAGTAGGATAATACGGATAATAGAACGATAATAGGATAATCGGAGGTATACTAAAATATTTGTTACACGAATGTAAAATGTACAACGGTATTCTAAATATTCGTTTCTTACCGGTGTTTATATTACTTATACTATAAATTCTGTTGGTCACGATAAAAACGATCGTTGTACAAACACGCATAACTGGTGTAAATTTTATAACTGCGCTTCAAATCTGTTTAACGACGTCAGATATAATAACGGTGGTTGTTAACTATGATTAAAGTAACCATGTAGCAGAGTCGAGAGCGCGAGTGTCAGGGCCGCGAGATCCCAAGCATCGAACAGTGGTAGCAGGTTTCCGCGTCAGGTTCGCGGTGAACGAAGGATTTAATGGATGGTTTAGAGGACGAAGTAACAGTACAGCTGGCGAAATACCGAGTGTATAAAGGTGAAAGCAACAGTCACGATGAATGCACGACGATCGACCGATTAATGCTTTCCTCTACGATTTTTATACAATTCGAACAATTCGAACGAGCGTCGATTTTCGTAAGAGAAATTAGAAATTTTAATCTTCCTTAGATCCGACGTATCTCTGTAGAAAAATACATAATGCGTCTTCTTTTATTTCCAAGATACTAAAAAAATTAGAATTCCTTAATTTATTTTTCACGTTATTAGCGAAAATTAGTAAACCCGTATCGTGTTTCCTTTTGTCGTTGGTTCATTTAGTGCTTTTCCATCTTCTTCTTCTTCTTCTTCTTCTTCTTCTTATCTTCCCTCGTTGCTTCGCAACTTGAGCCGTTACACGCGTATTGAAACGAATTAAAGCGGATCGATGTTAGATTCGTAACTTCCACGATGGCAAAATGACCTGCTACCTAACCCTAATATAATTAACCCTATTGTATTATAGATTGCATCTTGTTATACGTCTCGATATCGTCGACGGTGCATCGAGCAACGTTACAAAATCACGAATCGCGCGTTCTTGCATCGATCGCGCCGGTAACTGACCTCGATAACTGTATCGTTCGATCGGATCCAAGCAACGCCGGATCGTTGGATAAAACAGCATCAAAATTATTCGTCTATTCGAATCACGTTCGCTGTTTCCATTCGTGACGATTCGAATTCGTGGCACGCTATCGAACGAGAGTTTAAATGGCGTTCGTATCGCGGTGTCGTGGTTTCTGGCGTAGTTTTCGGCAACATTGGCCAACAGGATATTTCGAAGCGCGTAATAAACAAATTGCAACGCTATCGATATATTCGAACCTAACTACGTTTACTATATCGAGATGAATATTAATTCCCCGTTCTAAATAGTTATTAATAACGCTAGAAGACGTTTAACGTCATCTCTGCCGAGAAAAATGTAAAACTTTTCTTTTTCACGAATTTCGACCGCGTTATAAAGTATAATTCCTCGTTATATCCTTTTAAGGTATCCTTCGAAATCGCGCGGAACGTACGAGATCGGTATTTCTCCTTATCCTTCCTCGTTATTATCTCTCATTTTTCGTCGATTTCGATTATAGTCGTAATTCGTTCGTTCGACGTTCCAAACTACTTATACGTATCTCGCTTACTCTCAGGTACTCTCGCTCGCTCATAGCCATTCTTTCGCCTACCATTCGCTCTCACCTAACGCTCTTCCTTATTATCGATTTCTAATTCCAAGTCGAAGGTGCCCGAGTGTAAAAGCGAATAAACGATAAACGATAAACGAACGATAAATAAAAGCGAGGTGAGCGTAAAAAGAGCGCCAGGTGTGCACCGATACGATACTTTAACGGCAAATAACGACACTTGAGATAATTGGAATACTCGCAAATCTTACTTTTTGCTATTTCTCCGTGTTATTTCATCGGTTTTCTTCTCCCTCTCCCCCTGTCCACGTAATCCACCGTTCTTTTCCTTTCCTTTACTCGCGATCGACTAACTCCTTTCCCACTACCGTATCTGGATATCATCTATCTTTTCCTCTATACTCGTTCCTCGGATACTCTTAACGAGTAATACGAGTAATACGAAATACAATTTTCAACTATATCGGAACGTGGGTAGCGTGCTGGTCATGGCAAAGGCAATGTCTTTTCTTCTTCTTTTCAAGACTCAAACTTACTCGTCCAAAAGTTGAATCGATTCTCCCTTCGTACCTGTTTTCGTTCCAGATCGTCACGACGCTGCTATCCATTCGCTCTTGTTTCTTCGCCGTTCCTTCTTTTCGTAAGTCGCGATAATGGAACGAAAACGCACCCACGTTTTACACCGTCTCGATTAAGTTTCTTTTCGTCGATAAACGAAGCGCGTTTCTATTCCTCCTTTCGGTGGTTTTTACTTAGACACGTGGTTTTGCTTAAATCTCTATTTTATTTGTATTTTATCTAGACACATACGTACAAACGTAACGATTAGATTACTTTTAATTACCCATTTTGTTACGAAACAGCATATATACAAATACATTACGATACAAATCTCGATGGCGGCGCTAAATGCCGTATAACATCTCTGGTATAGCAAAAAATGTGAGCTCATTTACATTTATGTCGTTCGAATGTAAATAAAGCTATATTTAATTACGTCGAACGATAATATAACGTGATACGAAGTCATCGAGAACACGTTTTAGTATATAACGAGTTTGTCGCTAACTTAAGTTATAATTACCGGAATTATATTATTAGAAATGAAAATAGATTATACGATGGCAGTAGGTTTCGTTTTTCGCCACATTTTCGAGAAGATTGCGATACGTTTAATACGTTGTTTGGTAAGTAGATGGGGTATCGTGAGAATCAGATTTTGTTAGCAAATTGTAAGCTTAGCGAAACACGTTTCGTATCGCTTTTACATCGCTGCAAATTCTATAAAAAAATCTCGCACCATTTTCACGATTTTCACGAAAACTGAAATGGCAAATTGATTTTTGTAACTCGACTGCCCAAAGCTATAATATATTCGCACTCGACGTTTATCGAGTACAAGAACGTTTCCTCTTTTTTAGCAATAACGCGACGCGCGAGATGCACTTACGCGTATCAAGAGATCACAACGTATTTTATCAGGATTTGCGAAATGTCGAAAAGCTTTTAAAATCAAAGATCCGTTTATGTCAATATCGAACGTGAAACGCCAAATGGCAAGTGTAATACCGATTTTTCACGACGATACAAAGCCGCGAAAGAAATATTTATTTACCGTTCGAAATTTTACCGTTTGTCATCGTTACGAGTCGTACGAGTCGATACTCTTTACAGCTATTACGAATGTAGCAAATTTTGTAACATTCGCGTATAACATTTTGGTTAGATAGTTTAGCACTTACGCGCGTACCCCTACTTTTTAATATTCGAACATCGATATATAAACTGTCTAGAATCGAACGAAACGTAAATCGTTAGAAATCGAATGTCTAACAACCGATCGTACATCCATTTTACAAACGTAAGAAAATCAGACGGAAGCTGGTGGAAGGGTCGCGACATCTAGAAAAACCGAAGCTATCGCGGAAATAAACGAGCAGAAATTTTCCAATGCTAGCGAGGAAAGAGCAACAGGCCTCTCTAAAGCCAGGCTTACGGGTTACACTAGCAAGTGTTTCGTACTTTCTCCAGAGACATGCCTACGTCCACGTAGGCGTGTGTATCAAAGGATTCTAGACTCTTCGTCTGGCCACTCGAAATCGTCGACAAATAATATACGCGATTTGTATTTTACGCGATCGAAGCGGAGCACGCCGAAACGTTTCGCGAGTTTACGGCTCATCTTTGCCCCGCGATCCTTCTCCCCTTTCATCGTTCGAACGTTTTTCGCGATTGCATCTTTCGAAAATTTCCAACCGTAACAACGACCGACGACACGATCGTTGATCATTTTCTCGCGATTTTCGTTCAATTTCAACTTTATCCCGTTTCTTTGTCGATTGTTTCTGACAACCAGGTTGTACGAGGGTTGTACGTAGATTATGAAAGATCCGAAAGGGATCCTTTCGTCGCGTCCTGACGCGTACGACAGGATGATGTAATTACGATGTTCGATTATCGTAAGGACGATTCGGTAGATAAAAGGACGATAGAACCTGAAGTAAGATTTGGAACGAAGAACAGGCGATATCAGTTTTGTTGGTAATTTTCCGACGATCTACGTTCGACTTGAAACTAGAAAGATCAATTACGCGATAAAACAAGAGATCAAAAAGCGAGCAGCGGAGTCTCGTCTTCTACGATAATTAACCGTTGAGTTACAGAAATTCCAGGAATAACGTTCTTATCGAGACGGAAGAGTTTGGTAAAAAAAAAAAAACGTTGCGAAATTATTAAGTTAATTGGCGTGTAATTAAAAAACTGCTAACCGTTATTCAGGTTTATTTACTCTTAGAACGTAATATAGATAGAGATTACTTTCGACGTTGAAATCTTTTCTATAAATATACGATCGATATTTTTACGATACTCGATTATAATAATCATCGATAGCGACAAGGAAGCAAACATTTGCCTATGAGATATACGACGATTTCAACGTTAAAATACAATATTCGAAAATCGGTTGCCGAGCACGAGAGAACGATACTTTCAGAAAAAAACTGAAAACGAAAGTAACGAGCGGACAAAGTTAAAAAGAAACGTTTACGATCTCCGTGGAACTAGGAAACGAGCCGAGAGTGACTGGTGGAATCGAAATCGAACGAGCAGATTTCTTGGCGATTGCGCGAATTGCATCTGTTTTGCGTCCTTTGGCGCCGACGAACAGCAACGATCGCCGAATTACGTTCTGTGTTTTCCGCGGCCGGAGCGCAAATTAACGGGTTTAACCATCGAGTAATTTTCGCCAGGAAGACGCTAGTTTCCGATTTTACACGTCCGAAACGACTACTTTACTCTTTTTACTATCCTTACGTCTCTTTCGCAACGTCCAACGAATACCTCTCCACGAGTCAGTTTCCTGATTTCTCCGCTTCGGTTTCAGTCTTTGGCGTTTCCTACTTGGAACGCTGAAACGCTCGATATCTCGAAACAAGCTTTTCAAATACTTTTCAAACGAATCGATTAAAAATACTCGATCTCTCAACGGCTTAAAGCGGACGTATAACGTAACTCTTATCTTTTTGTATTTACAACACGTTATATACAACAAACGTCTATATTTCGTTGTAATAATAACAACAACGACAACAGTAATAATAATAATAATAATAATAATAATAATAATAATAATGATAATGATAATAATAATAAGCGTAACAATTCAATTAGAAGCGCACATCGTCGATGTATCGGGTTTTTTCAATTCGGCAACGCTTGCGCGAAACGATAGCGTCTTCTATAAAGAAAAGATAAACAATCGACGACCAACGCGTACGTTGTTATGACAACACAACGATTGTTCGAAGAACCTGGCCTCGGTTAATAGGAAATTTTCATAATACGCAAAGGTTTGTCAGCGTTCGTAAATTAGAAAAACGTATAACAAAATCGTAGAATAACGTACCGTTCGTAGAGTTTAAAGATCTCGATAAGGACCGTACTTACTGGAAGTTAAGGCTCGAAGCATCTCGGATAATACGGGAAACTATGGCCGCGACCGACGCTCACGCGCGAAGCAAATTTCTGCGTATTCGCGTTGAAAACGTCGAGCTTCGCGACACGTTCGAATAGCATCAAAGTCGGAGAGATCGCAACGATTCCACGGATTCGGTTTAATTTCTTTTCTTTCGAAATAAAGGATACATGGATGGATCGGAAGGGAGCAGTGACCTAGCTGTTCCAGGCTTTCGTTCGATCACATCGAGTTAAGCGGCATTGCTATCTCGACGAAGAAAATGAGAGACGCGATTTATTAATGGGCAATTACGCCGCGAGTAGCTTGCATTTTCAGATGATTTCCGATGATATCTCGGATAGAAGGTGCTTTAACGCGAGATTAGAATGCAACGAAACTTTTGCCTGCCTTCGAGATATTTGAAAATCCTCTTGACGAGATACGCGTTGTTTATCGCAGGAAGCATTCGATGTACCGCTGCTTGTGACGCAAAGCGCTCGTGCAAACACGATCGAAACTTTGTGCTATCAGGAGACGCGCGAATCGCGTTACGATGGTCGATCGACTTGCCATTTTCGTCGAGATGACGAATCCAACGACGTAAGACGAAGAAACGTATGGGAAGAATGCGCGGAAAATAAACGAAAAGAAAGGATTCGGGAAGTACGTTACGCGAAGGTTTCACCCGCATCCGTATGGATCGCTGCGCTCTGCCATCACGCGATTCAGTTGGATCATTTTCTCGAAACGTTATCCGAAGAATCATCTTGCGAGAGATCGTCTTTTTCCGAAAGAATCCAATCGTTCGCCTCTTTACGACGCGTTTCTTCTCCGACGCGTTGCATGTTGCTTGCAAATTAATTTTACGTAAACTCGATCGATATCTATAAAAATGTATAAATTATTCGGTATAGCTGAGAGGGATCTTACTTTTAGCCGGAATTTTGTTATCCAGAGTGGATTCCAATTTTCAAAATAACGAATAACGAACGGCCAACCAAACGAACAAATTTCAAGAAATTTTCGACGCTTCGTAAAATATTCTCGCGATCGAATCGAATGGCAAACGAAAAAGAAAGTGGAAACTCGTTGCACGACCGCTGCATTTCAATCGTAACTCATAGGTGCATCTTGCTCGAGCGAGATTTCTCGTAGCGCCAAAAAATTGACCGGTTACCTTTTCGATTTCCCATTAAACGTCCTCGCCTTGTCGAACCGAACGATAAACGAAAAGGAAAGTGAAAACTCGTTCCATGACCGCTGAATTTCAATCGTAACTCACAAGTTCGTCGTGTTCTAGCGGCTAGAGATCGTCGCATCTACGTCGTATCTCGATGATCCCTTGAACTAGAAAGTAATCACGATCCTGGAGAAAGAGAGAGAGAGAGAGAGAGAGAGAGAGAGAGAGAGAAACTGCAAAGTCAGCGGTGCAACGTGATATTTAGTATACGCGATTATTCGCGATGGAGATATCAAGGACGGACGAAAGACGTCCTTTAATAAGCCTGTCGTGCTTCGTGTTCGACGAATTTGGAACGCTTCGCGTAATATGTGCAAAATGACCAAATTTTTCCGACGTAAAATATTCGAATATTTCAAGCAACGAAATTTTTATCCAATGCAAACTATTCGAGCAACTTTCGTGAATGAATACAAGGTAAACTCGCGTTTCACTTTGCCACGTAAATTAAACTATCGACGCGAGACTCCTGCCGACAATTTTCAGAAATAACTAACTGGCACCAATTTCGATCCTATAAAAATCGACGAGAATCTCCATCCGCGATGCACCTAATTTATCGCGTATCGTAATCGATTTTCCGCGCAATTTTTAATTGCTTCGAGCAACTCGCTGATTTTGATTGATAGAGGCGTTTAATCGGAGACTCGCCGCTTTCACTTTTCTTACAACGAACCTCTTCGCCATCGAAACCGTACGTTACGAAACAAACGAAAGAATTCGTATTCTTCCTTTATCTCCTTCGGTATATCGTCGTTCGAGCTTTTGGATTTAGGTCGATATCGGGTTTCAATGCCAATGATTAGTCATCGAGCATAAATGTTATCGACCAACTTACGTAACAACGTCTCAGAAACCCGGAGAATTAAAGTAAATACAGTTTGATTTGCCGAAGAAATCTCGACGACATGTCTTCAGCAAGGTTTACACCGGTGCCACGGTACAAAGCGTAGAAAAAATAATCGTACTGTGACTAACGGCGTAAGAAGCGTTTCTGTCGATTAAAATAGCAATATAATAGCAATAATTTAATATTTCGTAATTTGATTATTTCTTTCGACCATCGCGTTTGCGCGCTTCCCTTCCCTATCGCTTGCCTCCGATATTTTTAGAAGAATAATTCCAAGTTGCAAGATGTCGAGATCTTGCTAGCTAAACATCGAAAGGCAAAGTGGAAGGTGCAAGGATGTGAAACCTTCTTTTTCCTTTCTTCGAGGATTTAAGCCCTTAACGTAAATTCTGAAAATCAGCCACTCGCCTGTAAGCTACATACGTGACAAAATCCACTTTCTCTTTCTCTTCGGTGTTGCGATATGGTTGCGGGTTTTGTTCTTTCAGCAAGCCAGTTCCACCGCGCCATTACGAAACACCATCTTACTTTACGCGTTTTCAAATTCTTCTTCGAATCTTGCAACTAGTCTACGCATTTCTAAAAATTCGTAACGCAATATCAAAGTTCTCAAAGGGAACTCGGTTCGCGCTTGTCACTCTTATCACCGTGCATTCTCACTCGTTCGTGCAAAATTTTAAATTACAACGTAGTAAAACGTATTTTATCCGGAGTAATGCGAAAGAGCGTGCGAAACGTCATTGCATAGGTAGGGTTACACGGTCGATGGTAGCGAGCACGTGGTTTTGTTGCGCGTCAACCAACAACCACCGTTACGTCCGATATGTAGGTCAGTGTAAAGGCCGTATGTTGGAAAGCTATCGATCCAGCGGTGGTAAACGATGCGAGCTATTGTAAACATACCTGCGTCGGAAACTCATTTTGCTACGTGTTTACGCGCGAAACGTGCTACGGGAATAGCACGGGAAGCCTTACGCGTTTCCCTTAAAGAAAAATGAAGAAAAATGAAAAGAAGAAAAAAAGCAAGGAAACGCCTATTCGATCGTTATTATCGATTATAGGAAAATTCAATGTTTCGTAAATATATCTAGAAAGAGCAGAAACTATCGGAGCAAATTAATTAACGTTCAAAAATGCAAGGTACGTAATGGAAGGCGAGGCAAGGTAGTAAAACCGAATACAGAGGGAAATACAAATTTTTTGAAAGTTGCGCAAACTCGGCCGATTTATCGAGAAACGCGTTTTCCGGCCAAATATGTTTTATCGTGGTTTAAAACGCATTTGACGCGGTGAAACCCTCCATAAAGTCGAATTCGCCCACCTGCTAATGTTTTCTTGCCTTTCCTTCGTTCCCAGCAGCTGGAACATTGCCGTTCTCGCGGTTTGTGGCGAATGTTATTATACTTATTGTGATAAACGCATTTACGAGCGCTCGAGAGTAATTTCGTTACGCAAGTTGATTCCGTAATACGTGTTACAAATTTTATTCTCAAACGTAATTAAATATTTTTTTTTTCTTTTTTTTTTTTTTTTGTATTCTGTTTACTCTCTACTTATTTTTTACCGCGGTTGCTATTTTTACCGTGTTTCGTTATATCGCTATTTGTTAAATTTTCTAAATTTATTACACGATATATATGTTTCGATCGATTCCGATATATATCGTAACCTTGGCTCGACAAAATGGCCAATTATTCCCGAGGAATCGGCATCTGTACGTAGCTTCGTCGGAAAGACGATGGCAATCACCTTGACATTTACCGGATAACCAACACGGTCGATTAACGTCGTGGAAGGCCGACGAATCGAGTTGTATAATACCGGGTGAGTCATAGACTCGCCATATCCGTGCTTGAGAGCTTCAAACAGTGTAACAAACGTTTCACGAACGTAGCGGATGTACTGAAAATCGTGATTGTCCGTGCGAAAGTAAGTGGAAAGCGTGGAGCGACGGATCCGAGATCGATGGCGGATCGTGAAAAGTAGCGAAAAATTACTTACCATTAGACGAGAAATTGCACCGTGTCCTATAGAGCTGTAAATACTTTTGTTCCTTATCGTTGCAAGGTCATCGAATTCGAATAATCGCCGAGTAAGCGGACGTGAAATCGTCGGGAAAGTTGAGCTTAGACCTCGTCTGTCCGCTTCCTGCCTCTAGCAACGGGATAAACGTTGTATTTATAAATGTAGTATCTAAATGGGTCTTAGAGGAAAGGACAAGTAATGACGTTTTGATTTAATAAATGATATTCGAAGCAACGAAATGATTACAATGCCGTTGTACGTCTTATTCTCACAGGCGGCTTTCGGCTTCCACACTCGCTCGCTCTCGCTTCTCGACTCACACTCTGCACACTCTGCACACCTTTTGCATCCGTCTACTCCGGCATCTCAACTAACACTCTCCCTAACGTCTCTTTGCCTTTTTCCGTCCTTCGGAACAGGTATCCCGAAACGCCTGTGGTCAAGGTCACTCGAGTCCTTTCCACGAAAACTGTCCACTTAAAAAGACCCAACGGTACATCGACGACGAACGGTATACTTTGTTTACGGTTCGGCCGATACCTCAGGCCTTTTGGCCTAACTATACTTTGACCTATACTACATAAATACGAAATGTATTTAAAGATACGAATCGCGTCTAACGTGCAACATTTGCTTTATGGAATACTCCTCTATCTACCTGGCAGTTTCCAACCAAGTCTAAATCGATCCGAGTTGGAACGAATCAAAGTGGAACGTTCGCGGCAGATCGAGTCTTGTTTCTCGCGCTTTTATATAATATATTTAATAACGGAATAGAATGTTGTTGCGAGCAACGACCGTTCGAGACTCGTTGCACTCGCGGCCGGTACTCGAGGCCATCGCTAGCTATCCCTCTCACCACCTTCTTCCTCGGTGTAGGCTGGATCGTTCCAATTAAAACCGTGGAACGTGACAAACTATCGTTAGCGCGTCGACTCGGTGCACCTGAACTTGAGAGACGAACAAACGGTTTATCGCGCGTCGTTCTTTCACCTCTGGATGGCCAAGTTTTTTTCAAAAGTTCGGACCATTCTCGCGGAAACAAGCAATTTTACCGTCGTACCGTCGCGATTTTTCGCTGTCGATGCTGTCTCGTCGTAAATCAAATCATCTTTTTACAAACCTCGAGTTATCTTTACTATCGTCGCTACTTACCTTACGAGAAGCGATCAAAATCGATGGTCGTCTTCGATGGAGATCGATTTGCATAAAAAAATAAGAAGCAACGAAATAAAAGACGTTGACCGTTCGAAGGAGAAGAGAAACGCGCGTGGAACCGACGAATCGTTCTCATGACCTAACGCATCGTATCGCTGCTAGAGAGATGCTTTCGATTTTTATTTACGACCGACGTAATCCAGCCTTTCTCTCTCTATCTATCTCTCTTGCCTCTTGTCTCTCCTGTTCTGGTATTTGTTACGCGCGATTGCGTAACGCGCGTGGCCTGAAATTCGCAGACCAAGGAATAAATTTCACCGGCGTGCACCTCGACTCCGACGTCGTAACGATTTTTCCATCTTTGCGTAAAACGAGACCGCGATGACTCGCGTACCGCGAATACGTTTCGAAGGCCATCGCTTTACGCGTCCAAACGCGGAGAACCTTGGATTAGCGATTACATTTAGTATTTCTAATATCAAAATAGTTAACGATCGTAATGGCGTAAATAAATAAACGCTAATTACTGTGATCGTTTAGCCCGTGTAGCGTTTGCTTTATATCGAATATCGAGAAAAGTATGATTAATAAACGTACTGTTTCTCAAAGTATACGGGCTGTCTCGTTTTAGCCGATCCACGAAAATATCTCGATAAACTGTACGGTTATCGGGAAAAGCGTTTCAAACGAGAGGGATATCTCGCGACGGTCGCAAAGTCCTTGTCTCGGTGGACGTGCCATTTCGAGCTTCGTTCTTTTCGATGCAATTTTCGATTATCTACGAAAAGGTATGGAGGTCTTGCTTGTTTCGGTCGCAAAGCTGATAAAGGCAATCGGTCTTTATAATAACCATCCGTATCGTCCGGTTATTCGTCCGGATACGAAACTTTAATTGGAATTATTAAAATTGATCGAGCCCAGTTGGTAAATTGAACCGGTGGAAGCGAATTGTTGTAAAATAAATCGAGGGAAGCGAAAAACACGTTATTCTAAGCTGTGCAGGCCGTGAAACGTTAAACGTGGAATAGAGTCATCGATCGGAGTTGGGCTTGATCGCAGCCGTTTGTTTACCTCGATCGAAGGGAAACGAGGAATCCATTGTGCGTGCGTTGGCCACTTTCACTGCTTTTCAAACTAGTAAATACCGATTCGCTGTACGGAGGATCGCGCGCGTGAAATTACACCATCGAGGAATTTCAATTACCCTGCGACCTCTCAATATCGATTGCGCATCCTCGTGGAAACGTTTCAAGTAATTTGCGATTTGCGAGAGCTTGCGCGTAAAAGTGACAGAACGGATAAATTACTTTCTCTTATGCGGCCACGCACGCTCGCTTGCAACGAAAACGATCGTTACTCCGTATCTAACGATAAACTTAACGAGCATCGGACAATATCGATCGAAATTTATATAGTCGATAAGAGAATTACGATTCCTATTTCCCGCTTAACGATATAATTCGGTTTTAGGAAATTCAATTGTCCAATAGGCGAGAATAAACGATCGATTTACATGGTATTCTATGTGAATTATTTACGGACACGTGCAAGTTCGAAAAACGTCGCTATAAGGAAAAGAAGGATGTAGTAATCGTCCAGTAAGCATAAATACGCTTTACTTGCGCCACCACGCGCGCCGTTATACTTCCTGTGTAATTAGTTACGGCAACGATACAATTTAATCGCATCGAACGTCGGATAAAGTATCGCTCGGATGCGGCTCGAGTCGTCGAAAAAGAAAAAGGAAAGAAGACAAAAAAGCCGTGCCACTTTCGCAAAACTTTTCCTGCTCGGACGAACCTGGATCGTTCGGCGCTCGTTTACCAGCTACGCCGAAACATTGTCCGCGTTTCTTCAACGAAGAAAAATCCGTATCCTGCACACGCTATCATCGCCGCGGTGATTCCGCTAATACCGATGTAATCGCGAAGAAAACTAATTCTTCCAGTAGGCCTCGCACGCTGGTCGAAAAGAGTTGGAAGATCGGTGCTGGCTATCAGAAAATTATTACCTTCGTTGTAATTATAAAACGATGATCGTGATCTCGAATGTCTGGCACTACAAGCAAATTAGCGCGTTGCCTCGCGACAGTAACGAGATGTGGATAATATGTACGTAATAACGACTTGGATAGAAATAAGGTTGCAGGGTCGATCGCGGACAAAGGGTTAAATCTGTCAACGTTTCAAAGTGGCAAAGTGGCACGAAGAAAGTTTCATCGTGCATATACGCGGTGGCTGACGGAAATATGGAAACACGTGTCGCAAAATGTTCGTAGCAACGTATCGCGCGTGTGTGTACGAAACTTGCCGAAATTTTGTTAGCCTCGAAGGCTATTGTACGAAACGACGAAACGACGAAACGATCGGTTGGACGCGATAAAATGGCGTTAGCTGGCCTACGTCGCGTCTGCTTTCGCCGCGCGTGCCGTTTAGACGCGACTTTCTTACGGCGACGCGACGCCACGAGGTTCTTCGTCCTCGACAGAAACGAGAAAGAGAAAAGCCCGGTTGAAGGAAGCAAACGGAGGAAAAAATGGCACCTCGTCGATTCGGAAAAGAAGAGAGAGGCGTGTGCAGGAAGTGGTACAGCATTGCCGGAGGGAAGGACGTCGAATCTAGGTCACAACCGTGTTCCTCTCTTCGTGTTTGCGCAAATATGTAGGCACCCAGTGGTTCTCGTTCGCGCCATTCACCCAGCTTCCTGTAAATATTTGTGTAAATATCGTTGACTCGTTTCCTTTTCGTACGATCGACGCAAACAGTTCTGTGTTGCGACTGTACGATACTTTCGCCTGCTCCGTATTTTCTTCCAGCATTTAGTCGAACCAAACTTAGCCAGGCATTGGTTTTACGAATTTGGATTTATATCGTTGAAAGAGAATGGAATGGAATAATCGTAGACGCGATCGTTTTTAAAAAAAAAAAAAAAGGAAACGCGCTGTACGATCGATTTAAGGAGAACAACGTGTTTCTTAGTATCTCCGTTCGCGATCAACGTATAAAATGTCAAATAAAATGTTGATTATTGGCTAACTCGTGTCGGATCGATGACAACTTGTATCAGAATTTGTATTAGAAGAGGAAGAAAAGTGGAGGAAGGGGACGAGTGACGGCGTTAAAATTCCATCGACCGTCACAGAACGAATCTCTCGGAAGTCGTAAGTAGAGGCGTTAGAACGGTTTTCACCGAGATTTTCATCGACCTAATTTTTCCTCGGAAATCAGGCCGCGCGAAGAGAACTTGCACGATCTCTAAACGACGCTCGAAATTCGTTAAAAGTCGTTTGCCGTCTGCAGCAACATCCGGCTGAGCGTACGCCAGGGAACGTAATTAGAAAGCTTCGAAGAGGAGTTATGGCATCGTTCGCGCTATCCATCTACCGGTAGAAGCGTATTTTATAAATGTCTACCTATATACGCGGGTGTGTCGAAAGTAATATAAAAACGACCTGTTCGAATTTCAGACGATTAGAAAAAGTCGAAGATAGGTACAGTGGCTGTCAAGGGTTTCTAGTCGATTTCAATTTTACGTATTTCCAACCAACGACAAACGAGATTTCAACGCGTGAAATCTTCACGAATTACAAATGAAATTCGATTTACTCGTTTATGTACTTTTATGCGTCTATCCTAATTCTACGTATACGTAGAAAGATCAGCGAAAATGTGTTTCGCGCGACGAAAACGGCACTGTGTTTTGTTACGCTTGGAAGCTGGCTGACGAACCTTGCGATTAATAAACGTGTTTTCTTCGTAACGCATGTAACGTTGTTGTTCGCGTCACCAGCTCCCCCGACGCCAGTTCCACGTGCTTCGATCACGTGCTCTGTACAATTGTCCTATGACGCGATATAATTTAATACAACTTGCCGCTATACCGTTTGACCAACCGATGCTAACCAACTAATAATACGATATAATAATACGTATCTAGCTTTAGGGGTTAGATTGGTCGAAACTTGGCTAAAGCGATCGAACGAATCGAGATAAGTCTGATCCTTAACGAACTTTCCTTCGCGTTTCAATCGCGACAGTCGCAAAACCACGATAGTCGATAGTTGCGAATCACTGGGAACGCCTGGCGCCGCGGTTACACTCTCGCTTTCGAAATAATAATTATTTAATACTCAAAGTCGTGGTGAAATGCGAGCGACCGGTTTTTGGCCAGCCTCTTTGGTCCATCCGAAAGCCAACCTCCGTACCTCGATCCATGGGACAGGCTTTCCATAACAAGCAGCGGTATCGAAAGTATTTTCGAAAGGGCGATCCCCGGTCATCGAAAATTAAACTGGATTTTACGTAACGGGACCGAGTAAACATTCTGCTTGCGCTGTTGTTACGTTTAGCGGGGATTTTTGCGGGGCTCCGCGCCATCGCCATGATGGCATCGTCACCAAAATTATGCAACATCGTGCCCGCTCTTCCTTCTTTACTCTGTAATCTTTTATGCAATTTTATGTTTTCGCGTAGAGCTTGCTTCCGGTACCGTACCGGTTCCAATGATCTCTACGTTGGACGCAAGATTTACATATATCCGCCAACACATATTGCGTAAGGACGGAGAAAATACGATAATAATAGACGAATAGGTAATGCGTTTGCGAAGAGAATCAAAGAGTAGGAATCTACGCGGTAATTCGTTTCGACTACCAACGACTTAAGCAGTACTTGGCATTGTTCGGATCTTTGCAGTTTTGCATTTATCATAAATCGATATCAAAAATCGATAGTCTTGACAACGTGGCGTTTAGATTCTACGTTTTACGGTCGGCGTTTTAATCTTCTAGTTTCCGAGGAAAAACAGTTCGAATCGATCATCGTTTCTCATTTCGATGATTTGATTTTTACAGATCGTCTTCTTACGGTTCCAAGATCTCGATGTTTCGATAAACTTCTCTGTTCAGTTTTCTAAATTCTCAAATTATCCAAACTGGTCGCTATAGTTCCGGACGCTATCGATGATTCGATAAAGCGGATAACCCTATTATTTCATCACATTCTACGACTACGCGAAACCTTGGGACTATGAATCGGGACTATGGATGGATCGAGCGACGCGTCTGATCGTATCTCGCCAATTCTACTTACTACGCTTCTACTTACGCCCGTTCGTTCGTTCGTTCGTTCGGCTCGTTCTTCTCTGGCAAAATGAGATTTCTTCGCGCAGGTGCGCTAGTTGAACGAAAATAAAGGTAGTAAAACGACTTACGATACGATTTCAGTTAAAATAAAATAAAATAAAATAATTCCAGTTGTTATTCCAGTTAAAAAAATCCCAATTTAATCTTCGCAAACGGTCTAGCATTTTTAAGACAGGTTCGAACTTTAATGAAAAATGAGTTTTCTCTCTCGGTTCCGGACTCTTTTCATTATCCGGACTTTAATTAATTAATTAATTAATTGATTAATCAATTAATTAATCGATGTTCGTGGAAGAAAGCGTTCGCAGCTGTTCTCCTATAACGATACGAGGTCTAGTCTAAATCGATCGTTCCGTTTCTGCTGCAGGATGAGGAGGAAGAAGCAAGGAGTCACCGAGGGCGGAGAAGCGTGGATTCTGCTACTCGTCGCATTGACTCCTGTTATCTGTTCGGCTGGAATCCTGGACCCTTGGCAGTGGGCACGTAGCGATCGAATCGACGTCAACATTCCTTGGTTGCCGTGTAATTACATTTTGTCAAACCCGATGTACAAGATGGTTCGGGCAACCGTTTCGCTTTATATATTTCATTTGTTATTATCGTGATTTCATTTTATCAGTCGAGAACGAGACACGATGCTACGACGAGCTAGGCTGCCTGAACATAACCAGAAGCTGGTATCACCTTATCCATAGACCGCTTAACGTCTTTCCATTGCCACGAGAAGTCATCAATACGAAATTTCTTCTATATACGAACGATAATAACGTGGAAGTGAGTAATAAAACAGTAGATATTTACGATTATAATTCTTTCTAGTTGACTAGAGTTAGACTTACTAATTACAACTCGCGGTTAAACGTTTCAATTCGTAACGCTGTTCACAAGATATTCCGATTCTTTCTTTACCGTTCTTTTTTTTCTTTAACGGAATATTTTTTCCATCTTTTCACAGGGCCAGACCTTGTCAGCCGCGAAAGACAAGTCGATTAAACGGTCGTACTTCGATCCAAAGAGGAAAACAAAATTCATTATACACGGGTTCATAGATACACCGCTTAGCAATTGGGTCAACGTAAGTGAATCGTCTCTTCGCGTCGCTCTTTCGCTCTTTTAATTTTCCTGTATTATTTTATTAATTTGAAATTAATTAGTTTGAAATTAACATATATTTGATAGTTAAAAGTTAATATTTGTTTAGTTTATATTTAACGATAATATTTCCTAGTTTAACCGATTTACTTACATTCCTATCTAATCTGTCGTTGAATCGTCGCCACAGGAAATGAGAAACGAATTATTGAAGCACGACAACTACAATGTCATCGTAGTTGACTGGGGTGGAGGAAGTTTGCCGCTTTATACTCAAGCAACCGCCAACACGAGACTGGTGGGCCTCGAAATAGCCCATCTCGTTAAACACTTGCAGGTAAAACGAATTTCGCGAACAAGCAAACTAGCTGCTCTCGGCAGAACGTTCTTTCTCTAAAAGGAAAAGAAAGAAGAAGAAAAGGAAAAGACCGAATTCCAAAGCAAACTTTTAGATCGCTTAGGTTCGTTTCTAGGTGGTACGGATATCTCAAAAGCACAACTACGAAGCAAAGCTAAAAGTATGTTACTTGAATCTATCGTTTAAAATATCGTATACAGACTTTTCCCCTCAAACTGCTATTCGCGTGCTGCTATTTGTTGCTTCGGTCTTATCGCTTAATTTACGTAAGCTTGGTTTACTCACACTTGGACAAACTCATCGATAACTATCGCGCAGAGTTTGATGTTGCGTGACTCAATTTATCTATGAATGAAATTGAACGAACAAATTTAACGGCGGTGCGCGTATATCGTTTTATCGAATGGCCACTCGTAATATATTATACATGTAGCGTATACGGCGGATACAAAAGGTATTTACACGTGATACAAATTAATTAGTATCGTGTGTTGTTATATTCTTATTACTTATTTGGTTTATGCGATTATAAGATGCGAACGTTTCCAAATACGTATTACGATATAAAACAGTATGAAAGTGAAATGTCGAAGCTCGTAAAAACGATGCTGCGATGGAAGATGAGAAAACGAAATGGAAAGATCAAAGTATCGTTCGTTAAAACGCAGACAAATTATGGACTGGACCCAAATGACGTGCACCTGATCGGACACAGCTTGGGGGCACATACCGCGGGATATGCGGGGGAAAAGATGGGAGGAAAGGTTGGTCGTATCACGGGATTGGATCCTGCCGAACCCTATTTCCAAGGGATGCCCAGTCACGTAAGGCTGGACTACACCGACGCCAAGTTGGTCGACGTCATTCACACCGATGGCAAAAGCTTCTTTTTCCTAGGTAACAAAAATATACGTTAACGTGCATACCTACCGATCCCGTTCTTCTAATCCGATTATTAATAATTATCGACTTTACGTCGATATTTCAAATCACAAATCTCGTAGCTCTTTCAAACCACTTTATCTTACATCTTATAAGCTATTCCTATTTCTATATATTTGATACACAGTTTCTTCTTTCGCTATTTCAACGTTGAAAGTTAACCACGTATATATCACGTTTGTTAAAAGGAAGCGATTTTTACTTGATAAATTCTATCGAATGATTGACGCGTACAACAAGAAGGATTATTAAATGAAATAAAATCTTACGGACTACGTTTATTTGAATTACGAGCAACGCTTTGATCGTTCTACTCATTATATATAATCGTTCTATATTATAAACTAAGTTATCGCGCGATAAGGGCTTCCCGGATATGGAATGGTTCAACCATGCGGCCATCTGGACTTCTACCCGAACAATGGCAAGGAACAGCCGGGATGCACGGATCTCAGCGAAACTACCCCTTCCTTGCCTTTAACTCTGATCAAAGAAGGTCTGGAAGAAGCGTCGCGAGTACTGGTTGCCTGCAATCACGTGCGTTCCATAAAACTCTTCACCGAGAGCATCAACTCCAAGTGCCAATACGTGGCCCACGAGTGTTCCAGTTACGCCAGCTTCCTCAGAGGCGAGTGTTTCTCGTGCAAGAGCAACAACAGTCTCAGTTGCGGTATCATGGGTTATCACGCGGACTCCAGTCCAGCTTTGGTAGGAAGGCGGGCTATGGGACAGGATATTCTGTCTCTGCTCGGCTCCAAGTTCTTCTTCGCCACTGGCAAAGAAGATCCTTTTTGCAGTGAGTGTTACGAATATCTTCACCCATGGATTTCATCCATTTCTTTTCTTTGAGTCTTCTATCGATATTTCGGAATAATTGCAATTACGATTCGGTGTATATGCCTGCACGGACTTGGACGTTCGTTATACTTTAAAACGTAGTTTCCAGAAAGAAGAGAAGAGAAATCCGCGTTTCTAGGAAACAACCTAATCGAATGCAATTCTAAAGAAAAAGCGAATTCGTCGTTTCGGACGTCTTGGAGATATTTCAAAGTAAATTTTAGATTCCATCGATCTTCGTTTTCCGAATTTTATCGATTCCGCGCTGGATCGAACTCGTTCGATCGGGCAGTTCCGAGCGTAGGTGTCACGCAATTATTTATTATTACGAATAGCGACAGGCTGCTTTCACCCTGCTTATCGTCGAGGAAAATTGCTACGTGTCTCGAAACTAATTCAACCGTGCCCTACATAAGAATCCACTAGAAACTTGCAACAGCCATTCAGCCGATCGGATAAAATGCGAACGATTTTTTGATGACCTCGAAACGATTTTCGAATTCTTTATCGAGAAATAGAATCAAACTTACTAAATAATAATAGAATAAATAATAGATAGAGATATGGATATAACGAAAATTAATAACTTCGTTCTTAAATTATTAACATGCAAATCTCGATTACTTGTCAGGGAGACATTACAGAATCACCATCGATCTTGCCCGGCCACCGAGTGCAGAAAGTTGGGTCCAAGGCTTCCTGAAAGTCACTTTTCACGCGGAAAATGACATTATTCGAGACATTGATCTCACACCTAGGTAATCTTCGTGTATCTCTATAATTCTATTAAAATTCCTCTCGTTCGTAAACGAACGCTTCTTTTTTAAATATTCCTCGTAAAATACACCGTTGCCTATCGAAACGAAACCACGAAACGATAAATAAGGGGAAAAACGGTAAATTGGATATATAACGGAAAAACTAGGAAAGTTAATTTGCCATAGATACAGATATACAAACACGATCTCATCCGTACACAGAGTATTAATAAACAGCAGTCTGATACTCGAAGGACTTATGGTCACTTATCGTCACCTATAGGCACGCGATCTGCATATCGAAGAAACTTGAGACGATTTTGAGAGCAGGCACGGAGCTTGCGGCGCTATTATCGTCTCAAGTTGTTACTTGATGAACATACGGGACACGCGATTTTTCATGACCTCGCTTTCGCGATAACTACTTTGAACTTAATTGCCCGACTTTTTGCTTCTTTCATTCCCGCAACCGTAGCGGTTACATGAAATTGGAACATGGGTCGACAGTCCGAATGGTCGTCGCTCATCCAGCCGGTGCATCCGGTGAACTTGGGAAAATTCGACGCGTCGAGCTTTCATGGACCTACGATATGGACGTGTTACAACCAAAGTCGCTCTGCTTCTTCTGGTGTAACGATCGCCTCTACGTCAACAGCGTCACAGTGGACGTTATGGAAATCCCGGGAAGAGGGTAAGCCAATTACCTTTCAACGTTCGAGGCGCCGGCTATTTTTCGAATTCCTCGATGTCACGTCACGCATACAACGTACGTTCATAACGTTCACGGTGTACGTGATATTCAACGTTCAAAGTTACACGTAATAATTTAACGATCGTACAATGTTGTATCGTGTCGACTCGTTTATAACGTCATCTTTCGTATACGTACATCTTTGTAAATTTGCATACGTCGTTATATGCGCAGGAAAAGAGAAGCGGACTTCACCAGTAAGCTCTGTTCAGCAAGTAGGCAGGAGTACGCGGAAATTGCCAGCGGTTCCACGGCGTCTTTCGTCGACAACTGCTGACAACGTCTTCGACTTAATTTAACATGTATCCGAGTACAACGTGATAGTTTGCGGTTCTCGTTCCTGTGGAAAGTATAGAAATTAAAACGCAATCTAGCGCATGTCTAACGATAAGAATCAGCAGCACGAATAATGAAAATCATGGCAGAATCGACAAAGATCAACTGAAACCTGTATTTCAAAATGATGCGTTTCGTTCGGAATACGTCCGCAAGTTTTTATTTAAAAAACAAGAAAACAAGGCAACATTCGTTTCGAAAAAAAAGTTTATTTAAAAAAAAAAAAAAAAACAACTGTAACTGTACAAATATATATATATATATATATATATTTCTTTTTTTACATATATATATTTTATATATATTTTTTTTATATATAATATATATATATATATATATTTGTTTATATTTGTATATAATAATAGCAACTAAACAAAAAAAGAAGAAAAACAAGTTGCACGAGTCACAGGTAAAAAAAAAAATCGTAAACGATAGTACATACCCATCTTTCGAAAGCGAAACACGAAACCACAATGGAATAATTTTCATAGATCAAATAAAACAAAAGAATATTTTAAAAAACCTAATATCGTTTTACAAAAAGTATCTCGGAAGAATTCGCATTTCATTCCTTTTTTATCCTGTAGAGTGCCAGTGCAATATGAATATTGAATTTGCGATGAAAATGATACACATACGTATAATAATAATATAATGTAAGGAAAGCCGACGCGCATCTGTTCCAGTAATTAATTACCATCGATTACTTTGTACATCTTGTATATATATATATATATATATGAAATTGGATAGATATAACTAGATAATGCTAGCGTTAGTATAAAAGCAGGTAATCATTTTACGAGTGATCGATGATGGCGATAACTTTTGCTAACGCAAACATTTTTTGGTTCGTGTATGAACTGTTATCTTACGTAGTAAACTTCTATACAATATTTACATAAACAAAAATACCGTCCGTTGTAACGTAATAGCGATAATCACTTGTGATATTTCTCTCCTCTTCTGTTATACGTATAATTTAAATACTACGTTTAAATATATAATTTACTGGTAACAAAAATCCTCGTTAAAAATTGTACAAATCAGAATAAGCGGACATTTGTAAATAATACGGGTATATGTATATCTTGTACTGCGTATTGTTCAAATATTTCTAACATTAAAAGTCATTCTACGTGATATAGCTCAATGTAAAATATAAACTTATTATGCTATATAACGACACCGTTCTGATTAACAAATACACGACGCTCTATCATGAAAAATACAATCTTCCTCTGTTTCTTTCTTTTTCTATCTTTTTTCCTCATTTCATTCCCTTTTTTTCCCTTTTTTCCCTTTTTTTTTCTTCCTTTTTCTTTTCTTTTTTCTTTTTCTTTCTTTTTTTTCTTTTTTTTTTCTTTTTTTTCTTTTTTTTTTTTTTTTTTTTAGGGCTTTTTTGCTTTCGTAGAGAGGTAAATTTTCAAAGGCTGCAGGAAAAGAAACACACTTGTACAGCTTGCTAATCTTTCGCAATGTTTACTCCTCGATAAACGTTGTACACGTGAATTCGTCGCTTATACAAAAAAGATCATCGCGGAGTGCAGCTATACACGGTAACACATGATTTTTTTTTTTTTTTTTTTTTTATCTTACACGAGATTCAACAATGATCGAGTAAAAAAGCCGTCCGCGTTTCTTCAACGCGGTAACAAGGGTTGGTAAAATATATAATATGAATATATAGCGATATACATAATATAATCTAATAATCTCTATCTGTATAACATATAATCTGCGTATAAATAATAAATAGAGAAACGAGGAGCGGGGGAAACGGATGATTAGCTCGGTAATAACTTTAGCGCTAAATTACCATTACGAACATCCACGGATCTATGGGGCCATCGTGTGTGTGTCTGTGTGTCTGAGTGTGTGCGTGTGGGGGGGAGGGGAGGGGGCGCGAGTGTGGGCGCGCGTGTCTGAGAGACGATGAGGAAAAAAAAGAAAAGGAGAGAAAAAGAAAAACAAAAAAAAAAAAAAAAAGTGAGAACGATAATAGAGAAACAGTGAAATAACTAACAATACATGTGAATATACAGCTGATTCATTTGGCATAGTAGTCTAGAGCGTTCCTTTTTCTAGCGCGCAATAGAATGGTCAGTGAAGATCATCGACCCAAGCAGTTTCTAATGACTCGATAAGAGTACGAACAAAAGCCATTTCTTTTCGTGCATTTTCCAAGATCACGCGGGGATCTTGCGAGGTACAGCGCAGTATATTTGGTGCCATCACCATTGCTAAATTGTTTGCATCCATTTTAGTACGGGCAACGACTTCCGGCCTGGCGAAAATCTGCAACAAGTATTTTATACATTGTGGTAATCCCAAATAAAGAGACGAGAAACGAAGGGAAACGGGACCATTCTGCAGTGAGCTCGTTAGTTTCGATTAACCTCTTCTGACAAATTTACGGCAAGTATGACAGTTGATCGTTTGATCGATACCGACGATTAACGTTAAAGTTGCCTAATGTAAATTTGATTCGATTAATGATTCGCGCTACTTTGACAGTTGAGCGATAAGAATACGTATCTTTAATAATCGATAATTCGTACTTCACATTCGGTAATCATAGAGAAGTTAGGCCAATTGATAGCTAAGAATACTAACCTGAAGGAATCGTATTAGATGACAAAGAACACGACGATTCAAATCAGGCAGACGATCTACAAGCGCGGCGACATTGGCTGCGGAAGCTTCGGCATCGTCGTGCCTCATCGACACGCATTCCGTGTAAAAGGAATCAGGTATCAACGGTTCGTAAAGCTCTCGAACCCATAATTTTAACAAAGATGCGGGTGCATGAGCATCTTGAGAAGCTGCCAATATCGTACCATCCTCGAACCTGTCCAGGCACGACTTTAAAGCACTAACCTCGTCCGCGTCCGCGGACACTCTGAATATCCCCTCCGTCAAGATACCACCTCGAGCAAGCACTTGACGCGTCAACGTGGTCTGTATCCATGGTAACTCTCGATTTGGGAATCTGTCTCTCTGCAGGGCCATTACTTCCGATAACGTCGCCCCAAACATGGACGCCCGGAAAATCTGAATCTATGATTAAATTAAAAGCGAATGAATGCCCATTCCGTAGTACGAAGAAATTTAAGGTAACGTTGTGTTGGCCACTTGTAAAATGTAAACAAATAAAATAAGATAATAAAGTATAAAATAAGGTTGCGTAGTGAAAGGAGGAAACATACTCTCGCTTGATCGATATCCTCTATAGTAGCCTTGCGAGGCTGTCGCTTGCCATGTGCTCCAATTCGTTGTAAACGACGGCAGGCGACGGTTGCATAATGACTAACTTGCACGTGAATCGGCCATTTGGCCACTTCCGAAAACTGAAAATTCGGATCACGATGTCTGTTCATATAGCCTTCGAGATAAGGCTCGAACGTGGCGCTGGGCGGCACGAACGCCAGACAGACAGCCATCAATTCCCAACCTCTGCGTAAACTTTCTTTCCTTGGATTCTCTGTAGTTTGTCTACATATCTGCACGTACAACTCGTCCCGTAATGGCGGCTTCGAATACGCTGTATTCACAATGTCCATAGCTACACTGTCTAATGTCATTCCTACGTTAGCTTTCCGATCGCCCATGTACACTTGCACCAGCCTAAACAGATTGCAGGCTTCCCGTTTCAATAACTTTTCACCATCTACAACTACCAGCATTGGCTGTGGTATAGGATCTTTAGACCAACTAAGAATGTCGCGGACGCTGAACTTCTTCCGGAACAACAATCTCAGTCCCTTCGGCCGTCCGCAGTTCAGGTTAAGATTGTCTTGTGCGTATTTCTCGATGTCGCCACCGCCCGCGCTATCGTCTCGCCTCGCCTCGTCCACGTCTGTGTTGTCCACGCCGATACCAATGCTAGGAACGGAACTTATCGCGGTAGACGGTGGAACTGGCGGCTGTTTTGTAGTTGCTGTCACGGTTTCTCTTGTATCGGCTTGCGAGGCGATATTCGGTGGCGACGGTGGTCGTACTTGTGGCCTCGTTAGAGTGTCAGCAGTATTGTAATACGTCGCTAATCCAGCAGTATCGTAGTTACCCAAATCCACTGCGATACATATTTCCACGAATATAATTAAATCCACATTCCTCTTAGTTCCTGGATAAATAATAACTAACCTGCATAATGATCTTCAAGGTATTCTTGACTGGACGAATCACCTTGATTGCTCGCTGCTTCGTCATCCGCAAATTGATCATCGGAATCGTCATCGGCTCTTCCACCAATACCTTCGCCTCTTCCACCCTCTTCGTCCAAAGAATCGTCACCTTCTTCTACTAACAACGGATCCCCAAACTTGTAACAACCTATAAAATTATTATTTCATTATATAAAAGTATCATTAGTTATCTAAGATACGGTTATGCTTTTACTATTGAAGACGTGCCTGAGAGTTTTGCTTGCTGAAGTATATAATGCTGAAGCGGCAACAAATGATCGTCGTCGGGTAACAGATTTCCATAAAAGCACGGAGGTGGACTCGGATTACCATTACTCCTTTTCTTTTTACTATCATCTACCTCTGTGAGCCCTTCTGTTTCTTCGCCCACAGCGCTATTGCTGCTACTATTGCTGCTATTGCTACTGCTAGTATTACTACTAAGCCTTTGTCTAGGTTGTTCGTGACTCTGACTAATAAGATAACGCTCGTGCATAGAATCATCGTCCCTATCTCTTCTTCTTGACTGTTGTTGTTGTTGCTGCTGATGCTGCTGCTGATGCTGCTGCGGATGCTGCTGATGCTGCTGCTGCTGTTGCTGCTGCTGCTGCTGCTGCTGCTGATGATGATGATGATGCAATTGTTGCAGCTTTTGTTGCTGCTTCTGCTGCTGTACAAAACTGTAACTGCGAGCCAGTGGCTGCGGCATACCTTAAAAGATGTAAGAAAAGAGAATGGACTAAAATACAAGATACTGATGATTAATTAATTTTAAAGGAACATGAATTATCGTCGTACTTACAATCCAACGAATTGTTACATGCAGTATTCCTTCTATATTCTTTTTCTCTATCACGCTCTCGTTCTCTTTCTCGTTCTGCAACCTCGAGGCTTCTCTGCTTCGACGTATTGCTCAAAACGCCCACACCTCTGACAAGGCTCTTCGAAGGCTCATTTCTTTCGGCTAACATTGCACCGTACATATCTCTAACATTCGCTTCTGAAAGCGACACTGAACATCCATGATGCCTTCTTCCTATACTACCAGTATTATCTTGCTTATTCATATTACGCGGATGCATGGAACTTGGATAAAAGGCTGAAGTGTTTGTTTTGTCCAAACTATTTACTCTTTCCCTATGATGAATTTCCCTTTCCCTATCTCTATCTCTATGATAACGATTACTGCTTTCCACCAGGGAGCCATACTTCTCACCCTGTGATTTATAACTATGACTCAATTGAACTTCTGGCGGACGGTACGGAGGCATCTCTTGCCTAAATCTAGATTCCATCAATGACTCCCGATATGGCGAAGTACTTGGTTCAGGACCATACGAACCTCTACTACTTTCTCTACCTACAGCAACAAAACGGATTGAGATAATCTCTTACTTCCATCTTTGTATTCTGTTTTTCAATGAAGATTATGTTACAGATCTTAATTTTTTAATGAAACTTAACTCACATTCTTACCATTTTTATTCTTTTCCAATTCTAAATTCCCTGCCCTACCCTCGCGTTGCGAATCAGCAAACGTCTTCTTCTTAAATAGGGGAGTACTAGTTGAGAGTGACAAACCTAATGGAGGCGGTTCACCCAACGGTACCGATTTCTGATTCTTCGCACTTTCTAAAGTGCCACTCTTGTGTCCCCTAGCTTCCAACGTACCGCTGTGTTGCCTGGGCGAAGATTGCGCTTGAATTGCCGGTGCCTGGGCGACGGAACGATGATGATGCCGAAGAGGAGAATCCAACAATCGATAGCCGGTCGATTCCAAAGACGTGCGGCTGTGAGAAACAGAACTGTCACTAGATCGACCAGAATCCTGAGAATGATTATGCTGACGTCGTGTTGTGGGCACTTCATGATGCCTATGATGTCTATTATTATGATGGTGGTGGTGATGATGATGATGCCGCCTTGAAGATGGAGATGGAGAAGGGGGAGACGTTTGAAGGTCCACGCCAACACTGGATGTTCTCGTTTTATTTACACTACCACTTTGCTATAATAAAAGGTAGTATAGTTCTATACCGATCGTTCTTTTAGCGTAAACACCGTAAGACAACGAGACTCACCAACGAAGATGATAAATTGGAACTTTCTTGATGATTAAACCTTGTTAATCGGCTGACTGAAGGAGTTTGTGTCTGCGTCGATACAGACTCTTTCTTCCTTGGCTCGGTTGATTTCTGAGTATCGGCTCCACTACTACTTGCTGGTTCTGTATTTTGCTTTAATGTCTACAATACGACAAATTCTTATAATTCTCTCTATTAAATCTAATGTCGGTACTATATTATAAACAAAGTAAATAACAAATATAACCAAATACTCCTTATTTGTCAAAATCGTTTAAAGTTAAAATATATTATCCGCGCTAGGAAATAAAAATATGGTACAAGCGAACAAAACATAAAATGTTCTGAAATGATATTCATGCTTTCAATATGGTATAATGTATACCAGAGTTTTTCTCCTAGCTACAAACAGCTATTTATAGCTGTATGGAGAGCAGACAGCTTGCTCACTTATATCTTCAACATCCTACAGGGAGACAACATTGACGTATAGAAAAGCTTCTAAATCATTATGTCTACACATACCATGGAATTTGTATCCCTGAGAAGTCAAACGCTATATTCAGTGAGTAAATATACGCAATGTCAACAGACTTTTATCGGTAAATGGAATTTCAAATATTCAAGAGGCCCGCCTAATTTTTAGCACGGTATGACAGATATTTTTAATGATGGATCACCAACGTTTTAAATTACATATTTGTTATCAAAGTGAATCACTCACCTGAAGCTTTGCTAAGGGAATGATGTCGCAATCACTTGGACGGTGCCACACTGTTTTCTGGGATGTTGCATTGTAATAATAAAATCGTGAAGTATTTTGGTCAAATAATTCCCACCATTGATTGTTATCTGTCTTTTTCCTATAATAAAAAGTAGAACAATGATATATACATATGAATTCCTAATATTTGAGAAACTATTATTTAAGTTACAATCCAATAAATCTCATCAAGTAATATAAAACTATTCGCTTTGATTACTATTAAATGTAGGTTACAAGGAACATTAAGATTCCATACATGTGTCATGTAGAAATC
Organism: Bombus affinis; assembly: GCF_024516045.1. Classification (NCBI taxonomy): domain Eukaryota; kingdom Metazoa; phylum Arthropoda; class Insecta; order Hymenoptera; family Apidae; genus Bombus; species Bombus affinis. Next base: position 8,473,084 of record NC_066359.1, read on the forward strand.
CTGTTAATTATAAATGCTTCCTATATCATAAAAGGAAAAGCTTACACGACGATAACTTTCACCAAGCTGATTAGATCAAAAAGACAGTTTAATCCTTTTAGGCAACTGATTATTTTTCTTAATGAGGAAATTGGCTTTGTAATTCATTGCAATGTAATTCAATGTTAATTATATCTTGGAGCATTTACTTATAAAAGAATATATATATATATATATATATATTTCTGTCTTACACTGGTACACCAGGTGGAGGATCCCATACACATTCTCCAGTTGTGAGATTAGCATACATATGCTCCTTGGTGCGAGGTTCTATAATTTCTACCCATTCCATTCTACTGCAATATTACAGAGGATTTTTTATTTTAGAGATATAAATAATTATAAGTAACACATATTAATTTCATTGAAATAATTTATCATAAAGAAATAATTTCATTATTCTCTTTCAGAAAACCACTTCTTTTTTCCATAGAAAATTTAATTAAAAAGATCTGCTGTATAGATTAATAACAATACTAAAATAAATATTATTAAAAAGTATACAAGCGATATTTAAACCTGATAAAATCACTAGTGCACACATTAAATCATTAAAGCATGTGGGATGCACTCGAAGATAAATTTGTTGTTCCTTTTTATTACTATAATTAAAAACTCTAAAAATAGTGCGGCAAAGTGAAAAAAAAAAAAAAGGAAAAAAGAGAATATATATATACATACGGTATGTTTAATGCATGGATTAGATCGAGGGGATATTATATACAGTACCATTTAATGACAACCGGCCCAATACAGTTTTAGTAAACCGGGAGATAGAATCGCAGCGGATTAGCCATAAGATATAAATAATTAATCGATAGCATTCTGTCAAATTTACGGGGCAAAAATGGGACACGAAATCGCTTTATCGAAGTTTATTTTCCTTAGGTAATAAACATCGTAGATAAACTAGAAATCTCTATAGTGGGAAAAACAGCTTTGATCCTTCTAGTAAAATGTTCGAAACAACGGGGAAGTGCAAAACATTTAAAAACGAGGAAACGAGGTTTCGTTGTAATAAAAGGGTGTCCACCCCCCACCCCTGTAACCATAAATTGATAGGAATGCTGGCTGCAATACGAGCAACCGTCTGATGTCATGCTATCCGTTTAATTGACCGAAATAGGCAGCAGAAATCCATTCGTGCATAGTTGTATACAAAGGAGCGGAAAAAACGAAAGTGGTGAAAGAGACAGAGAGAAAAAGGCGACACACGCATGACTTCGATAATTCGTACATACAGGGTGTTGCAGCGACTATGTTGCAATCGGCAATAGGGTGATTCTACATGAAAAAACAAGTCGATAATATAGAATAAAATTTATTCATATGACGTTTCGTTTTCGAGAAAATCGAGGTTGAAAATTTGTCAAATATACTTGAACTCGGCCGATCCCGCATTAAACAGAAGTAAATAATCGACAGGAAATTATTCTACATGTGAAAATAAGCGAAAGATAAAGAATAGTATATGTTCGTAAAATTTAGAAATATATTATGTGTACTAGGCCAATTCATAAGTAACTTTTATTTTCTTGAAAACGAGACCTGGAACGGAAAAATGTTATTTTACATTTTCCACTTATTTTCACAAGTAGAATAACCTAATGCTGATTGTTTTATTCGTACCTAGTCTGTAATTAGCCAAGTTTAAGTATACTTTACAAATTCTGTAATTAAATTTTCTCCAGAACGAGGCATCATACTAACAAATTTTGTTCTATAGTTTCGACTTGTTTGTTCACGTAAAATCACCCTATTGCTGATTGTAACACAGTTGCTGGGACACCCTGTATACATGAAATATGAAATTGTTAAAATGAATCTTGTTGAACTTAAAGACCCACCCAGTTATGTATATTGATAAACTTAAAAATCATTAAGAGAAACACACTATCGTGCGTTCGAAGAATATGACGAGGCTCTCTGCGAGAAAACTGGGACGGGTCACTGGGAAAAAAATTCACTATCGATCCGCGAAACATAGCCACTATATCGCAGCGATGGTACTTATATCCATTCCCCTAGAATCGAACGAATTTCATTCTTACCCGTCGGAAGCCATCGCGAACAATCAATCCGTGTATCAGCGAAAACAAAACACCTCACGTCACTCGGTGAACACTTTGTGACACTTCACGAGCGCTGCAGTGACACTTCGATGTCGCAACGTCCCATTTCCACGAGCACGAGCGACGCAGCCCCTTCATGGCAGCCCACCGGCGGCCATCTTTTTTTCTTCTGCGAGTTTCAACGTTCTGCCACTATAGCGAACAAAAACTTACTTTATCCTAGATTCCCGACATATCGTCCCGAAGATGCGCTCGAACGCTCTTCTCTAGTGCTTCCACGTCTGTGAGTATTTATTCGCGATTCGATTCGCGATCGGATACTACTCACCGATGATATATATTCCATGCATCGTAATTTATCTTGCCTCCTTTTTGTTTGTTTGTTTTTCCTCTTCTTTCTTCTTTTTTTCTCTTTTTTTCTTTTCTTTTTTTTTTCTTTTTCTTTCTTTCGGTTATGTTACACTTCTCGGACTTAAGATGAATATCGATTGATTACTGGGATGGCCTGCGTTGCTCACATCGTCGGATAACTATAAATACAAGACTAGACACTGTTCATAAGAATCGACCGTGTTTTGATGGTTGACATCTTTGATAAAACTGTTATCTATTCGTAAGTGATAACGTATGTATGTATTCGCGCAGTTGAGGTTAGAAATGCTCATGGTCGTATCTTTACTCGTTTGAACCACGTTTGAGCATAGTGAGTTGTCCCCAGACTCGCACTTTCGAATGGTTTCTTGAAACTTTGGATTTGTTTATGTCTTGTCATGCCGTTTCAATTACTCACATTAATATTCGGACACAGCACACTATCTCTACTTACATTTGTTGCTTTGTATAAGAGGGGGTGATCTAAATATCGTGTTGTTTACTCTATGAAAATATATGAACCATTTATTGTAGCTTGAAAATATGTAAACAATTTCTCTCTAACAATAACATTTAATTTTACAGTGGGCATAAAAAAAAGAGGCTGTCCTCCTTATTTCTTAAATTCGGAATGATCCTCTTTATATCTTTTAATAGTATCTGCCGTAATTAGTAATAATAATTATGCAATTTCACGATAACCTTCATCCTTTTTTTCTATGACAAATTACAAGTTGTCTTTTATCAAAACTAGTATTCTTCCCTTTTCCTAATATGTTAAGTTTCTCGATGTATTATACAAATATTCATGTTAATTTCATTTGCCGTTTATTGTACAAAATAACTATATAAAGCAAATGTATTCCGCAGTTCAAAAGCGAATCGTCTATAACTGTCCGCAAGAATCTGTCCGATAACGATAACTGTCTATGGTTTATCTCCACCACTGAGGAGGAGGTGGTTCCCCCTTGGAACAGTGACGCGAGTAATGTGACACGGCAGTGGCTTCTCTTTAAAGATCTGTAGCGTCTTTGTATCAATAAAACAACACTGATGCAGCGACAAAACTTTTTTATTTAAAATTTTCCTCTCTTCGAGACTTTGGGAACAGTTTGCGAACAACTTGCGAACAGTTATAAACTTTTAATAAAACCAAGTTAAATTTTATTTAATCATTAATATGAATCACATTATTAATATTAATTAGTAATAATTATTTAAATTACATTGTAATTAAATTCAGTTGCCTGGATTTACGACAAATGCTGATACTGTTAGTTTTGAGATTTATTCGTTAACGACAACGAACGTTTAAGATATCATTGAAGGTATCGTAGTTATTACTATAATATACTGTTAGATCTAACATCGTTTTGGCACCTTGAAGGCAATTAATTGTTCGTAAACGTTGCTAAAAAGTGAAAATTTAACTAAATCCTTATTGATTAATATGTTAAAGACAAATCATATTGAAAGCAAAGTAAGTATAATTATCTACGTAACATATATACATATATACATATATATATATATATATATATATATATATATATATATATATATATATATATATATGCACATCTGCATAATTTCTCATTAAATAATTAAATGTGAGCCAAATTACATCGTGTTTGGTCTCATTTTAATCAGAAAGATCTCATCAATATGTTAATGAAATTTTTATTAACGAAAAACTGAAAATAAACAAATTTCTTTGTTGCACTAGTGTTTCCTCACCGATATATAGGTTTTTAATTTTGCCGACTCTCAATCCCTCTATCTTATTCATTCGCTGCTCTCCTACGTCTGTCAGTGTCGGCAAATTACAAACAGTTTGAAAATGGAATCTTGTATTCGCTAACTGTTGCGCAGCAACCTAATCCTGAATACTTATAGATAGATAATTTACCCACAAGTGTTATGTTCTCTTCTTTAAATGCATAATAAGAAAAGAAATTGATTTATATTATCGCAAGTATTTTTCCATCCTAATTCGCCAGAATCAAATGCAAACGACATCTGCACTATTTTACAACAACTATATTGAAAATTACTTTAACGTTCCTTTTTCTACCGTCCAGAGTCTAGAGCGTATCACGATAACAGTGTATCAGATTTTTTCATTTATGCATTGCAAAAAAGGATGATATCATTCATTAAATCCGAGTGACGTACTTACGGTAAGTAGATATTCAAGATTTAAGGAAAAGCCACAAGTATTCATGATACTAATATCAAGCTGTAACTTGTAACCTTTTTGTATATAAAAAGTTTTTATCGTCTTGTAAACAATATTTGTTACATTTAGGTTCTATTATTCGATCTTTCTACCATAATCGACGTTAAACCCTATGCAATTATACGCTTGTAACATTGTATATACATGTGACATAAATTGTGACATATATATATATATATATATATATATAAATTATTGCCTATTTTTTATTTAGTACATAGTTAGCAATTTTCAAATTACGATAGACTTACTGAATTTTTTCACAATTATAAACTATGTTTCAATCGTCGTTTTTTTTTTTTAAATTTAATAATTTCCTTTTATTAACTTTTATATTTCATTTTTAACAGTGTCAACGCTATCAAAGGAATAGGTAATATATATTTAGATTGAGTGCTGTGATATAATACCGACAATGGATCAAGATGTATTAACAGTCTTAAAGCTATTAATGATAGGAGAATCAAATGTTGGAAAATCAAGGTACCTATTTAAAACAATAAATTACTTTTTAATGCTATGTAAGTTGAGCCAATATGTTTATATTATTGTTATTGTTGGCAGCATACTTCTTAGATTTACTGAGGATGAATTTCATGAAAATATGCAAAGCACAGTTGGCATGGATTATAGAACTAAACAAGTCACAATTGATGGCAATACAGTGAAACTAGCAATTTGGGTTAGTTACCTCAATGTATCAAAATTTATATTTTTCATTTAATGTAATATAATATATCCAAAAATTATTGCAGGACACTGCCGGACAAGAACGTTTTCGTACTCTAACACCTAGTTACTACAGAGACGGTCAAGGCGCTATATTAGTGTATGATGTTACAGATAGAGTTACTTTTATGAAATTAGAAACATGGCTTAACGAATTGAATACATATTGCAATAAGACAGATATTATTAAAATGGTAGTGGGTAATAAAATAGATTTACCAAACAGAGAAGTAAGCACTGAAGAAGGTTTACAATTTGCCCGAAGACACCAAACCCTATACATTGAAAGCAGCGCTAAAACGGCAGACGGAATCAAATGTTGTTTCGAAGAACTTGTACAAAAGGTATAGTCATTTATTTTCTTTACGATTATTAATATTCTTATCTATTAATATTGTTTTATAGATAATACAAACTCCTGGACTTTGGGATCGACATGCCCTTCTTAAATCCGCAGCGTATGGTAATGGTAATATGGGAGGTGCAAGACATAGAGGTCAGAGAGGGATACAATTGGCAGACGAGACTCAGCCACACGAACCACATACAAATTGTTATTGCACTTTGATTTAAATGATTGTAATATAAAATTCTGCCAGTGATAACTGTAAAAGAAACTATAGCTTGAATATGGTCTAAACTTTATTCAAAAACTAGATATTGAAGAGTGAGATCGTTGAAAACAAAAACGTGAATAATAGTATGTCACATTATATTGCTTTGTGTATGTTATGGGAAAAGATATTTTGTACCTTATGTATCAAAGATAGATACATACATATACAATGAGTTCGCTTCTATCTTCTAATTCTTTGTTAAATAGTTAAATTTTATAGGTATTTGTAATACAAAATTTATATTCATGTAAATATATTATGCGTATGCACATAATTTAATGACTAATAAATATCAATAGAACTGCAGTAACGCCATAAACAAATATGGTATCTTTAACTCCTGTAGAAAACGCTTTTGCATGTGCTGCAGCATTTATAGCTTGAATATTTTCTGATCTGTTTTGTTATCATGATATTGATTTGATTTTGATATTTATTTGAACAATAAGTAGGTAAAATGCATATCATTACATATGTAAACAAAATGTATTTCAATATCACGTTAAACATGTTTATTTAATGTTCTGCATTTTATATGATTATATTTTTAAAATGTGATCAAATAAACAATAATTATCTCATACATAAAATTATTTTAATGTATTTATCTTTACGAACGAAACAAACTTCTCCATTTAAATTGCGGTAGAATAATGTGATATCTCACTCTGTGTGATACAAACAGTTGCCAGTTAAAATATTTGATTTTAAACAATCATTTCATGTCATCCTGAAAATTAATTTAATTTATATGTAATTAATTAAATAAAACAGTTATGTTATTTGACCGTCTCAGAAGCTATGAAAACGTTATTAAATATCCGCGTAATAAAAAGTAAACTAAGTTACAATATTTCGATTATATCTGAAACAACTTTTAAATTGTGAGGTACATCTCTTGCTTAGAATCAATTAATTGTTTGTAGAGAAATTTCCTTCCAATCATGTACAACATTATCATCAAAAGAAATTTTACACGCAACTAAATTGGACGTTGTCCTAACTAATAAAGGACTTCAAATATATGGTACATGGAGCGCAGAGAAATTATTAAAGTTATTAACAAACAGACTTAAACAATGCATTCATGTGCAATCAAATACACTGAAAATTATTTCTAATGGAATAAGTGATAAGAGATTATGGATCACTGTCTATAGTGGCTTATATAGTATTAGCGTTTTAAAGGAATTAAGAAAGAAAGGTGTCTCTATCTATAACATAAATTAAAACAAAAATTATATTCATTTTAACTCTATTTTTAGGTATGCCCATATACAGCATCATAAAAGCAATGAAACTGGGCCTCATCAGTCTTAGCTATTGTGAACTTTTTTATTTTAGAGAATTTGACATAGAACCACATAATTTGGAGTTCAAAGAATTGTGGTTCGATAAATTTAACGACAGGCTGATTTTAAATTTAAGTGCTACAGGTTTAAGTGAAATAAATTGTTGGAATATTATCATATATGGAGTAGTACTTCAAACTCCAATTATTCTTCGTCATTTGATTTTAAGTGGCATTGATGTTCCTGGTATTTTAAATTGGCAATCTCCCTTTAATTTTGCATCATCTAAAATAATTGAATTTTTGAAACACATTGGAATAGAAGAAGATGTGATACAATTAGTAGAACAACATGGAATCGACGAAGAAACCGAAGAAATGTTAATTGATTTAGGACTTGATGAAATGGAAACAAAACTTTCAATTACGGAGGTTTGAATACAATTGTTTAAGTTGTTCTATATACCATACCTGTTGTGTTAATATTTTCTGCAGGAATTAATATGTGAATCTAGTTTAACCATATTGGAACCAACCTGTAGTTGCCTGGAAATAACACAAGAGAGTTGCAGGACAAATAGCTCTAAAAGCAGTTTCAGTTTTGCCAGTCGACCTGATTGTTACCAACAATATGCTTGTCAATGTCACATTTTAGCAAAAAATGAAACGGTACATGAATTAACAGCACAACAAAATGATTACTTAAGGTAAATGATAATTGTTTGATATTAAGAAATATTGTTTTATTTTCATTCTCTAATTTCCTCTAATAGACAAAATATCATGGTACCATTATCATGGGCAGTGGCTAAAACTTTAGAATACAATCCATCAGATCCAGTACATTTCATAGGATATAAATTATTGCAATGGACTTGCAACAACATTTCTCAAACGGAGAAAGACAAGCATCAACGATTAATTGCATTATCTACTATAGAAATGGATCATAAACTTATCGTCAGTATTATTTACAATAATTTTCAATGCTTGAAAAATAGTTCCTTTATCTTAATAAAAATAATTAGTACAATGTATTTTATATAAACATAAAGCATTAATATTCTTAAACTAGGATAAAAAACATTTAGAAAAAGAGGGATTAATTAAAACTCTGAATCAGAAGGCTATAATGAGAAATATCCCTTGTAATATTTGTAAAAATCATCAAGAGTTATATCGTATTGAAAAACAATGTTGGAAATGCGTATGGAGACCAATTAGAAAATTAGGAAGTTGTGAATTTCCTGACATATGCAGTTCATGTAAAATCAATGTATCAGACGAAGATGACGATGCCTGATTATTATTATCTTATTTGGAGCATTTTAACAGCTAATAAAAATGTCCATAAAAGATATTTAAGATATTCAAAAGACTCATAAAAATGTCCATAAAAGATATTTAAGATATTTAAAAGACTCTTTAGAAAAAATTCTTTAAAAAACTCTTTTATTTTATAATTTGCCTTGTACATTTGTTCCAAGATTATTGAAATCGTGCAGTGTAATCCCATGAAAGTGTTACATGGAACAGAATGGAATGAATAAGTATTAAATTCATTTCGTCGTGATACAAAAGAGACTCCAAATACATTGTGGCAGTGAATCTAATTACAGTCCTTCTTAAACATATGACATTATGTTACATTTGTATGGATTTTTATATTACGTTATTAGCAGTTCTAAAATAAAATTATATATAAAATTTCGATTATATTCACTAATGATAGTAATGACGTGGATAGCCTTAATTATAATACGTATACATGAGTTTTTTTATAACATATAGCATCCAAAAGAATCGCATGTTTAATTTTATTACAAGATCCTCTTTTCTGATTACCCTATATGGTACAGTAATTAACAATATATATCTTTTTTTCTTACTGAAATTTTCTTTGTAGAGTGTAACTGTTAAACAATTATTAGTTTAAAATGTATGATAAACAATGCTGGTTTTTTGAAAAAGCATTGTCCTTGTTCGTCGCTAGATAAAACAGGTTTCATGCTTGTGAACATAAAAATGAATGAGTTTATGAAACATTCTCTATATGTTTATCATAATAACAGTCATTTAAAGCATAAAATCCGCGTTCCTTCTCTGTATAATCGCATTTAGAATGTCCCTGTACATAGAATATAAGAATGATTTCTGCAGATTTAATGATTCAGGTACTACTGTAATGAATCAATGATATAGACTATTTGTGTTGTAGATACATTAAAATGAGTAATAAAAGTAAAGGCAGTGTTTGTTAAATTCCATAACGTGTCTTTTTCTCAGTTTCCAGCACTCTTTTTCATACGTATCAACTATTTCCATTCTTGTTAAAGAGATAGAGAAAGCGAGAGAGTGAGAGAGAATGAGGAAGTTACTTCAATAAAATAGCAAAGTATCAAAATATATTTTTGTTATCTATATGTTTGGTCTATATCCTGAGCTACTAACAGAATGGGGTTCCCTATTATGATAAACTTTTCTTCATATTATTAAGTAAAAGTGGAAGTACAAAGTAGAGAGTAACAGTTAAGTCTATATTTTGTATGGACGTTTTTCGCAGTCTATTAATAAATTGTTCACAGATCTTTCAATCCTTCCTTCAAGTTATTTAAAACAACTTGGCTTAATTAAAGGTAATAATGTTTTTTTTTTTTTTTTTTTTTTTTTTGTTACAATTCGGTTTTCTTTCTTCTCCTTTTCCTTAAATGTAATAATGATTGCGACGAATGAGTATAGAAAAAATTTCCCAATGTGTCGACGTGGCAATTCGATTAGCGTTTAGCTTATGAGTAATTAAAATGTAAATTATCCGATTTAAACGGAATATACTTGAAGTTTGTTAATTTTAGTCTTCTCTTCTTCGGATTCGTCTCGACAAATCATAAGCGTATGAGAGAGACCACAGGTAACAGCAGTAATGTACAAACCTTCCAACGCTTTCACTTCCATCGGGGTAGTCGAGGACTTACGCATTTCACCGAAACCCTGTAATTATTCATCGAAGAAGAGGAGCTTAGTTTAAAAGTCTGCTAAAGATTTCTCTGTTAAAAGATTTATTCGTTATACAATTATTTACCAATTCACCGAAAGTAGGACTAGCACCCCAAGCGATAACCGAATCGTCCGCCGCGACTACTACGCTAGTCTGAGAACATCCGACGCATCTAATTTCCCAACCAGACAAATCCTGGATCGGTTTGGGGTACATATTTGCTTCTCCGGTACGTTTCGTTTGTCCGAACATCAAGGCTGATCCGTGCACATTGATGGCAATGCTATAAGTACTACCACAATATATAGCCCTGACACCACGAGTAGGCGGTTCCAAGAATTTAATTAAACGAGGCACTAGTTCATCTCGTTGCTCGTTGTGGCCCAAACGGCCGATACCTCCGAATCCCCAGGAAAATGCACGATTTTTGCTATCAATTGCAACAGTATGATAGTGCCCACAACTGAAGTCCGTGATCTCAACACGATCTAACGGCGTAACATGGCCATCCTTTGCTCTTTCAATGTATAAAACGATTCTCTTAGGCACTTTCTCAAAATGAAACGCCATCTTCGTATTCGTTATAAAATATTTCCCATCTGTGTTATGGCCCAATGCTCCATATTCTGGGCTTCCGAATGAGTGTAGGCCACCTTTAATGTCTAGTATCATCGAAAAATCTGCACCACAGCCCACTTTCACTATCGGCGGCCCAGAATACTTTACTTTAGTGGCAGAGACAATGCAGGCATCGGATTTCCCAACGCCGCATTGACCTAGTTTATTGTCTCCAGCGGCAAATACGATGCCGCGACTTGTTAAAAATAAAGTATGATTGCGGCCGCAAGATGCTCCTATAACTGTATGACCTTTTAATGCCGTGACTTCCGTAGGTTCATCCCGACGTTTCGTATCACCAACACCTAGCTGACCTGCAAAAGTTATGTCATAAAAGTTTCTAAACTATCTATTTATAAAATGTGTGTGTGTGTGTGTAGAAGTAGAAAATTATATTCTCATGAAAATAGTATCAAATAAGAAATTTGTTAGTCCAGTACCAACAGAAATGATACGACTAAACAAATCTTGCAAACTTTCAATTTATGCGAATCACATTTACTTACATAGTAGTAATACTTAATCATAAGATAAGTTTTGTTTACCTTTCATTCATTTACCTTTATCATTTCTACCAAAAGCTAAGCATCTATTATCCTCGGTAACAATAATACTATGAGAAGCAGCCGGGCCAGAAGCAACTAATCTGACTCTAGCGCCATTTAAATTTTTAAAAGTATGCGGGGTCCACAAACTACGCCCTACATTAACTTTCACGCCTTTCGGTGGAGCTTTACGTCCTGCCATGTCCCAGTTTGTCAGACCACACATTAATAATGTTCCAGGCTTACCCCATCCTCCCTAAAATAATTAAAGAATCTGAGGATAAAGAGTTTGTCAAATAACAAAATACAAAGTTCAATGATTATAAATGCCAATTATACGTAAGCTACGATCATTATAAAGAATAAATTTTTATAAAGAATAAATTTTATCGATTTTATCTATAATTTTATAATTAAAATACATCTTGCGGAAATTGAACAGGCGTTCAGGTATCTTTGAGCAATAGTGTAGAAGAAACCCTTACCAAACTGTACCATGCTTATCTCCATAATTAAAAGATAATAGCAGCCATTTGACATTTATAATTAACAATTATGTTTTCAAGGCTACCAATCTTATTTTCAATCATCTACATTTAAACTTCCAAATTCTGCTTTTGTCACATTATGTTCATGATAAAGGCATCAAATAAATACAATTAATGCTGTTTTCACAGCCTGGATTATCACACTTAACATTGTTACACTATGCACTGTTGCACTTTACATTGCTTTGTCTCGAATTTCTTGATGAAACTAACTGCAATTTTCATGAAACATCAGGAATTTTTTCATGATAAACAGCACTTGCCCAGAAGTCTCAGTGCTAAATGTAGCAATGTTAAGTGTACACACACAATTGGTGTTGTTTTATAAATTAAAATGTTATAGACGAAGAACTCTAAACACACAGTTTTGCATGGGCTTCCCAATTTTCCAATTCTTTAAAATCTGATGGTACAGACAATCATCAGTTTATGATTTTTCCCTCTTATGAAATGAATTCTTTTTCATTGAATGTATGGCTGTGAGGCTTATCAGCGTCGAAATGCCAATATCACTTTCTCACTCATTCGGACACCAATATCCTGTTTGCTTGGGACAAATAAGTATATGAAAACGATGAAAATAATTTCACCTCAGGCGGTGGCAATTCCGGAATACTGGAGACATCGGTAAGATCATCTTCGGCAGCGTCCTCACCGTCGGCATTCGAGCCGGTCTCAGCGTCATCAACGTCCGAGTCGTGCTCGCTCGAGATGTCCTCCTCGTCATATTCAACCTTCCTTGATTTCGCGCGGCCCTTCTTCGTCGCCGGATTTTTACGTTTAGTCGACATATCGGCCGAATCTCCTTTATTTCGAATTTAATCCGTCTCAGAGGATATTAATTATCGCGGGACGCGCAATACAATGACATTAATCGATGTAATGGCGCTGAGACCTGTACTGTTCGACAAACGGACAACAAAAACGCGGCCACCTGGCGCTCAAAAATCATAATAAAACCATGCTCCAGTGATAAGTACAAAGCAAACTCAAGTTTATGATTCTAAATCGCTGAGAGCGCGCTCCGTGGTCCACTCGTTTCAAGCACACGGAACGCGGGAACCGAACGATCATTTTCGAATCGCGCGAAAATTTAAATTTCGCATACGCAATAGAAATTAAATGCACTTGAAAATCTTTATTCTCCTCATGCAATTAAAAATGTTTTATTATCGTGTTAACACGTGCTGGCTAGTTTGTGACTGTTAATTAATTCATTGATTTGTTTGACCTTGATCATGTTTAATGATCAATAGACTCCGGGCTTCTACATATTCTTATATTTTTATGAACATACCTGAAGAAATAGAATTTAAATAAATATCTGTTTCGTCTACCAAATATTATAATAAACACTCTAGTCTGGATATTTCACGCATTTTTGCATACTGTATGTATGTATTTATTTAATCTTGACTTCGTGATTGAGAAATAGACTTGGTTTATACCATTTTACATGTATGCATCTCTGTATTTTTAAATTTCGTGAAAATTATATTCTTATATTCGAATATTTGAGAAATTAATATAAAAGCGAATTAAAATTTTGGGTAATAGAATAATTAATTTGTTCATTAACAGTTACATATAGGAAATGAGACGAAAGATTGTTAATTTGGATCAACTGAGGATTTGAATTGTCGTCAAATATGTTTATAAACTGTAATATCTGATCAGTACTAATCGAGACATCATGTCCGATTCGTTTGAAAGCAACGTCATGCTTAATTCGCGTTATTCTTTGAGTGACGCGATTATTCCGTCCGTTTCGTAAGCTTTGATTCTTTATATCCGTTTCAAATCTGAAAAGTCAGTCAGTTTGAGAAAGTATCTACGTCCTCAATTTTACATTTAACAAAATTATGCTCTTTCTCGAAATATAAGTTTTCCTTTCAATTCCGAAAACTTTGAATATTGTGATGAAAGATTTAATTATTTAAAGTGGCATTTATTTTACTGTGATATATACATATATTAAATATAAAACGTTAATTAACTTCAAACACATCGAAGGAATTGTAACCTATTTATTTGGAACGTAACTTGAGGTATGAGTTTGCACAAAATTATATTATATTATTTTTATTATATACATTTCTTTACATCTCATTATATTAACCAGTTCTTTATTTACTAACTTTTTAAAGTTTAAAGGTTAGGGGCAGTGTATATAGTTGTAGAGGTTATAATTTATTTATATAGGACGACACAGTAAGTATACCTAAAACCAATCAAGAGGTGGTTGATTTTTTATGGAAAAATAAATCGAAATGCAGGAATTTCCTATCATTTTTTGTAAACCATTTCTCAACTTCGTTCTTTTGTTATGCGAACATAACATCTTCAATAATATTTTCAATATTAAATTATTTAATTGCATCCATCATCGCTGCTTTTATATTCATCATTTAATTTCACATTTATATTATGTTATTTTTTGAAATTTATTTATAAAATTACATGTTTGAAAATGTATGCCTGCATGTAGGAAGCAGTATGTATGTGTATGTGTATGTATATGTGCGTCGGTACGAACAGCGAAAATTATTACCGAATTGTTACCGTCGTAAAAATAATAAAATGGGAACCGGCTCATCGGCAATGACAGTTAACGCCCGGAGTCTGAATGCGTAACCGTCGTACCGATCAGCCGGTAATGTAAACCGATGCAGACGGACCGACACGTAGAATTAAGAACTGAATTGTCGAACGAAAAAAAAAAAAAAAAAAAAAAAAAAAAAAAAAAAAAAACCGAAAGTCAAAAGTTGCGCGCGGTAAGTTTGATCGTGTTTAATTTTCAACAACGAAAACGTAAGTAGGTCGCGATACCGAGTGTTGTAGGCGATCGTGTTAATTAATATATATGTACTTTTAATTTTGATTACATTGTACTTTAATTTCAAACGCGATCGATCACTTGTGTCCGTACTGTGAGAACACCGTTTTCCATTCGCTCCTTAGCCTACATATATTATAAAGTATGATATAATTTTCATTGCAGATATTCTTCGTTAAAGATGGAGTTCCCAAACCTAGGAGAGCATTGTTCAGAGAACAGCTGCAATCGATTGGACTTCTTACCTCTTAAATGCGATGCATGTTCTGCAATCTTTTGTTCTGAACACATATCATACAATAACCATGGCTGCCCAAGCGCTTATAAAAAAGATATTCAAGTTCCAGTATGTCCACTTTGTAATGCTCCAGTGCCTATAAAACGTGGTGACCCACCAGATATTGCAGTTGGGCAGCATATTGATGATGAATGTCAATCAGATTTGAGAAAACCTAGCCAGAAAATTTTTTCTAATAGGTAAAATAGACAAAATTTTGTTTAGATAAAATTTTATGTTGTTTCAAAGGTGATGATTTTGAATAATCTTGTAATTATTGTAAAATGCAGTCAACTGATTTTTAAATAAAGTTTTTTCATTCTAGATGCTCCTCAAAAGGTTGTAAAATTAAAGAAATAGTCCAAGTACGTTGTTCCGATTGCGGTAAGAATTTCTGTTTAAAGCACAGACATCCAACGGATCACGCGTGTATAGGCCAGGAGGAGATGATACGGAAAAAACGGCTCGATGCCCTAGAAAGTAATATGACAGTAAATAGGAGAAATGGCGAAATCTTCATGAATTATCAAGGCAGTATGAGCGAAGACGAAGCTCTCGCGAGAGCTCTCCAAGCTTCGATGCAAGAGGCAAATACTGCTAAACAAACGCTCGAGGCTGTACCTTCTGGAAATAGAGATAGGTGTAGACTCTCGTAATTCCATACAATTTAATCTTAATTCTATGCAAATTTTTGCAATCGCTCTAAGATACGTTCTTCACCTGCATAAATGTAGAGAAATTGTTATATCTTTCAGAGATTTTCTTGCGATAAAAGCAATTTAATGATAATAAATTTCCATATAATTCAGCTTAACGTATAACTTAACCATTGAACTTTCTATATCAATATTTAAAGAAGATAAACTTTTAAGATTTATTCATAGATCATTTCAATTCATAGATATATGGACTATAACAGTTATACCTTTTGTACAAATGTAAAATATATCATATATATATATGATATTAATTGCAAAACTCAACATTGCACAATATTTATATTATGATAAGATTGTTTTGATCTTATAGTGATCTGAATAATCATTAGCAACATTACCTGCCGAATATGCGTGATTTTAGAAGGAATATTAAAGGGCAGCCTCAAAGAAGAGTGCCTTAATATTATGTAAATCTAAAGAAATCTAAAGTCCAGTAATTTTCATCTTCTTTACATCATTTCTTCCTCTAAGGAAATTTTTAATTCCCCTATCTTAATTTATGTAATTGGTCTAATATTGAGACCTTTAGTGTTTGATTTATGGTTCCTTATTTCATATAAATTGTCATCTATGGACTTATAATAATTAGCATTATGGAATCACCATCAAGAGAATCCTGTAACAATCTTGTGAGCTTATTGTCTTTATAATCAACATATGTTGTAGAATTCTCTGATTGAAATATGATATATCCTAATGCTAATAAGCTCTTATTTATATTAACTTCATCCTTAAACTTTGCACCAATTGCTTATATCTTCTTATTGCATCCAGATCCAGCTAAATCTACTAGAAAAAAAACTTCTTCATCATTATT
Organism: Bombus affinis; assembly: GCF_024516045.1. NCBI lineage: Eukaryota > Metazoa > Arthropoda > Insecta > Hymenoptera > Apidae > Bombus > Bombus affinis. Next base: position 8,489,801 of record NC_066359.1, read on the forward strand.
GTTAATATTACTTTCTTCTTGCTCATGTATGTATAAAATGAATATATCCTGTGACTATGAGTGTCGTGTGCATTCATTGCGGTTTGCACGTCCTCTATTTCTTTGTGTCAGATAGACTAATACTTTATTGCTTTGTAACTTCCTTGTCTGCAAACCATATTAGTCATTTGACAGAGGCATGTTCAGAATGTGCAACAGATGCTACCACAATAAATGCATCCTCGTTTTACAAAGCTTGCAAACAAAGAAGTTACAAGTGAAATAGAGATGTTGTGGAACAAGTATTGCAGACAATGAAGTTACAAATGCAATAGAATGGTGCCTTAGTAGACGAGCTTAATTTTTGTTAAAATGTATATTCAATTTGGCATGATTTTTAAACACATAAAAAACAATATTTCTATTATTCAAATATTTGTATTTTTATCTGCTTTAATAATTTAAAGACAATTGCATTTCTTGAATATAAAGACTTTTTATCCTTCATCACAAATACAATTTGCATTTGTATTCTTAAAAATAATTTAAGACAATTTAGATTTTAATTTAACAAGAATGTGTAAAATACTTGCATATTTATTAGTAAAATGTAAAATATGCAACTCATTATCTATATTTTTAATTTTATCTTTACATCTGAATATTGTACTCCATCCTAGAAGAAAATCAACTGTATCAGAAAAAAGAACACAAAGATAGCGATTGATATTGAAATACTTTATTAATCAGTTTTATAAATATATATACATTTAAGAATTATTCGAAGATTATACTAATTTCCTACTTAATAAATATTGTCAAAATACCTGAATCTTAGGTTTTTCTTAATAAAGCAAACTATTCACTTATACAAGTATATAAAACCAAAATGTTTACACTTCACTTGTTACTAATCTTCAATTAAATTTACATTTGAGCTGAGTGAATTAACATTTTTTTGCAACAAAATGTAATATTCTTTGTTATGATTGCCTTCCTATCATACTGATTTGATTTTTATTTATACCAATTAGATAATATCACTATGATGAAAAGATATACATAAGGCTATATAATAAAATAATTCAAGTATTTCGATTTTCTGTAAAGTATCCTGCAGAAGGTATAGAGTATACGTTTAAACGAAACTAATTTTCGTGACTATTTTAATAAATAATTACCATTTCTTGACTATACCACACGTTACAATAACCTTGATTTCAAGATAAATAAATAATGTATTTTTTTCAAAACTTCTAGAGATTTCGTTTAATATTTTTATCATATCTGAGATACGCCATAATAATGTAATATAACAGATGGCCTTATTGGCAGAATAAATAATTCCTTATTTACCAACTTTTCCTAGCTTGGTATCTGTCTTAGGATTAGCTGTGACACTCTGCACACGAACAATCACTTCATTAATTTTTGTTTGCAGATTTCTAATATCTTGAATATAAAGAAGAGCAAGGATTTTAGCTGCATTCTCCACTGCGGTCTTCTTCAGTTGGAAACCAGGATCACAATTCATAATAGGGTAGGGTTTGCCTCGAATAATTTTGGAATTTGGATTCCTTAAGCATTCGGAATTTAATCTCCTTTGCACTAGTTTACTGCAAGCTTTTAACGTGACCAAATGATTCGGATGTTGTGGAATTCGGAGCAGTTTTGCCACAGAATAGATCCCATTTTTAAATTCATTACTCTCAACTAGTGACCATGAAACGGTGAAGATAATGTATTTATAAAAGTAGGAGCATTAATATTAACAACTTTCAAATTATCAAAATGAAGCATAATTTGGAAGTTTATCTGTGTATTTGTCAAAACATATAAACACATCAAAGAATAAAATAGAAAACTAAAAAAATGTAATTACTTTATACTCTAACAACATAAAAGATATCAATAAATTAAGTGAAAGGCTATAAAATATAACATATATTTCATAAAATACTTTATAATATTTGTATACAGATGTTTTATCATTTTTATTACCGTTAAATGTACAAAATAGCAAAACAATTAAAATGCAAAATATTATTGAAAAATAAACAAATATACAAGTTGGTAAAAAAATATCTATATTATATATACTTACAGTCTAAGTTGTCAAGTGGATTTGTGGACTTAAGATGTGGCACCAGTGCTTCCTGTTTCATTTTCAATTTCATTTCTTTTACATTTTTTGAATACTGCTCAGCTGAAAATTACAATTAATGATTATGCAAGAAATTTCTATTTAAATCTTTGATTTCATTCATGAATAAATATTTACTATTATTCTCTGCCTCCAACCAAATAGCGCGTCCAATTAACCATTCAAGTTGATCCACGTTGTTACTTGAAATTGGACATTTAACATCCTCACAGTATTTGGCAAAAGTTTTAGGCCAACTTTCACTTTTTATATCGCGTAGCTCTTTTCGATCTTGTATACTATACTGACGTATCTTTTGTTCCTCTAACCATAATGTTACTTTACGAAAATGTTGTGGATCTGCAACATTTTAATAATACTAATATTACAAAAATAAATAAAATCTTATAAAAAATATAATTAATCTAAACGAAAATAATTACTGAATGAATAAATTCTTTACCAAGAATTACACATTAAACATGTAAAAACGATTCAGTGACAGAGAAATTAGACTTTCGTAGGTTACATCCGTCGAAATGTTTTTTAAAAACTAATATAATATTTTCTTATCACAAGATATTTAAATATGATATATTACGCAATTTTAAATCTCTATGTTCGACATAATTATAATAACTATTCTAATAGGATAAATTATATCGGTCATTATAACCTATAACAATATAATTTTTTAACGTTAATAATAAAACAATCCAGGTATTTGCCTGTGAAATATTCTTATTTAAATTTCTATAACTTATCCTGAAATGAATTTACTTATCAGAACAAGATTAATTTAAAGTCAAAGTTAAATTTTACAATTATGCAATTATCAAACAAATTCTAAAATATTCGAGAAAAATAAACATTCTTCTCGATGTAACTCGTTTAACGAATATGATTTCGAAAATATTAGATTTTATTAGTGATAATATCAATATGTTAAAATTCCTCGTTGATGCAGATGTTAAATACGAACCATTTATATTAACCTTGTCCCATTCTAAATATCCAAGTGCTTGTAGTCTTCTTTTAAACATATCGGATATCTAAAATACACAGAAGTTCTGCAAACTAAAGGTAATAGAATTTGCAAAAAAAAACCTCAATTTTACAAAGACTCTCGATATACTGACACTACACTCGTGCCATATTTAGCAAAGCCGGTGAACATAAATATACCATATACCATATACTCAATTCATTTTTCATAGTATTTATCTGCTATGTATAGTATAAATAATGTTTCAATAGATAATTCTGAAGAATAATTCTGAAGTTAACTGGTTAAATTTCACTGAAATAAATGCTGTTAGATAATACTATTTATATTACATGACATTCACAAAAAATATATAATTAAATAGAACGGAAGGTATATGTACACTTTCAATAATTACCATATAATGTATAAACCGTAATATAATCACAATAACAAGACAAAAATTAATTATTTTTCCTTAATATTCAAGTTTCATATCCTTTTCATAATTTACTATCGTTCCTGAAATATCTATAATAGAACACAATTATTATATACAGAAAGGGAATTCCCCTCTATTATACAGGCAAATATAATATATTGAAATATATTATATATACATTTGATAAAGTTTAACATTGTATCCAATAATACGCCAGATGTCAGCACTAGTGCAAATCCAAAATTTCCTCAAAGAAGTAGATTATCTATATATTAAGGACTTCATGAACCCGAAGGTAAAGTTGAGTTGCGCAGGAGCGTTGCGCAGTCAGTCAAGCAGAGTCCACTGGCGAAAGTAGTGGGGCTGCCCAGGAGAAAGATGGCCGCTACCAGCGAGGAACCGAGTGTTATGGAGCCTTCTCAGACGAATTCCGGGCAAAGTCTGCCCGTTGATCCACTAAAGATGCTTTATCCGATGGTAAACGAAGAGGAAACACCGCTGCCACGTTCGTGGAGCCCCAAGGACAAGTACAATTACATCGGCCTCTCCCAAAACAATCTTCGTGTTCACTACAAAGGTACGTTTCTCATTTCGATCCCCTATATCTCTCAACGACTTTTCATTTTGCCACCCAGAGAATTCTCGCGGACGATTTTTAACATTGCCCGAAACGAAGGATCGAGGAACGATCCCGGCCAATAGGATTTGAATTCTTGCTTGATACGGACGAATCGTTTGACGGAGCTGTAATATCGATTGAAAATGGCAGGGCTCCGTTTCGCGTGTGTCAGCGACCTAAACAAAGGAATCAGCTGATCGGTCATGGTCTCTATTCGACTTTCTCTCGATCGCTCGGTTATTATTTCTCTATCGTGTGCAAACATTTATTTTAAATAGCAAGTGGATCGAGATCCCTTATGATTAAAGTGTCGGGGTTCTGGCGATGATTTTTCCGGATATTCATGAGAAAAATGAATCTGCGTAGAGAAGGCGCAATGGCAATGACAGCTGCGATGTTTGAACAGTTACTTTTCTCTCTCCTGCTCGCCCACAGCTTCCACGTATTTACCCTCTCTCGCGCACTCGTTCGCGAGCTCTTCTTCGCTCCTGCTCCCCCCCTGGCCTCTCGTCGTCAATCAGTTTCGAAGTGGACGAATTTTTTCACTATTTTCTACCATTGGTATTTATTCGTATTTATTATGTATATATAGATGTTGAATAAATCCATGAAAATTCCGATGAACGACAAGAATCGTGTTATTGTTATTGTTGTTATATCCTGATTTCCAAATTAAGGTCGAGGCTGTGTAAATATTAGCTATTTTGTGTTTGAAAAAGATAGTGTTAAAAAGTAGCCACAAGAATCTTTTTCTCTTTAAGTAAGAAAAGGATCTAGGAATTGTGTTATAATTCCATTTAATTAATATTGAATGATTATTTGTTTCAGCGATTATTGATAATGCTAGGAGTAATACTTTTAGATTCATAAAATGAATACATATTACTGCATATTGAAAGGTATGAAGGATAGATCAATCGCAGAAGACATATCGGTTAATAAATAAACTGTTAGTAAAATGTTTTATTTTATGATTTAAATGATGATTTAAATTAATGTAAATGTTTTGCATTTATGATAGACTTGGAAATTTTCTGCAGCAAATACCATAAATTAGAATATATTATCTGCATTTTTAGAATTGCGCTTTAATAACAAATTGAAATAATTTGTTCGGTTATTATTCACGCTTGATCCTTTTTAACTATTTATTTTCTTATTTAATATTTCTGCCCTGTTTTGCAATTTTATATTCGTTCTTTGTATGTAGATTATAAAGTGGCTTTTAAATCCTTTGTGAACAAGTACAGACATACTCAAAGAAGATTAAAATATAACAACCTTAATTCTTTTCTATTTCTGTTTGTCACAGGGATTGTCTGTCAAGATTATACTAAATCTTTATTTCAATGAGCTGTTGTATTGCTATAATTAAAGTAGGAATGATTAAGGCTATGAACTTTAATTACTTATAATTTATACAATCATTCAAAGTACTGTTAATAGCTGAATAAATGTATTTAACTCGTATGTAATTTGGTATGCCGTTAATATGAGAAAGTAATACTACAACAACATCAGAAATTATATGTTTCTTTAACAACGGAATATTAATTGCTTTAAATAAGTAATCATTCATACAGTAAGTCTTTGAAACTATGAGGAAATAGCATTGTAACATATCCTATTCCATAAGGGAAATAAAAGAAGTGTAATGAATTCTTAACAGTGTATGTTATTTTGTTACTATCGGCCATAGAACTTTATTCTTCCACAATTTCCATTTTTAAACAATAATAATAACTAAATTATTTGACGGAAAAAATATCTTCTTTATCTTATTATCTAGGATTTCAAATATTTTATGATTAATGTTCAAATATTTAAGATTAAATATTATGATATTCAAACCAAATTAATTTTCTAAAAACTAGTTTAATTTCTAATTTATCTAATTTATATACTTTTCTAAATATCTAATTTCTTTAATGTAACATTAGTCTTATTTGTTCGTTTATTCAACAATTGTTTAATCATAATCGATAAAAATTTTAAAAAACTATATATTTAATAGATTGCATAGAAACAGTTTCCAAATTCTTTAATGAAAGTTAAAAAAAATATAAAAACATGCAATTTATACTTCATTCGTCCTTCTTATTTTCTCATTCTACCTATGTTACCGTTTCTTTTTTCCATTTCTCCATCTTCCATTTTTACTATCTTAAATTGTCTTTGCATTGTAAAAATTTTTATGGTTTTTGTTTTTTTATATATTTATCGTTTTAATCTCTGCTCAATGTTAAAAACGATACTTTATCCAAAACTGATTCTCCAAGTTATTAGCAGAAGTAAGCCAGACATAGAATTGTTTAAATGTACGTCGAATAAATCAAGAAGACAATTTAAACACGGGAAACCGAACTTCATACTTCTCTGTTACAATTAAATCTAATTGCAAACTTATTAAAAAAAAAAAAAAAAAAAGAAAAAAAAAATCCGCGCTCTTCAATTTAATTCATTAATCCTCTTGTTGACACAATTGGCATTTCCTATGAGGAAACTAGTAACTCTGGAAATAGCTATATATAAAATTGAACAAATTGACAATAACATGGAATGAAATTATCACGAGGTAACATCCTCGTAACTATTCCATTAACGAAATCCGAGCATCAAAACATCAAATAACGACTATCGAATTAAATTGTTGCAATATTCTTGTTAATAGGGCCATTTGGATATCGTCAAATTTAATTGACCGTGGCTGCACGTGCGTTTGTGTTAGTGCGCTCTCTCGTCCGTAAGCGTGCTAATCCAAACTCGTTAATTACGAGCCTCTTCATTTTTCATTAACATCAAACATTCCAAGGGAAAAAGTACAGTATTCATTGACGTAGTTTAGAAAATAAATACTTGTTAGCCGTTACGACGTTTAATAATAAATATTGAGAAAATACTCTGGAGTCGAAACGTTCATCGGTATATGTCGTATTTGCCTTTTTACTTTTGCAACATTTTAACACGTTTTCCTCATTTCGTTATTTTAATATCCGTTTTAATAATTTAACTGATAATAATCTTTATTTTGCCTGTTCCAATAGCAAATCATAACTTACATCCTTATGAATAAATATAATTACTAATCATTATTATGGTAATATCTTTATTATATAATTATAATATTTTCATTCGCTATATCGTTTCTATTATTGGGCTATTTAAAATTACCATTAAATTGTTAACTGAACAATTTCATTCAAATAGCCGCAAGTAGCTTCACAACATTCACAAACGTATGCATTATCGATTAAGTAAATCAGTGTGTACCTTTGTTTATTATTCGTGACAGACCGTGCGTTCCGTAAATTAATTTGTTACATCGATGTTTACATAATTAACGTCCGATTATTTTGACGCAAAATGATGCGTCACAGCCAAGATTCTACCATAGCGTTTTGTTAGACGGGTTAATAATTCTTTTGTACTTAATTATATGTGAATCGGGTAACTGTAGGTTACTAGGTCGACAAACTGCATCGCTACATTGCAAGTGCATCCAAGATTAGCGATTAGATTGTGACGGCCGATCACTTCTGTTCTCGAATTTCCTACCCTCGTGATTTTCGCTGTAGCTCATTTCCTCCGAACTTATATTCAAAGGAGAGACGAAAGGAATCAATTATTTTGTAATGTCCGAGAATAAATATAATTTTTAGAAGATAACTTATTATTTTAGATAATTATTATATTATCTTAACAAGTATTTCCTATATACCGTTATTATATATAATTGGAAGATTATATTTATTTTAAAAAAATGCTATTTCATTTACCACAATTTTCTGTATATAAAATAATTAATATGACGTTATTACAAAATTTTATTACAAAAGTAATGATTTTAAAATTAATATTCAATATTTAAATAGTTTTACCATGCCCCCCCCCCTTACTTTACTTCTCTAACCTATTTTCCCACCTAAAATTCTTAATAAAATTCCTTCTAATATAAGAAGCAATTGAAATATATCGATCAATAAACAATATCATACATATACACCGTTTTAGGTTATGGAAAAACTCACAAGGATGCCGCAAGTGTACGTACAACGCACTGCATACCAGCAGCTTGTGGTCTCTATTATTTTGAGGTGAAGATCGTTAGTAAAGGCAGAGATGGTTACATGGGAATCGGTTTGTCTGCCCATGGAGTGAACGTGAATAGGTTGCCAGGTTGGGACAAACACTCCTACGGGTATCATGGTGACGATGGGCACAGTTTCTGTTCTTCTGGAACAGGACAACCTTACGGGCCCACCTTCACCACAGGAGATGTAATCGGATGTGGTGTAAATCTTGTTGACAACACTGCCTTCTATACGAAGAATGGACACCATCTTGGTATCGCCTTCACTGATCTTCCGGTTAGTAGTATATGAAAATCGAAGGGCTCGTAACAAAGTAAACCTTGCATCCGCGTTTGTCTTCCTCCAGAAGAGCCGAAGCTAATATTTTTAATTAAGAATAACGATCTATTACACGACTTATTAAATAACGATCTGTTAATCATTGTTCGTTGTACATTTTACAGCCAAATTTATATCCAACGGTGGGCCTTCAAACTCCAGGAGAGGTAGTCGATGCAAACTTCGGACAAGAACCGTTTGTATTTGACATCGATGATATGCTTAACGAACTCCGCGTCAAAACAAGATTGCAAATTATAAACTACCCCACACCAGATCACGGACAGGGTCAATGGCAAGCAGTCCTCCACAAGTGAGTCGGATCGCTTTATTTTCCTTACTGTCGTAAATATTATTACACAATATGATCGAGGCACAAGTTTTGCACGTTTCATGAAAGAAACGGGGATTGACGATTGTTCGCAAAATTCAGCCAATTATTTAGTTACACATGATCATTAATAGCCGAGTTGACCAGTACTTTCATGAATATGCAAACTAACTTCCATTGTTCTCCAAATTGGTCGAAACTGAACTCACAGCGCGTGATTGAAAATTTAATAAATTTAATAATTGCATGCACAGTGCGTCTTGTGTAATTTTCTACTACGTCGGTTTAATGTCGAATGACCTTGTAGACATATACTTATATTCTGTCGCATAATAATATGTACACGTTTAAAGTATGTAAACTTAGCGCGTACGTCGAAGATTTACGATAAAATGTTTGTTTCGATATATTACGAACGCAAAGAGGACCATTTCAGAAAATTTATGCACTAAATTCTAGAAGATTTTGTTTACTTCTTTCTCAGAATGGTGTCAACATATTTGGTCCATCATGGTTACTGTGCCACTGCCGAAGCCTTTGCCAATAGTACTGGCCAGGGATTCGAAGAAGATCTTAATTCCATTAAAAATAGACAAAGTAAGAAGCTAATATCGTTGTTTTTTTTCTTTTTTTTTTTTTTCTTTTTCTTCTTCCTCTTTTTCGTTCCTCCTTTTACAGGAGGAATATAAACAGATAACACGCATTGTTTCAGAAATTCTAAAGCTGGTATTAGCGGGCAGAATGGGAGAAGCGATAGAATTAACCAGTCGGCTGTATCCGGGTCTCCTCGAACGGGATCCGAATCTTCTTTTCGCCCTCAAATGTCGGCAGTTCGTTGAAATGGTGAACGGCAGTGACTCGGAAATCACACAGAATTCCAATATCAATCAAACTAGTGTTATACAGTCTACGAAGGCTTACACAAAACCCTCAACAAATGGCAATGTTGAGGAGATGAATATGAACAATGCCATGAATGGTTCGACCGAACAACAGCTTGTTAATGGACAAATTGAAAACGATGTAGATATGGAGGAGAATGTTATAAACGGCATGAAAAGTAATACCGAAAACGGCTATCAAAATGGTGATTTGAATACCAACAGGTATAAGTGTCAGAACGGGGAAGACGTTGATATGGGTGAGATGTTATTGTGTTGCTTTTTATTCTCTTAATCGTGTTACGTTTGTCGAAGTCATTCTTACGGAAAAGACAAGAAATTTAAAGTGAAGAAAGACAATGGAACTGTGTTATTAAAAATTTGTATTTATTAAATTATTCAAATTAATATATCAATCATTTAAGAAAAAATATTGCAGTCCAGTTACATCTGGACAAATATTTATTAATTTGTGAAATATTTAGAAACAAATAATTTTCAATTTTACGATGTCTTCTAATGGCGAATAAACTTTTATTTATTCCCAGAGACCAATAGTGTTAATCAAATTCAGCAACAACAAAACGGTAATTGCAATATGGAAAATACATCGAATAAGAATAACAAGAAACAGCTTTGTGGCGGGGATAAACAGGCGATCGAAAAGATGTTAGAATTCGGAAGACAGTTATATTCCCAATCGATACATTTGCGACAACAGCACGGAAAAAACGAAAGCAATAAAAAGATGCTTCAAGATGCGTTCAGTCTTTTAGCCTATGCAAATCCATGGAACTCGCCGGTTGGTTGGCAACTCGATCCCCAACAGAGGGAAACCGTCTGTGCGAGACTCAATTCTGCCATACTCGGTAAGAAAATTACAATTTTTGACTATTGCACAAAGTGCTTGTTAAATTGCTTATTTAATTAGAATGATTATCTAGCAATATATTCAAATTTAATAATAAAACAGCGTTTCTAATATAAAGTATAATTTTCTAAAATTACGGTAAAAAACTAATATTTTTAATCTGTGTGTATTCACGGTATCTCATGTATTTAATAGTAACACTTTTTAAATCAACACAGCCGAATTTTATTTTTGATTTAGTCTTTAATTCTAACGTATCTTATGACGTATCTTAGTTTCACGTATTCTATTCAGATTCCAACAATTTAATGTCGATCATCTGCTACTTCTAGAGTCGACTAACTTGCCACGACGGCCGCCGTTGGAAGTGGCCGCGTCTCACGCGAGAGAATTGGTACGGCTAATGTCACACGCTGGTCTTGGGGCATGCGGCTTCGCGGTCGTAGACAATATCATTCAATATTGACGGTGCCTACCTCTGCTGCCACGTCTGCTTCTTCTGCCGGCTCGAGTTTGGTTAGTAACTCTCTTACACGTAAATTACGCATCGATTAGAAGAAGTTGGGGATAGTTGATACACGTTACTATCGTACACATTATAGAAATCGCCCTGTAACATAACCGCGATTTATAGTCGTAGTTCTGTATCAACGAGGAGAAAGTGAAAGAGAGAGAGAGAGAGAGAGAGAGAGAGAGAGAGAGAGAGAGAGAGAGAAAGAGAGAGAGAGAAGGATTGTCCTACGTTGTACGTTTCTAAATTAAGCCACTACCTTTGTGATAAGAAGAGGATTATACCATCGTGGCCCGTTCAAACGATCACGATTTTATTGATTTTGTTCACTTTTGCTGATAATAAAATCTCCGTTCTCTATGGATTGAATAAAGCATTTTGATTTTTGTTCACTGCTCCGTCATTCGAGAAATCGGCTCTTTTCATTGGTTCTCGTTCCTTGTTCTCTCAATGGAACTGTAATTCCCTATTTCTTTTCGTTGCAATGAATCGCTATTACTATAATTTAGATTCTGCTTTTAAAACAACGATGAATTATGGACGTTGTCCTCTGTTGGATGAATTTATGCGAATGAGAGTGTATGTTTCGCTTCTTGGATTCTTGTAAAAGAGTTTCTGGACGACAATAACGAAGTTATATTTACGTTGTTGTAATTGAGATATTGTTATTATTGAATATGCAGAAAGCTAGTCGCCATTATAAATCGTGCAATTTTTACCGTGGGTGATGCTCTTTCGAGATTTATCAAATTGATATGTATCAATTATCCCCGGACTTTCGACAGGAATGTTTCCGCATCTTTGTACATTTTTACTTCCGATGTAGATAGCGACTCGTTTAACCATTCACATAATTTATGACCATTTACACATGTATTTTGTAAAGAGAACGGGATAGTGTATGGCTCTTTAGTTGTACATCATTTTTGTAAACTAGCTCTAACATCATTTTCATGTAACTGGTACATATACATATATTTGACTTTATATATTTTTCTAAAATTATAGGAGGTTTTAAAATACAACAACGTCTCATTGAATCACTCTTTAACACCCATACAGGAATCGTTTTGTTTTCTCATGCGTTAAGAAAGACGAAATTATATATATTTTCTCTTGTTTTTCTCACTTGGTTTCATAAATGGTGCTGTAATTAGAGATTAAGATAATACAGGTATTGTGAATTCGAATTCTTTATATCTCTGTTCCTGCGGTAATAATGGAATACATATAATTTTGTGAGGTTAAGTGCTTTACGAATTTGTTTCTTGATGTAATAGTACCAACAAGTGTTCTTATTGCGAGAAACTATTTTCGAATTGTAGAAAAAGAAAGTTATTGCAATATTCAATATTAACGAATGGATTCTAGTGTTATGTTTGCGCACATTTTCGAAACTATACGTTTTTAATAGCTTTTCTGATTTTTCATTGTGGTCAAACTGAAATGTTAATTAAGTATACATGGAAAAAGTTATGAATATTTTTCCAAAATTTTATATCATATTATATTATATTATATTATATTATATTATACTATATTATATTATATTATATTATATTATATTATATTATATCATATATTATATTATATTATATTATATTATATTATATTATATTATATTATATTATATTATATTACATCATATCATATTATATTATATTATGTATTATTGTATCATTTTTTTATTTTAATTTTCACAATACTCATTGTATAAAAGATAGCTTGAAATATACATTAGCGATTTAGTTTTAAGTTCAATTAATTTTTTAATGTTTTAGTAGCCATTTATTTATCGGCATTATTTTTCGAACATATATGAGAACTTATGGTATGGTAAAGTAAATAGATAAACGCACCTCGACAAATTTATATTATAAAAATTAATAATTAATTAAAATAATATACGATCTACGTTGGAAAAGATTTTTAAAAACTATGATTTTGCTTTTTTTATTATGTCAGGATTTGTGGTAATCCTGAAAATGATATAGTAATTTTTGTATAACGGAGGCAAAATCGTTATTGTACACGTACGTCATCAATTAAATTTACTTTGATCAAGCTTTAATTAGAAACAAAAATGCAACAATGATAATACTATTGTAAATATATCGTTGTAGGTTGTTTCGACCAGAAGCTATATAAAATTTTGTACAATTTTATAATGTGAAACTTGACACGTGTGAGATATAATTAAAATCCATGAATTTCACTTTTGGCGTGCAATATTTAAATCGCGTTGAATCAAATGTGTCCATGCGCATCTGCCAAAAGCATAAGTATTAATAAACGAAAACTTTTTTAAATAAAACCTATATATTTTAAATATTCAGTATACAAATGGACATTTTGAAAATCAACGACTGTATAATCATCAGTGGACTCAATTTTTCGAATAATTAATTTTTTGTATAATAAAATATATCTAGAAGCAAAAAAGAAGTTAAACAATTGTTATCGTTAATTATATAATACAAATATTTCTAAATTGCGTGAATTTTTTTTTCTTTTTTTTTTTTTTTTTTTTTTCATTATGATGATCATGAATATCTATAGAGAGATTAAATGTTATAAAGTATATTAAATACCTATATGAATGTATGTATGTATGAAGATGAGAATTTTTAAGGATGAATGAAACCTTTAAACTATTATTAATATAACAATAATACTTTATTGTCAATATTTATATCAATCATAAAGATTTTTAAAAATATTTTTCATAAAATTCACTTTTGCCTTCATAAACATCTCCTGTGCTTGTGTCATGATTTATATGCAAAATTCTGGAAGCTGATTATAAAAAAGTCAGTCATCTGTTTGATCGTTTCATTTATATAGAAGGTACATCGTTAAACTGTTACTATTAATTCATCCGTTAAAGAATAATTTTAAAAGTATCTTTATTTTTTATAATTTACATATTTTTGCATATTATCTATATTCTATGCACTTTTGCTTTTTTAAATTTGCTATAAACACATAAAAATCTACAATCTGGTTAATGGACTTGCTAATCAATTTCTGAAATCATAAAATTCCTTACATCTCTAAATCATTAGACAAATTATAAGAAAACAGACACAAAAGTCCAAAAGAAGTCAGTCATGTTGAAAGAATCGAATGTAATTGGAAATCGTGTCAGAAACGTGTGCTGATACAGCGATCCTGTTTGTTCTAGGATATGGAGACGGAACGTGGAGCAGATAATATTTTTGCAGCAACAACTTCGCGACATCGCGTGCCTCTTCAGCTAGAGTCCGGCAGTTGGCTCTCTGGTTCGATCTCACACAGCTACACCTGACACAAAATCGTCTAACATAATATACACGCTCGAGACCCACCAAAAGTAAACAATGTTACACGGCAACGTGGATGAGAAGGAAGATGATTGCTAAATGATCATTATTCGAAGAACGATGAACATTGATTGAAGTTTTCCAGAGTCCAAACAAGAAAACTGCTTTAACAAAGTGAAGCACGATAAAGAAGAAGAAAAAGGAGAAGAAGAAGGGAAACGATCTTAACGATCACGAACGGACGTGTAGAGAGGAAATAGTTAGAATTAACAGTCAAACTTAAGGCAAACGAAGTTCCGAGGACGTAGATGGCGCTGGTGATGTAAGAAACACAAGGGAACATAAATACGATATTGAGGCTGGAAATGAGTTAGTTTTCGCTATAATGAAGTGATTTTGGACATGAAAGAGATTGATGATCGAAGACGGTGAACAAGCTTGAGGCGGAGGATGACGTGTAAACATCTGCCAAGACGACCCTTTTCTCGTTTCCTCTTTCTAGCCCTGTAACTTACCATCATCTTGAGATTGTTCCCTCGTTCCCATAATAGATCGAGTCGTTTTCCGCAATGGGACGTGCTTTCGTATTTTCGTGTAATTTATCATGAACAGACGATGAATAACTCTCTTCAGGTGGGTTTCTAACATCATTCATCTGGCCTTCCTTTCAATTAACATTTTCCTCTAAGTTTCTTGTTTAACCTCACATTCGTTGCTTGTATTCTACGTGATAAAATTTCAATTCATATTTCACGAAATTTGCAGCTCATTCTCTGCTGTTTCGATCTCGTCAATTATAGATGTTTGGCTAAAAGTAGCTAGCGACTGAAATTTTGGTTCCATTCAATGTTCAGAATTATTGTAGCACTTTTAAACGAATTTTATTTTATCCAATTTTTTAGTGCACTGCCTCGTTGTATATTCTGTTGACTTTTTTTTACGTTTGCTTCTTTTTGCGATTAAAATCTTTGACACGCGATTCGTCGCATGATAGCTGACAATCGGTCAGCATCATCTTTTTATTGAGAAAATGAACGAGAAAAGAGTCTCGTCGATACAACTTACGATTAATTAATCCCTCGTCGATTATTTTGATAGCCTTTCTAATCGTATGGTCAACGAGTCGATTTTTGTATCAATTGTTAGCTCTTAGTGAAACAAAAAAAAAAAAAAAAAAAAAAGAGGAAAACATAAAACTCAAAAGGATAATATATAAATAAAAAGGAATATTCTCCTCTTATAATTAATGTAAATTAAGGTTAGCAGTAACGTGAGAATCGCGTTCTCCGTTCGACGATCGTTCTATTTCCACCTGATTTCCATAGCAAACGAAGGAATTAAAGGAAGGACAAAGCAATAATCCTTGACTTTTAGCTATTTTCTTTCTTCTATTTTTTGGTATTCGTTTCCCTTTTTTCTTTTTTTTTTTTTTCTTTTTGTAGGTCGTCTTGTAAATTTTTATTATTGCCTAATGTTAGAAAATCGATTTAATGACCGTTAAGTATCTTCGTTTCAATTTTATTCGCCCTAGGTTCGACCGAATAAACGAAAGAAAATGAACAAGAAAAAACATAAATCGTGTATTAGTGATATGTAATTAAGGAATACATTGTGCGATTACGAGAGAAAATTTGTAAGGAAGGAAACCAAAGAAAACAAATAGACAAAAAATATGATAAAGAGCGTGTCGAACTTGAGCGACGAAATCAACTAAAAAAACAAATGGGGAATTATACGAACCTGAATGATTGTAAGTGGTCGAAGATTATTGGAGTTATATAGCGAAAATTAATAAAAGTTATATAATTAAACAGAACGTTGTAAAATATGCGGTGTTTTATATTTCTGTCTTTTTCTCTCCAATGATTCATTTGTCTAAAATATTTCTTTCTGTAAATTTTAATTAATTACTTATAAATGTTTTGTAAAAAAATTTGAAAGTTTCGATTAGATACAACCTGTGGTTTTAAATTAAGCGGGTGGAAAATTGAAAATTTTTATACTTAGCATTAACGTTGGAGTTTAATAGATTAAAACGGCGACCCTCTCGATTGTGTAAGTTTCATTGAATCAATTAGTAAATTGATTAGTATAATTATAGAAATGAAATTTTATATTAAAAATTGTATAGAATTTGTTAGTTCGAATTTTTCTAACCAAGACTAATCGTCTCATCGAAATCAGGATTTCTTTATAGTTGCGGAAGGAGGTAAAGAAACAATTAAAAAGATAACTATTATGCGAATGTAAAGAAGATTTTCGGCCATGGAACGAGGGAACGATTGTAACAGTTTATAATAAAAAAAAGTAATAGGAGGCGAAGTAAGAAGTTTGCGACGAAAACTGAATAGACAACTGTATAAGTAACAACAATAATAATGACGATGATGAAGTTACAAAAGAATTACTCAATTAATTAAAAAACAAAAAGAAGGAGCATACATACATACATATAAATACATACATATATATATATATATATATATACATATATACATATACATACATACATACATACATACATACATGCATATGTATTTATATGTATGTATGAAACAATCTTGTATTCTACGATAAGTAATTGTTTTTTATATGCGACATAGTATATTATATTATATAATACGCGATACGTATATATACATGTGTATGTATTCGTACATGCAAAAGGTATATAAACATGTATATGTGTGTAAATGAAACAAAAAGAAGAAAAAAAAAACGAAAGAATTAATATCGTATGAACTAATAGTGTACGCGTGAGATTTCAAGGAAAAAATGTTTATTAATTCATTTTGTATGTGTGTGTATATGTATAGGGCACACATACATATCTCTGTATGTATCTCTGTATTCGTGTCGTTCTAGATACATATACGCAAGCATAGCAACTGTTTGAAATTTGAATTCATAAGGACGAGTGGACTCGAGTGCGTGTGGAAGAGAGGCTGAGATTAGTTAAAACAAATAAGAGAGAAAGAGCGAATGCTTTGAGCGAATTCGTTGATTCCGTATGACCGATGGAAGAGGAAAAAAAAACAAAAAATACAATTTGACGACTTTTAGTGTTAAACGTTTTCTGTACTATAGGTAGAGAGCCATGAGTATCTTGCGAATAATACAGTATGATTTGGAGACATTGTTCGTTGAATTCTGTTTCTGTCATTCACTGCAACAAAAACCCTGCAAACTTTTTCTCTACGTTCCCTTTTCTTAAAGAGGATTGCAAGAGGTATTTTTTATATTTTTTTAGTAAGTAACGTATAAGTTATGAAATTTGTGGATTATATTAATTTAAAGAAGAAGTGATTTTATTATTTTATATTTTTACAATAGTATGTTTTATTAATGACTAGTTAATGTTGGTAGGGTTTTCTTTATTTTGTTGAGAATAAATCATTGACGTTGACGTCATATTGATTCAGTTTGACATCCTTTAGGAATTTTAAGGTATCTATCTGACACATGTTCCTGTAACATTAAGCCTAAGAGAGAGAAAGAGAGAGAGAGAGAGAGAGAGAGAGTGTGTGTGTGTGAGAGAGAGAGAGAGTGAGTATAATTTGTACTTCTGCTCTTTGGTATAGATAAAATTTGTTTATCGGTAGACTAAAGTGATGTATGGAATGGTATTTTCAATATTTAATTTTTGTCTAAATAGGTTTATTAGCATCGTCTTTGGTTTCTTAATTTTTTCCATTATTACATAATGAAATAATTTATTTTACGTATTTAAAGTTATTGATGATCTCTATATTATCCATAATTGATATTATCGGTTTTGTTAAGTTACCACATGTTGATCATCTTCTTTTAACTTTATCAACATGTATACAAAAATTAAAGTATGTAAATTGCATTTAAAAAGTTGAATTCATTACAATAAATGTCGTCCAATAGATGTATACATTCAATAATACATAATACAATTATACTTATGAATTATATGGAAAAGAGCATAACATCTAAAGAATTCCTAGAACCGGAAATATGAATTGCTCGTTAAATTTATTTTATCACAACCAAATGTTTCATAAAATATGCAAATAACAAAATGGTACAATCAACGCTTCTAAATGCTAATCAATTAGCAAAAAGCTAATAGGTCGTGTCAGAAGGTTAAAAGTCATCATATTTTCGTCTCCTGGATACCAGGAATCCTTTTGACGAGTGTCAAACGTTCATCATTAATTCTTTTTCAACATAGTCATATTTACTATCGAAACTTTATTCTTGGTTCTTTATTCTTGGTTATTCTTGGTATATATATATATATATATTACTTACACAATGGCAAAGATTTTGAACCTCAAATGATGAGAACCAAGAATAAAGTTTCGATAGTAAATATGACTATGTTGAAAAAGAATTAATATACACACACACACACACACACACACACATGTATATGAAAAGGGTGGAATTAAAACGTTTTAAGTAACTGATCGGTTACTGTAACATACAAGAAATAATTTGAAATTTTTATGTATTAATTAATTAAATGGAAGGGGTAAAATGTTGAATCATATGATATTTAGGAAGAATATTATTTATAAACATATTTTATTAGCACCAACGATAATAATTTATTTTAAATACGATTTAAACATAATTATATTATAATATAATTATATTTCCGTTTTATTCGTGCTGTAGCGTCTATGATAGTAAGTAAGTAGTACGGTTATTAATGGCAACGACACGAACTAAAGTAGAATACTATCGATGTTCATTGTAGATTGATTTTGACGAATTTTTAATTTTATTCGTGGCAATGATAATGGATACATACTATTTCCGTATTTATTATAAATATCCCATATTTAAAATCTAACAATATCTTGCAATCTAGCAATTGGTTTAAATTCGAAATTTTAAAGTGTCTATGTATTTATTCATCGATGCTTAATTTTCAAATATTTCCATTTTCAAATTCAATAATATGAGTTTCGAAACATTATGTCGCCCTTCTATCAACCACATCTATAAACAAACATACAACTAAATCGCGAATTTTTGTGCGAATTTGTAGCTTTATAAACGTAAGTAGAGAAATAGAATCTATGTCGTCGTACAAAATTAGCTTTATCTATCAAAAATTTCGAATACGTTACATTGGATATTTTATGTATATCTTAAATTTCGCATAAAATAATCGCATAAAAATCCACGTACAACAATAATTTGCGGATTTGCCAAATCCGACGCATAAAAATTAAAACCTCAAAATGTCCCTTGGATAGTGGTAGGGAATCGTGGTAGGGAAAATTTCAAACGCTCGAGCGCGTTTTCGATCCCGCGAGGCATCAGTCGATTCTCGCCTCGAATCTCGATGAAAATCCCGCGCATGCGTGTTGTGTGATTTCTCCTCGCCATCCCATAGGCACGAGTGGTGGGGCCAGTCGGTGGATCGATCGACGTCCCGTCGAACCTCGCGGCCGTAAGCGCCGCTGCGCCTCTGGGCGGGGCGAGAGGGCGCTTCAGTCGTGTACTGGAGCCCACCAGGGTCGCGTCCAGCACCTCGAACGCTTCGGAGTTGCTCGTTCGCTCGGGTCTCTCTCTTTTCTCTCCATCAACCTTTCGAAAAAGAAAAAAGACACTCCTCGTGTCTTTAGGGGCTGTGTTCTGAACTAAACTTCGAAATAGACGCGTGATCCTTCAACGCATATATAAAAAGCGAGCGAGAAAGAGAGAAAAAGAGAGAGAAAGAGAGAGCCAAACGTGAGAGCTTAGTTAATATAGTGTTCTATCTCCGATTCGAGATATCCTTTCTTCGCTCGTATATATCCTGTAGTAGTAGTTCGAAACTCGAGGATCGTACTATTCCTGTTAGTACTATAGTTCCAGCGACGCGGATCAACCAGTGATCGTTCCAACGCGGCGCGGCTTGTATCGTCCCCGAAGACACGAGATCGTATCAGATCCGTAGCAGGATATTTCTGTTTCCTTCGAATCGCCCAATTAATTCGTGGATTCTATATAGTTGTTCGTACTCGATCGTTCTCGTCGGTTTGAACGTTTTATTACGTTCGACTGTTTCGGTTCTTCGAACGGAGCCGGTCGTATCGATTCGAGAGGTGATACGGACGTACATAGATAGAGATCCACGCATAGTGAGACAAGTGAGATATACATTGGAGAGGTGCGTAAAAAGGGTTTCGGAAGTATCCACGGGGGAGAGGTGTCTATGTACGCGACCGGAGACACGGAGAGCTACCCTGGTACCTAGCGGACGACGCGGGGTGGCTTCACCAGTGAGTCTCAGCCTTACGCCCTTCTTTTCGCGAGCTGATTCACCGTCACGCTTGCTTTCGACGCTTTACAATAGCATTTCGAGGTCTGTTCGCGAAAAGTGATATTTTATTGTTAATCTTGATCTCTCAGAAACCAAATTGATCGATTTCATTCTTTCTGTGGATTGTTTCGTTTTATTGAACAGATATGCGATTAATCGTCACAGTTCATAAGAATAAATGAATTACAGTCGCCATGAAGTGACCATTTTTATTTGAAAGAAGCGTATACGCTATTTACATGAATATAGGTATGGAATTAATGGTCAATTTTTAAGAATAACTGAGCCGTAGGCATGTATAAGTACATCTTTATGTATTATATAGAGGGCATCTTTTGTTTAACATTAAGTAAAATATATATAAATTTCGAGTTAGATAAAGCATATATAATGTAGTATAACAGTAAGATATTTTGTTTCCTAATGTGCAGAAAAGGAAATACTATTTTGTCATAGAATACATTGACTTTGTAGAGAAATTTTGTAACACTTTGTTGTAATGATACTGGTCTTTATTATAGGGTTTACATAGAATATTGTGGATGACTAATAGTGACTATACTTCCATAAGTTGGTTTATTATAAGAAAGTGACACGTATGATATTATAAATGATAATGAATTTTTGGAAATGTTATCATTTTTGTATATTTTCTAATTTATGGAGTTGATCAGTTTGGCGTCTGAACGACTCACTTAGTATTAGAGTTGAAGCAAAGAAATCAGAATGAAAGCTTGAAATCACTACGTGTTCCACGGAATCTAGTAGTTAAGAATGCTAAATTTTTTGCTAGAAAAGCTTGCTAGAAAAATATCTATCGGTATAAAGAAAATTTCAACTGATTTTGAATTAATGACGAAATTACCGAAAAATTTGATATGCGATGACTGAGAGAATGATTTCAGGCTTTCGACCGGTAGTGTATATATGAAAAAATATATAGGGTGTCCGATAACGTGCAGTACTAGCGAACAGGGTGTGATTCCCCGTAGAAAAATAAATCAGTAATAAAGAACAACATTTTCTAAGACGAGATTATCAAGTTTGAAAATATATCGAATATACGCGAATTCATTTTTTTTTTCTTTTTTTTTTTTTTAAATCGGAGTTTTATTTTACAGAATTATATTCTTCATTCTCGATTTATTTTTGGGTGTAAAATAACCACCTACTGATTTTTTTAGGTGTGAATGCGAATCAAATATGTATACTTAACAAATTTTTCAGTTCGATTTTCTTGGAAACAAAACTATGTTAATAAATTTTATTCTTTATTTTCGATTTATATTTGCATGGAAAATAACCGTCTACGAATTGTTTAATAGCAAATATCCTAATTTACGTGTATTCACAAGTTTTTCTTTACCTTGATCTTCTCGAAAAACGAAGCGTAGAAATATTTTGTTTTATATTTTCGACTTATTTTTCCACATAGAATCTCCTCCTTACTATACCACAATTACCGAGACACTGTGTATAACGATTATTCTAGTTTGAATAATTTTACATATAATATAATGTTTCTGTATTCTATGCAAATTGTACTATTCCTTATACAACACTTCTTGTACCATCCTAACCTTACTATGACTATAAACTTCAACAAATTATTTCAATCTAATTAACCAATTATTAAACAAATTTACAAAACGAACATAATATCAAATTTAATGTTTAGATAAGTGCGATTTTCTAGAATAATCGTGAATTTCTTTTTTAATTCGAAAGTTGACATACATAGGTTATAGATAGGTTATGATTCGATACGTTTCTATATTGGGACACGATTTTATACAAAACGGTGTTGTGAAGTGATATATCAATATTATGATTTGACTATTACGCCTCGTTCAGTAAATATAATTGACGTTGCATAGATGTTACGCGTTGATCTGTTTCTGAATAGGATACGATTTTATTACGAAACGATGTCTCTAAGTGATCGAATGTATCAATACCGTGATTTGACTATTATGTCGAATGGGACAGTATTTCTCAATGTTCGATGTGCTGTTAAAGCGTAATTCAGCTTTTAACGTGTAGAAAGTTTCGAGTATCTTTTACTTCAGTGTTTCATTTTTCTTACGTGATTGGTATATCAGCTTGTTCGTCGTACCGAGTTTCAAGCATTTTCGATAGGTCGCGGTTTTAGTTAATATCGAATTTTACTCCATTATAAAATATTATACATATTTATACGTATATGAAATAGAGATATTATATTTTTGTTAATTTATTTCTTCATTTTGGAGATGGAGTTCCCTTTCTATTTGCTTTTAAAGACGTAATGATTTTTTAAAGATGAATCTTGTGGTTAGAGTTGATAAAAGAGAATAGAGTTGGTAAATCTTTAAAAATGGGTAGAACACACTGGAAATGAAAGATTATTATTAAATTAATAAAAATATGAACGTAAGTTTAGATATTTAGAGCGTTTCATGTTATTATTCGCTCTTCGTTATTTCCAAGCGAAACCAATTTTTCACGAACTAAAAGATAAAATATTATTTTCAATACGAAGTAAAGATTTGAGTAGCGTTCATAAACGTTTTATGGCTCTTGTGTTATCTATCGTTCTCCAAAATATTATAATCGGCATACAAAATGTATTAATACATGAAAGGAATAACAGAAATTTCACTATATTGACCACAAAATTTTCTTTTCTCTATAAAAATGTAATATTTTTTACAAAAATATAATTTTAATATATTATATAGGTATGTTTGTCTTACAACAGGTATAAAATGTCGAGCGAAACTCGAATTCTTTTCTTTCTTATTTTACGTGAGTTTATACCTTCCGCCTCAAAATATAAAACGTTTTATTTTTCCTTAGAAGCAAATAACAGCGTACATATTAAAAATATCTTGTGGAATACATGTCTATATATATATATATAAGATGTTCCTGAAATGTCGGGTACTTTTCTTTTCTACTTGTTGCAAAGTTTTGTTTTTTGCGCAGTGAGGAACTTTTTTCCTTGAAAAGAAATAATAACGTAGCATAGTTGCTTATATCTTATGTAGGCTATTTCAACAAAATTGCAAAACTTTCTTCTTATTTTATCTTATCTGTTTCGCGAAAATAAATAAACACGAATTTTTTGGGAATATGCAACATACTCTGCATTTTTCTTAAAATCTTCAAAGAAAAAGATTGATTTATTTTATCGATTAGAAATGGTGCACAAAGTGCATCACGATGACTGTATGTGAATGTATCCGATGAAAGTTGTTAACACGTTGGCTGCCCACGGTGATCATCGGTGACACGCGTCACCAAAGTTCTTCGAATAATTAAAATAAAGTAAATTTCATGGACTAACAAATTTTAAATATTGCGAATTGCATTAGGTAACATTGTCAACAAATAAAAGCGCGCAAATATCGCGTGATATTTTGTAAAAAATAATCGGTATGGTATAGGATATTTCAATTGGGCAAATTGAGCAAATGTCCAGGGCAAAATATAGAAAATTTGAGTAGCAATGAACATGTTAAAAGTAATGGGGATGAAGCTAATCCTGTAATTCGTTAAAAATCTCAATATCGGTACAGCATATAGAGCGTCTGAAAAGGAAACCTGCATTTGGATCGAACATTTTTTCGCTTTCGTCCACAACAGAGAAGTAGTTCTTCCTTGAAAACGAAATCCTTGAGTTGAAATTCTGGAAAGCATGCGCCACAGAGGTTAGAGGCTGAAAAAGCGGTTTGGGAGGCAGGGAGAGAAAGAAATAGAGAAGGATGGTGAAACGCGACATTACCGATGTTACAACGTTTAAACGTTTGCCTTCAAGCCGAGGCCTCGTCCCCTTTTCGAAACTTCCGAAAAGATGCTTTTATGTGACGGATCGTCAGGCGAAAGACGTGTTTTCTTTGATGGCTCGAAAGAAAATATCGCCGGCAGCGCCAACTACGAACCGAAAGACGTCCACGATTTATTATTGATACTGTGATTCTGAATGAGTTACGTCTCGATTACGCGCCCCATCCCTCTTCGACACGAGAATCGAATCTTTTTCTTTTTTCTTTTCTTTTTCTTTCTTTTTTCTTTTCTTTGTTTCAATACATACAGTTAGGTTATGTTCTTTTCTTTGGCATTTCCACTAGTTTCGTTTATAAATGATCAAATTATGAGAATAATGAAAGAATATCGTTAGCAATCTTGGTCTATACAGCAGCTACTAGCTTTTTTTAAATCTTCGAATTGTAAGAATAGTCGAAGAGTATCATTGATAATATTAGGTTATATAATGTATGTATATATATATATATATATATATATATATATAAAGTGGAATCGAATTTAAGACAAGTAAAAAAAGGCAATAAGTTAAAGTTGACAAATGGAGATTTCTTTACTCGAACTAAATGAACACATTAGTGAGAACGTCGAGCGATTAAAGAATCTCTCTTCGAGACATAAACAGCAGATGTCTCGCGTATGTATTAAAAGCTCTGCCAACACCAACAAGTGGTAAGAAATAGTCCAGTTTTAACTCTTTTTATATATGAAAAAATATGAATTTTTTAGAGCACAGTTCAAAACATGGATCGATATTTTCTATAATACATGACAGGTCGTTTTATTATTATTTAATTGTATGGCAGTATAATACGCGTGGTACTATACTTCGTCGTAACGATACATATGTTAATTGCTTGAAATTTTCGATCAGTTTAACAATAACGAACAATAAAGTTTAGCATAAATAATACAATAGTATGGAACAATTCTAATTTACTTATTTATAATAGTAAATTGGCATTGTTTAATCTTATAAGAATAAACCACCATGTGCCGTAGAATAATAATCAGAACACGTTATCTCCAAAATAAATATATTTTCAACAACGCGTGATACGCATGCGTGTGCACTGTTGAATAATTAATTATATCGCAGCTTACAGGTTAAGTAATTAATCTGGCAACTTACATCATCAACATTTGTCTTCGCTTTATTGTTATGTTCTACGTACGAAATTGCATATTTTTACGATTATGTATCGAATATTTGAACTTTATCGAATAGCGATAACCGGGCAAAATTGGCTGAAAAAACGCGTCGATACGTGTTACCGTTCTAACGCCGTTAATTGCAAACGACGTTATCAACCTAGAGTTCGTTTGCTTGCTCGATAACTTTTCAGCGCGATGAGTAATTTGTTTGTTGCGTTGGTAAATCTGACGATGCGTTTTAAAGGCTGCCTATTCCAATTTTTCTAAATATGCATATCGTAATCATAATTTCTTTTACTAAATGTTCTATACTATTTCTATATTTCTTCGTAAAATTATTCGAAATTATCGTATAATTATTGTAATATATTCGTTTCGAAATGTATTCTAATTTTGCAGAAAAATAATATCTTTCAAACTAACGAAATTTATTACCAAGCAAACACCACTATATCATAGTCGTAATAAACTAAAAATACGAGTAATTCGACAAGTAATATTGAGTTATTATTCGTAATTAATTATGTTATCGAACATTAAACTTTATTCCATAAAAAATTATACCTACCGTAACCTTGAGTCGTACAACTGCGCGGTTGAGTTTCACTCTTTATACCATATGGATATATCATCACCTCCGTATCTCCGGGACTAAACCGAAGTAACGGCCGTAGTGACGATTGCGGTTCGTTTTCTGCAACGAGATATCACGGTTCTTCGAACTTGAAAGTCTCCGAGTAGGCTCTCAACTCCGAAAGCTCGCAGCCGTAGCAGCAGATAGTAAATGGCTTATGGTTAAACGCGTGAAACACGTTCCCTGACCGGCCAGAAATAATCGTTCGAATAGCTTGATCAACCCCTTGCCTTACGTATGACAGAGCTGTCCAAGCTTTACTTACCGGCGAGCAAACGTTGCACCCTCCTACACTTCTATATCATCTTTTGTTTTAAAGTTGAGATAGAAGAAGGGGCAATAGTATATCCCATAGTACGAGGGTGTTGCAGGCAAGGTGATACAGATGACAATATCTTTGACTCATTCGCTAGATACATACATCGAACATACATATATACTGAAATATAGTTACTTCTACTTTGTATTTATATTTATTAGAAAGGTCTGTATTTTAACAACTTCGTTGTATTTAAAGCACGTTGCTAAAATAAAACAGACAAAAGAATATATTAATTATATTTAAATATTTCGTTGGATTAATTTTTAATTAACTTGTAGCAAAAGAAATGTCAAATTAATAAGTCTAATTATCTAAGAAAATACAATTTCATCGAATAGTCATCGAGCATATGAAAGTAATTAGTTTTCGCACATGCTTTACCAAAGTTGAATTTGAATGTCGCTTTTTCCCCCGATCTTATCCCAATTTTCATGGTATAGCAGTTTGAACATAGTCAGAGCGAAGCTTTTTAATTACGATTCGTTTTGAAATTCGTTTCATTCGTTTAATTAATTAATTAATTAATTAAATTAGTCGGAGGTGAATTAACAAATTTTTAACTGAATATTATTCGTGAAAGGTTTCACTGCCTGTCTCACTGTTTTATGCTTGAGAAACGGCTCTGTAAAATAATAATTCGTGAATTTGCTATAGAAATTATTAATACTATAAATTATGAGATATATAATTGGATTTTAATTGTTAATAAATAAAATTGAACAAATAGGTATATATGTTCGTTTAATTCATGAAACACAATTTTTATCCAACAAACTGAAGTCAATTTTCAGATCTCGATTCAGATATTTATCTTTTAGAAAAGATAAATATAAGCGATTATGAAATGAAATCCTAAGTTTGGTATAAAATAGAATTTATGACTTAAGATCTAAATAAAAATTCTTGGAGGGAAAAAAGATCCGTTGCAAGAAGAACCCGGTTCTATATTCCTTAAAATAAACCTATAATGACATTCTGAGGCATAAAGGATTCACGATAAGATGGAAGTTAAGGTAGTGACCCGAAATCTATGTATGACCTGGCGTGTATAGGTTAGATGCAGCGAAACGATTCGATCGATTTCCAGGGTACATTAGCTCCCATTATCCTGTTAATATTTCAGCGAGAAAAACCGCAAATTGAACCTGTTCTTTTCCTTACATCGTTGTTTACTTCTTTCGAGTCGAGTTATCATTTCGTCCGAATCGGAACAGTTTAACGGTAAAGAGGCTAGAAAGGAACAATTTTAAGGTTACCTAATTCTAGTACGTGAACTAATAACGTATTATTAATTAAAAAGAATAGTTATCGTTATTACAGTCTGCAATATCTTATATATTATGTAACATTTTCGCGAACATACGAACCTTACTTTCGGTTCACGATGTTTGCAAGCTTATGGCACGAGCTAGGTAAATAGGAAAATGACATACGGTCGAGCAAATTTGTAGCGGATAACTGCATACAAAGCGTTCACTTTATCTAGAAACGTTGGAATATATCTCTGTCGACGATTTTAAAACGTTTGTTTCGTCAGATGCAATTAATTATGAATGAAAATTCGACAAAATATTTACAACGGAAAAAGTATACGGAAGATATTTTGATCGATTCGATCGATTCGATGCAGATTTTTACGATTATAATAAAAATCATAATCGTACAAGATTATAATAAAGCAGATGGAATGAAAATAAATATTCGCATTAGTTTATATAATGCGTTAATTTCTATATATTAACATAATTTTGCATATCATTTACATTTTGTCTATTGAAAATTTTCGCAAATAGTAAGATATTCATGCGAGCAAAAAATATAAAGTTACAATAATAGAGGGTTATCTGTGCTTTCAATGCTTTTAAAAATACATGGTATCAAGCGTAACTGTTTTATTAGTGGAGTGTAGAGTCGTGAACCAGAAGCTTCCTCCTTTGATAACAAGAGATACATGGTAGTAAGCCGAAGCAAACAAAATGGGAAAATTAAATGTCCACAAAAACTTGATTCGTTCCTTTATATATACGTATATCATTATAAATACAAGCTTAATCGCGGTAGAAGAAAATTTTCTTATTTTTTAAGATAAATCTTATGACAAACACGGAGTAATCAAACTATCGTACCGACTATTGTATTATAATTCAATTTTCCTATTTAGAGATGAGAAATAAACAGAGAGAAATAAAATAGTGCTCGCGAGAGGATTAAACTGTCTTTTACACAAAAACTGATATTTTCCAAACTAACAAACTTATATCACCAGCAAACGCTATTATATCGTGCTTCAACTTTCCTCTTTTACAATTTAATATAAGGCAGAGTTGAAAAATATAAATGAAACTTTGAATTCTCGTTGTTACAGAGCTAGATCTCGCGAGAGCGTAACCTCGTCCCAGGGTGGCGGGTTCCGTCAGCAGGAGGCGGCGAGCGTCGCGGGGCATCAGCTAGTGTGGAAGAGACGAGATAGATAGATATAGATAGATAGACAGACAGACAGACAGATAGATAGATAGATAGAGAGGAGAGAGAGAGAGAGAGAGAGAGAGAGAGAGAGAAAAGAAGAAAGAGAGAAAGAGAGAGAGAGAGAGAGAGAGAGAGAGAGAGAGTGCGCGAGAGAGGGAGAGTAAACGTGACGAAGAAGACGAAGACGACGTCGTCGGGGTGTTGGTGTCCGAGGGTGGCGGCGGTGGTGACGCGCAGGAGGTGGTGGCGGCGGAGGAGGGTGGAGGCGACCGTGGAAGAAGCTACGACTCCTGCGACGTGAGTCGCGAGCCGTGCTGGTTGGGTGGTGGTGGTGGTGGTGGTGGCCACGAAGAGGGTAGAGT
Source organism: Bombus affinis (assembly GCF_024516045.1). Taxonomy (NCBI): domain Eukaryota; kingdom Metazoa; phylum Arthropoda; class Insecta; order Hymenoptera; family Apidae; genus Bombus; species Bombus affinis. The sequence continues at coordinate 8,519,309 of NC_066359.1, forward strand.
AACGGTTTCCTAGCCGCCAAGGGAAAGGTAGAGGCTTGGTGGTGGCGTTTGTGAAGGCAACCTGTGGCAAGATGGGCTGCGCCATGTCCGCTGAAGAGCGGGCCGCACTGGCCCGTAGCAAGCAGATCGAGAAGAATCTCAAGGAGGATGGTATCCAGGCTGCTAAGGATATCAAACTGCTACTGCTTGGTGAGTTTATTTAACATATGTACGGACGGCATTTATATTTTTAGGTAGAAACGATATAGATAGAGGAACTCGAGGTAAGACGATGGATAGTAATGGTCTCGAGTATATATACGTTGTACGAGGCGTATTCGGGACGGTTGCCGAATTGTAATTGGCTATTACAGAAAAGCAGAAACCTTGAACTACTACTTCAAAAGTGATCAAACTTTTTATCATCGTGGATAACATTTGTCGTAACAGGACACCTATATCTCTATCCTCGCTTCGTATCGTTATTTATTTATTTATTTATCAAAGCTAGTCCTCACGGACTTTCCGATTTGCATTACGTATCGCAGCTTCATAGAGCGGTGTCGTCTAAAGTGGCACCCGGCGTCGACGTAACTCGAGAAACTTTGCACGTTTTCAGACACAATTTTACGGTTCAGCAAGAACCGTAAAATTTGTGAAACATGAATGGAAAGTGTCAGACCGGTGCATAACACCGGTTCGAATTCCCAAAGATATGCACCGGTCGTCTATGCACCTTAACCAGGGTCCTGGCTGCACGTTTAAGCGTCATCGTTATCTATGATCGATATTTTGTATTATCTATAAAAATCGGTGCCCTTTTAGTCTCAGCTGCAACTGTCTCAGCAAGGGTGAAAGGAAAAAAAGGAAGGGAAATAATAAATAAATTTCTGCTTTTCTTTAATAGCCAACTGAAACTTACTATCTGGATACGCCCCGTATCCATAGATCGCAAATAGTTCCGAACATTTTAATACATAATAAGTACAGTAGAGTCCCGATTGGCCGAATAATTACAGAAAGACCCGACGATCCAATATTCCGGACAATCGAATGACAGAATTTGTGCTTGTAGTACAATATGTAAAGTAATCGGAATTAGTAATAGGGCTGTGTAAATTATAAATAAAGAAAAGTTAAATGTACGTATAAGTAGGATGTGGAGACTCGATGTTTAAATTAAATTATACCGAGCCTAAATTAATCACGGTATAAATAACGAATATAGATCCACTAAAGATACAGGTGCTCGTTATGTCATCACCGACTGGCCATTTGTAGCTGTTTAAAGAACACCTTTCTAATTACAATATAACCATTAAAAAAACATAATAAATTTTCTCTTTTTCACGAACTGCGTTTTTCTTAACCGAGCAAGCGTGTGATCAAAAGATGTAAACGTAACTGACAGTTGCTACGAAAAGTTATATTTGGCACGTGGTTAAATTCGTTCTAGCATTTATGCATTAAACGCGTTTAAATAATTATCCCAGTTAATAAAATTGACCGAATTCGTCTCCGGATTACTTGTTCTGGGCCCGGATTAAACTAAATCTTCGTTAAATGTAATTACGTATTTTTAACGAGGGCAACGTGTCTATTCGAACGTTAAATCTAAAAGCTTCGAACGCTATAAAATCGAATAGATTTGCCAAAGCTTCTTTAATCTGAACATTTTCTACCATCTTTCTATAATAGCTTAATAATTTTCTTAAATAATATCCGAGTATATGTTTAAAAACCTTCTTCTTCTTAATTCATATTACTATAATAATGATTTAATAGGTCGAATAGGAAACACCAAACGATATAATTAATCGACTGCTTAATCACGCGCGTCACTTTTTCAACCGCGAGTGTTGCGAGAAATTTCGATTCGAAGGAATTTCAGCAGAGAGCCCTACAATTCGAGTATCTCCGTTAATTGGTTGGCTGTTCTCGTAAATTCAGTTTCTGCCCGGCTTTCTCGTTTGTTTTTAACGACCGGTCTGGATAACGTGACTCGAAATTAACGAGCCAGATGATAATTGGCGTGCAATTATTATCGCGGACGTGCTCTCGCAAAATGCCTGTTTCCGATACAATCGCGTTACTTTTGCGCCAACGAGGAATTCATTTCCTGGAAAATAGGGCTTTTATCTAATTTCTATTTGTTTATTCGTTTACTTTTCTCTGTGAAAAGTGACAAATGATTCGTGAAAATTGGAGAAATCGTCAACGTTAATTTATATATACTCTACGATCGTTTCATGCTCGGCGTTCATTCATTTACGAAAGAATTAATTCCTTGAATTCGCGGTATTATCGATTAGTCGAGATATTAATTCCCTTAGAATTAAGCATTTCCCTGGAATTTCGTCTATTTTGATAAATAGTGAGCTCGTAAACCAAGATAGTGAGAAAATAATGATTATTAAAGAGACAGAAATTTACGAGTATTATATAACGGGCTGCCAATTATTTCCATGGGAAGAAAGAAATGAATTTAGGAGAAAAAATTGCCGACTTTCTGGTTGTTTCACTCGCGTGTTGTTAATCGACAGACAGAAATTAAACTCGCGTTCAAATTAGCGAATGATATATGTACAGGGAGTAGAGAGACTGGGAGTAGAGAGAGCGACCGTGTGCGTTTCCTGCGGCATAAATGGGATGAAAATACTCGTGGAAGACGCAAGCAAAAGGAATGACGTCATTGGTAACACCAATAAACAGGACCCAGATTTCCCTCGGATAATCTCGGGTTTGAATACCAAGCAGAAAATCAGGAATTCTTTGTTTCTGCCTCGATCGATCGAATTGCGAGAATTTTCGTAAATCGATCCTCACCCGATGCTTCAACATCTGCGAAATAGCGTTAACTCGTTTGGTTACTTCGACCTATTACTATAAAGTACTTTTATTACATTCGCGCTTTATATTTGCCACATAAATATAGCTATTACAACTAAAACGAATATTTCTATTAGATATCGATGCATATACAAGATGAAGTAAAAGATTGACCATTCGGTTAAATTAAATAAGTTGTGTTTAGCGTTTGAATGAAATTTATATCGAAATTAAGAAATTAAGAAATTAAGAAATTAAGAAATAATACAAAATACTCTATATAGGATATATGGATTATCACGAATTTCGAAAATAACAGAGTAACGAGTACAACATTTACTATAAAAGTGGTAGTTCGATGGAGCAAGTATAATAAATCTGTTACATCTGCAAGCTCTTTGTCGGTCAAATGTCGTATTAAAAAGAGCAATGGAATGAAAATGATGATTAAAATGGTGATTGCAAAGACTCGATCGGATCTAGAAATAAATCAATTGCCGAATTAACTACCTAGCTTTTAGCGATGTAAAATTAGATTTGTATAGACCGATTCTCTGTATTTTTAGCGTATTGTATTCCAGAATCTTTCTTCGTACATTTGAACGAGACTGATATAATACTTAAATCTGAGAAGTTGTTCAATTATCTTCCTCTTCTTAACGAATAACGAAATTCTTTTCCATTTTAACAGAAGCTTGTAATTAAATTTTCCAAAATACAAATTAAAGCCTAAAAGTCCATAGTCTAATTGTAGCTTTTATATATACGTGTATGCGTGTACATATTATATATACAGAAAAATATAACTCGCGTATTTACGAAAATGTCGAACATCGCGAAAGTGAAATACGAAACTTGATAAAAAAAGAGAAGCTTTATCGAAGAATAAGGATATGTGGAAATAATTTTCGTAATATTACGAATTGTAAATAAGTTTTCAGTTTGTTAAATACGCGTCTCTATCATCGTCAGCAATACGAACGACAGTGCGTACGATCATTGTTTCCAACGACTCTAGCAGACGAACGATAATTTATTGGCGTTCGTATTACACTGTGCTCGGTGTCGATCACGGTGTTGCCTAGAATCGTAAAATTCGTATCGTTCGTGATAACATACGTAACAACAAATAGAGCGAAAGCAAAACGAGGATATCGGTAATATTAACCGGAATAGCGATAAAAGCGATAGGGTGTAAATAATGGCGCCGTTTACGATAATTGCGTTTTCTGAATTTATTAAGTATCACTCACGATGTGCGTGCGTGTATGATATGTATCCGAATAATTTCACGTAAATTTTCTTTTATAAATTATTTCTTATTCGTTCGTATTATCGTTTTCTCATACAACTTTCGTCTCTTGTTTCTTAGTTTTCTCGTTGCTTTATCGAGTCAGCCTCGTAAACGATGCCAAGCGTTCGAAGGCTTGACAAATGCGAGGGTTCTCGCGTGAGAATAAAACCATTTGGCTAAATGATCGTTTAATTAGTTCGAGTAGTACATACGCGTTATGACAAGTGCGACACAGTGATAGTATATTCGAGTATAACCGGGCTTGAGCGAATCAACTTGATGAGTTCGTGGCATCAATTGGATGACGCAATTGGTTTTAAAGTACGTGAAAAGTACGATTTTTAGGGATTCCTTTTTCGTATAATATAGCAGATATAGTATAGTAGTTTCGATATAATATAGCAGATCGAACGATTCTCCAGTTGGATTCCAACTTTTTTCTTTTTTAGAAATCATATTTATAGAAACATGAATTTGCGTAGATACCTGTATCGTAATTCCGAGAAGGGAACAAGAATTCGAAAGTTGATAATTCACGATAGTTAAACTTCGACATTCTGAAGATGTCGTCAGAGTTGTTTACGTTGTTGAGACACGTGGTTTCGCTGTGTGCCAGATTCGAACAAAGTAGAATCCGACTGGTTCCAGACGATCGACAAAAGTAGCGTACGTAGTAGACTGAACGGGTTCGGGATGAAAGAGCTTTTTAAAACAGGGGGAGAGACTCGCCACCCATAAGCAGGAAAACAAGTTCCGCTGCCACAGTGTGCCACGTCATTTCCGGGCCCCAGCTTCCGCTCGTGCGCACTTCTTTCCCTGTACATAAATATTATGACACTCGCGGGGAAAATTAGATAAGCCTGAAAATTTAGTTGGAAATTACGACGGCGAATTCTTTAAAAGCTATCCTACCATCTCATTTCGAGAGATCAGGTTATTAGACTGTAAACATCTTATACGCGTATAGGGTATCTTCGAGTTTTTCGTACAAATCGTGTTCTTTGATTTTTTTTTTTATTTTTTCAAGAGTTTAAGTTCGTTCACTTGGTTTTTATTTGATTTTCGTCCCTACAACAGTTTTACGATATTATACAGGGATAGATAAATCGACTCGAAATAAACGTTCCTTGTTACGTTGCCTGTTACGTTGCCTCGGTAGAAATTTCGCTTTCGTTATTTCTTATTGTTTCCAATCGAACGAAACTGAACCTTTGATCGACAAACATATACTAATATAATAAATAAAGATTAAACGAATGAAATGAAACGAAACGACCTATGAATCACCTACTATACAGCGACGTTAGCCAATTATATTTTTGTGCGTTTCTTACCGGTTCCACGTTACTCTATACACGTTTCATGCGTACGTTATTCTTTTCAATTTTCAGGTGCCGGAGAATCTGGTAAAAGTACCATCGTTAAACAAATGAAGTAAGTAGCTAACAAATTTTTTAATATGTTTATGCAAACCCGTATCTTTACGAACGAAATTGAAAAAACTGCAATCTAAACGGAGACTTTCGTTTACGCGTAAAACTTGATAATCATTGGTTCGTTCGCGTCCCTCCGTCGTACTTTAATTACAAAACCGCAAGTTGTAAATCGAGTTGCGTTAACTTTTTGTACACGCATATTTGTACATACATATACATGCAAAATATGCGCGTAAATTATTATATCGAATTTTCTGCAGAATGAAAAGAGTTTCGTCGATGCTATAACAAATCGGTTGTTCACCTCGAAAAATCCGTCATTTCATCGTTGAAAGACCAGCGGCTGGTAGAACGTGTTTGAAATCTTGTTTTACAGTCAATGGACCCATTCATGGTGTCCCATGAACAAAGGCACGCGTGTTCAACTGCGGAGAACGTTTCTGGATTGCTAATTTAATAACCGGTGACTTACTAATGCAGAAATGCCTAAAAGTGTTCAAGGAGAAACGTGTAGATCTCGAAATGTACGATGATTTCGAAATAATACGAAACCTTAGAATTATTAAATAATTATTATGAAATTCTAATGTAGGAATGAAGTTAGCTTCAACTTTCAACTACCTTTGCCGAGTAGAGTTAACTAAAACGAACAACGTTTCGTTATAATAATTTCGGTATAGAAATCTACAAATAAATAATATGTAGAGATACACGACACGAGTTCGTATTATTAAATGCTAATGCAATTTTTACAACTCGATAATAATTTTTCTCTAAACTATCTATATTATCGTAGAATAAAATTAATTGCCTGTCACCATGAACGTATGGACGACTTATTAATTAACAAGGTGTCCGTCGTTTATTTTTTGCCAGAATTATCCATGAAAGCGGATTTACACCCGAAGACTTCAGGCAGTACAGGCCCGTAGTATACAGCAACACGATACAATCTCTAGTCGCTATTCTCAGAGCGATGCCGAATTTGGATATCAACTTTTCGACCAATGAACGGGAGGTAAGTCGAAGTGATACTTACGGTGATTAGGTTCGCTTTAACTCTGATGCGCTGTGTGGATCGTTTTCGACCGAATAGTGCTCTTAGACAATTCCTTAAGCGTCGGCTAACTATAAAGCAATGGTTGACAATGACACCCGTCATTGTCAAGATTTTTTCTCAACGTTAAAACACCTTCGTTTCGTTGAAATGAAAGCGAGATCGAAAGATTCTAGGGCCGAAACAGGACCGTAGCAGCACACAACTCGGACACAAACGCGAGGAAACTTGCAGACTCGTGTTTCCATTTGACTCCAGCGAATACTCTTTCGAAAGGAGACGTGAAAAATTGAGTCAAGGCGATTGGTTTGTTAGACGAGTGACATAATTTGGGAAGAGGAAATCGGTTTCAGCTAGAAGATTTGCAGTACATATATAGACAAAAGTCTATGAATTTATGTTAGATTACTAAAAGACTTTTCTTTTTCTTTTTCTTTCTTCCTTTTTTTTTTTTTTTTTGTTTGTTTGTTTGTTTGTTTCCTAATGCAACAAAAATTTGACGAAATGAAAGATTACGCGATTAAATAAAAACCGAATCAAGGATTAATGGATAAGCTTCGTAATTTCTTCTGAAATAGAAATAGATAAGAAAAGGCAAAAAATGTGCAAAGTTATGAAATAGACAGAGTTCCGTTAGGAAAAGCGAAAGGCGGAAGTAGGCGGCGGAAGCGGCAGAAATTAAAGGGTAAAGGTTAGCGGTCTGCCGGGAAGTCAAAAATTATCGATAGCCCGAGCGCTTAAACGATCGATGCGCATCTCGAGCCAGGTTCTGAAGCACCCTCTTCGGCATATTTACCGATCGTGCAGCATCGCGGCTGCGTCGTTTACCTTAGAGCCAATAAACGATCCCCTGCCTCGAAAACAACGAGCACGATGGGTTGCCTCGAGTGCCGATTGATCCGGCTCCTCGAACCCAGTGTTTCTCAATCCGATCTCCCTTCGGTAGGCTTCCCTTTTTTTCTTTATTAATAATATTTTTCTTATTTGGCAATATGAGCTGATCGTTCCCTCCCTCCCTGCCCACCCCACTCCGTCCCACTCCACCCCACCCGCCGCCCCATTTCGTACCATTTTTATACTTTCATACCATTCCACAAGCTTTTGTAGTATTTCTGTGTTTCCTTCCAGTGATTTTAATAAATCAAAACCCCTTTCTCTTGTTAGATATCAAAATCTCGTTGTTGTCCTCGTACTCGTTAAATATTGCTAAAGTTTGATCACCTATGGCAATACAGATTCTACGTTAGATTTCATTTCATTTCTTTTTACACGTCAAACGATCGTTTCTTTCAAATTAATTCCATCTATTAAATTACACTGTCCAAACACGTATCAACGGTAACATATTCTCTTTTATAATCTTTCATAATCTCTAGTGTAATCATTATTTCGAAAAGTTCTTTTTATATGATATAATACGAAGCACGAACGTATATAATAGATATTTCTTATTAGATGAGAAATACATAGACAACGTTGTAATTAAGTAATATATTTCTGGTATAAAGAAAGGAAGAAAGAAAGGGAACAAAACACAATAGAGAAACGTATGTTTCGCGGTTCTAAAATCGTCGAAGGGAAGAGCATAATAAATACTGGCACACGTATAACAAGATTTATGTACGTCGTATACACCTCCACTTGCTCGTCTAGCTATATCTTAAGTGTTTAAGTAGTGTTCACTCGTTGAAGCATTTGGCAAGGGCACATTCAAAAAGAGCGTAGAGTGCACATCCACTTCAGCATTTTAACCCAATTTGGATAGTACTTCCGCTTTTTAATTAAGTCGTATAATATCGGCAAATTTTTATTCTCCATTTTCTTTCCCTTTTTCTTTTCGATATGAGCAAATGGGAAAAGTTCTTCGTACATGTTTCTGGCATAAATTCGACTGATTTTAATTTCTTTAATCATTTCTTTGATAATTTCTTTGATAGATCGAAACTAATCCACACTTTGTAGCGATCTTTGTAGCGTTAACAAGCAAACATCAGTTATACAAAAGAAAAATACAAAATATTGTTTTAATATTGGAAAAATATAGTGTTGTCGATGTTTATTTTACATTAACTGGTATATATGTATTCTGTAAATTGAGTTAACTTGAAAATTGCTTATCAGCCGGACGCGAAAATGGTGTTCGACGTGATCCAAAGAATGGAGGACACGGAACCATTCAGCGAGGAGCTTTTGGCCGCGATGAATAGACTTTGGGCCGACAGCGGGGTCCAGGAATGCTTTGGCAGGAGCAACGAGTACCAACTCAACGACTCGGCGAAATAGTGAGTAAATTTGTCACATCGACTATTCACCAATCTGTAGCTTTTCTAGATAAAATCTAGAGTTTACAAAATCTTGGAGAAACAGCCCTAGCTCGAAGGTAATCCATCGGTAACATCAGGAATGTTTCATTAAACTTTCAAAGAAATCGATCCATCGTCCTCGTCTCTAAGAACTGAATACCGTTTCTATTGAAAAAAAAAAAGAAAAAAGAAAAAAAAATTTCGTCGAGAAGAAAAATTTTCATCGTGCTACTATGAAAATGTAAATGTTGTGTAAATTGGTGCATTAAAAGCGGGCTAATCGCTGGACAGATACTCTATCAAAATTATCTCTACTGGGTTTTTTAAACGGGCTGGGGGGTTTAAAGGATTTTTAAAAGCAGAAAGTCAAGCTTTCTAACTCGAGCTTCAGCTTAGATTCAGTTCAATTATTAAATGGAGGAAGAAAGATGAAATTATAAAATTGATAATAATAGAAAAAAAAACATAGAATAAGAAGAAAAGGAAGCAAAATATTAATTTCGAAAAAATTCACAAACGTTGACATGTTTCTGAATCTTATATTATTATATTTCTATATGTTCGATTTTCTATAGTTTCTTAACTCGACCATCGACACGGTTTTATTATAGGGAGAATATTTACAAATAAACATAACCCAGGGAGAACTTGCCAAAGTCCTCGGTACCTCTAACGCCTAATTTGGAGTAGATCCAAATCTAATAGAAACTGAACCTTTCACGGCTCCATTCATATTCAACAGCGAGACCTACCAGCCACCAAGAAATTAATTACCGTTTGGCCGGAGATCAGTAATTTAACGTCATTTGTAATTCTATCGTTTCAGTATACATTACACTCGTACTATTTATTCAGGAGACGATAACTTCTAATTCGAAGAAAACCAATATTTAACAAATATGTAAAGAATATTAAAATCGAGAAATTGGAAAACGCAGAAAATGAAACATTTCCAATTAATTTATACTATTACAAATTTAATGTTTTAGTTCGTAAAATCGAAATTCAAAAAGATTTAAATTTGTTCTTTTAAATACTCTCTCTCTCTCTCTCTCTCTCTCTCTCTCTCTCTCTCTCTCTCTCTCTCTCTCTCTCTCTCTCTCTGAGTTCTAGAAAAAACGTGTCAAAATAGAACACCTTGCTTTATTTTGCTATTTTCTTACACGAATATTTGTACAATTACTAATTTTCACAGAAAATAATTTTCAAAATTTTCAAGAAGATTTGCATTTTTCCGCCTATATTAAACATAAAACCCAAATATGTTATATTATGCAGATTTATTTTCAAACTTAAATAAATTTACCAAACCTGTCTGCATAATAATATTTTAATTCTAAAAGCTGATGTGACACGTCACTGAAAAATATTATATCCAGTTGAATATTGAACTGCCAGCACATAGAATACGCAAGCACAATGCCAATGATTCCGTGATGAAGACAATAGATGGCGATTAGGTTACATCTAATCCATCTAGAAAGCATGACACATCCTCGGAGATAGTAATCTTGATGGTAGTAACATTATCCGTCGCAAAATACGTGTCTCTATGCATTTAAAATATCGTTTTTTTATCAACAAACTGGTAAAAACTTATGGTTAATGTATAACTAATTCAGTTTATGTTAGTCAGTTATTAGTTAGTTATTAAAGTCGGCGCGTAAGTAACGATAGAAATTATATATTAGATTTTCGCAATTGACCGAGGTAGGTACTATGACGTCATATGGCAAATTGTTTAATGACCAGTCTCTGTTAGCAACCTGTTGTGTCCTGATTATAGTGTGCGTAGCAACAAGCATCGAACAGAAGGGTCACGATTTATTGCATTGCTCCTCTGCGGATATTTTCCTATGTTTTCTAATGCATATAGCTATAAAAGTACTATCTTCTTGTGTTAGTTGTCAACATTCATTAGGAATATTAAATTACGTTACATAAAAATGGAAAGATAACAAATTATTTTATATAATATAAATAAGACAACAAACAAAAGAGATTATAACATTTTCTAAGATTAGAAGAAAATTATTATCTGATAATTTGATGTGTTAATCTCAGTTTGAAATTCGAATTTAGATTTTATAAGATACAAAGTAGATTCAGACATAACTACAATTACATATCGGGTGGGACTAAATTTACTATTTACTTAACTTATAACTTAAAACGAAATAATTGCTTGGAAAAACAGCGAAGCATGTAAAATGAAATTTTTTAATATCTTCTCTTTTCTTTTTTTATTATAAGGAAAAAGCTTAAAATCCTCTTGGAATATTTTTATTATTTATATCGCGCCATTTTTCATAAATAAGATTCTGTGAACAGTTATTCGATATTGAAAATATAAAAATCTTCTAAATTCGCTCTATTAATACATTAACAAAACTACGTGCCCCTAAATATATAGAGAAAATTCTTATACAAACAAATCTGTATAGTTTACAATATCCCAAATTATATTCTCCCAGGAAAGTAAATTTTTCCAAAACAAATTATCAATACCCTGTATTATGCGTAATCTTTCTTTCGAATCTCCAGAAATGTCCCTATATGTAACATTAATTTCAACCCAGATAATCGTACTCGACTCTACAAATAACCAAAAAGGAGAGAGAGAGAGGAAAATAAAACTCCAAATTGATCCAAAAGTCCGAACATTCTGAAACGTAAGTAGATCTAACCTAAAAGCTTAATTCAAGTTTTACCGATCGTAAACCACCGGTGGACACAGCACTCGAGACGAACCTAATTTCGCCAGGCAATGTAGGCAATAAAAAATAGAAAAAAAAATAGTGCAACTGGAGAGATCCGAGCATTCTCTTTCGTCTTTTTTCCCCTTTTTCTTTCTCTCTTATTTAGGTTCAGCGGCGTATTGATCGTCGATGACGTCACGCCACGCCCGTGTCACGTGGCCTAAAATGGCCGCCGACACCATCCCCACCACTGTTTCTTCTCTGCCTTACTATGTTCCCTCGTTTTCACCCCCCAACCCCAATTGTTTCTCTCTTCATTCTATTACCGCTGCTTCTCTTTCTGTGCTCTGTACGCTCTGAGAGAGAGAGAGAGAGAGAGAGTAAAAAAGAGAAGCAGGGAAATACGTGTGTATAGCGATACGCAAGAATGTTGAAGCACAACGGGGTGGAACGTGTACGTACAATAGGGACAAAACGTCACTCGTTGTTGGAAAATTCGTAATAATTGGACACTTAATAATTAGCAAGCAAGCCAAGGAGAAAATAGGGTTAGGATAGGGAAAGCGAGAAAATCGGGTGCAAGGACACGAAAATTCTGATAGGCCTCCCTATCAGCATTTCTTTTGAGCGTTCCTTCTGATCAGAGCAGTTTCCGTGCGATTTCATGAAACTGCTAACTTTTTTTATTTTGTTCTTGTTAATCTACCAGTACCCCCGTTTTGGGGAAAGATTTTTTTTTTTTTTTTAGAGTTCTATTGTATTTTAAAATTTTTCTTAACAATAATGATTATCAAGCATAAAGTCTCGTCGTACGACTGCTTTTAACGATAATAATTAAATTAGAAAACGAATGTTACAAAGTAATCGTTACATCTTTTATTGTTTGTATCGTATGTTTTGAAGCGATTGTTTTATATCTCTTGATACTTTTCACTTTTGTATACATATATTGTTCGATATAAAGATTTCAGTATAAGTATGAGAGCGCCAAGTGTATTCGATCACCCCATATATTTCAACTACTATACCTTATGCCTTATGGTTGTAAACGATAGTAACCGAAACGCGGGTGATCTACGATGTTTTCGAAAAGCAACTGGTGATAAAGTCACGTTACAGCTCACGGTATACAGGATGTCTGCAAGTGTAAATATGAGATTTCTTAGAAATGTAAGCTGTTTCTTTCTCGGTTATTGGTTATCAGCGTTTCGAGTTATTGACAACGAAAGATGATCCGCGCGTGTAAATCTAACCTCAACTAGCGTGTTGCGTACACATTGTACATGCTTACTTACTTACGATGGTTGCGATTGCGGATCTATTGTGATTATTATTACCATATATCGGATATTTTATAGATAACAATGGACTCTAATGCTGTATCATTGCTTTCTATTCTTTATATTATTCTATCATTATTATTATATACTACAGATATATACGTCAACTTAATTATTACTCGACATTCAAATATATTAAATATTTTGTGATAAAACATCTAACATTTCAAATATTAGATATTAATATCCATTTATGATATCATTATTGATATACTTTCGATATTTTTAATCTACTGACACTAAATATTCACATTTTATAGTAATTAATCAACACGGTAACATAAGAAGAACAAAATGACAAGGAATTATCGAACAACGCATGGTAACGTTTTCCTATTTTATATTAATAGCGTGCCATTTTTTCTGGACACCCGATATCGATCAGCCTGGCCGATATCCGTACGTGCGAGCCACGAAAACCAATATAAAAACCATGCAGCGCGATAAGATGAAAGTGCTCGTGCCTGGCTACAGGTGCATCCAACTTTGGCAATGAATGCTAAATCACAAGAAGCGAAAAAATCGATCGAACACGATCTCGGTTACGACCTGAATTTAGAACGAGGGGAATGTCATTTACTCTCTGGAAGTCTCTGGAAACACTTTACATCACGCGTGAAAGTGTCACTTAAAGTAGATTATATTAATATCTTAAATCTTTTAGGAATGACCTAATGTTAACTCAAAATTAAATAGCGAGAAAAAATTATAAAATACTTTTTCAGAATAATTTCGAACACTTTTTCTTATTTCCTTTTATTTCTCTTCAAATATGCGTTAAATATAATTAAGAAAATGGTTCTCTGGATCGTTTAATCTGCGATATGTTGAAGAATTCTCTAAAAATATAACTAACGGTCCTGCGTTTTGCCTTGAAATTCCAGTTTCCTGGATGATCTAGACCGATTAGGGGCCAGGGATTATCAGCCTACGGAGCAAGATATTTTAAGGACCCGTGTTAAAACAACGGGAATAGTCGAAGTCCATTTTTCTTTCAAGAATCTTAATTTCAAGTAAGTACCCGGGTCAGATGTTTATTCGCGTAAAAACGATTGCACAAAAACGATTCTGATAATACACGTTAAACATAACAAGTGTTAAACATAAAATTTACATACGTAAGAAATATTACTAACCATTATCCATATTATTGATCTTTTGCGAAACTTTATGAACTTATCGTCTATTTTTAAAGGACACATATCTTTGGACCTGACAGGTTATTCTCCTTTTCAACTATGTCATATTAAAGTGCTCTCTTATCGCCACCAGATGGCATTGGAATCATACAATGGAGGAAAATGAACTTTTAGATAGAGCATTGCAAAGAATAGTTAATTTAACAGAAGGATATGCTCGATACAATTATCTAATATGAAAATGAATACGATACAAAGAAACAAGGACAAGAAAATAAAAGACTGACTGGTTTTGATCTAATCCTAACAGATTAGAAAGATGGATACAGGTGTAACTTTATCAACACCACTGATACGAAAAAAATGTTATCTTTTTGGAGATTTTAGGGTGTACCGGCAACAGACAGGAGATTGTTTTCTATTCCGCAATCGAATGATTATTCCTATCTTGTATGCGCATAATAACGTATACGATTTTGTTTGTTCTTGTCAATGTAACGTAATACACGATATACACAAATTTTAGATATGAAATATCTACATATATACCAGTAATTTAATCCTTTTAATCGTAAATTAATTATAAATAGTGGTACACTGTGGTAATATAATTTTTAGATAAAAATATTTGGAGATTCTGGTATGGTAGCAACATTAAAAATCAAGGAACATATTGCCACGTGGAATATTGTTAACATTGATCTGAGTGGTTAAAAAAAGAAATTGAGCAAAGAGGCAGGAGAGTGGTAGGCTAAAGGGAGAGAGCAATGACTTATGAATGATTGAGCATGAATCATTGGGATGACAATTTAAGAAACTGAGCACATGCATTCCTTCTTTCAATTAACGTCACTTTAAGAAATGTTTCTTTCTAGATATATTTCACGCTTATTTATATCTATTTACATTTGCATTTAGCTCTCTTAATAGTATACTAACATTATTTATGTATAATTATGTATTTATATCGAAATATAATTTACATTTACAAAAATATTATATAATTAAAACTGACAATTTATTTTGTCCTTCGCAATTAGAAAACTGAAAATTTGTATTATCGTGTTATTTTTCCATTGTTTCTAAACACAATTTTGTGTGTGTGTGTGTGTGTGTGTACATTGATTATCCTCTTTTTAATAAAATTTAAGATAAACCTACATTTAGATAAATGTAATATTGTTTTTCAATGTTATTTTCTATAAAAATGTAATAGGAGGATAGAAATATCGATAAAATCAGATTGACATATCTCAATTTGTTAATTAATTATCCAATGAATTTCCGAACCCTTGTTCATCGGTATACCATTGCTTCTTTACAGATTGTTCGACGTGGGCGGCCAAAGAAGCGAACGTAAGAAATGGATCCATTGCTTCGAGGATGTTACCGCGATCATATTTTGCGTTGCGATGTCCGAGTACGATCAAGTTCTGCACGAAGACGAAACGACGGTAATTATTCGCATTTTTCTTTTTTCTCATTTTTTTTTTTTTTTCACTTGACAATTTCACCTTTTTTTAGTAATACATAATAAACATAGTTTAATAAATGACAATAAAACTAATAAAGTTTTGTTTTATTAGTTTCAATGTTTTAAATAATTAGACAAAAAAACTGGATGATTTCGACTTTTTTTAACTAGTTTATTTATATTAAAGCGATAGGAGATCATAGTGTATACACAAAAGGACAGGTGATATTTCACGGCGCGCAATGGTGAAATTCGTAACAATAGAGTAATTCAAGAAGCCAAGGAAAACTAAACTGCACTGATCTCCACTTACCATATCAAGAGTTTTGGAACTTTATAAGTGAACAAAGGAATTCTAAAACACACACAAGTTTCCAGAGTCTTTGGATTTTCAAAAAGGTCTCCTCTTCACCGTACGATAGGTGTACGATATACGATAGAAATGTACATAGTATGTGTATCATGAACTGTAGACCCTTTTAAAGATAACAACATATCTACGATATATTCTAATTTATTTTATTTTATTTTCTTTTTTTTTCGGTAAGAAATTACTAAAGAACGATTAATATTCGTATATTTTTCATTTTTCCTCATGCTAGGTATACTTCGTATTTTCTTAATAATAACGGTTAATAATAAGAAGAATTTACTTTATACTTCCACTGCATAGCAGTGAATTAGCCTGCATCAAAAGTCGAATCAGTCAATTCACTCTCGATAACAATGAATATCTCGTAACAATGAAACTTGCGAGTTACGGGTGAATGTGGTCTCACGTCGAGTCATTCCCGAAAACTTTTTCACACTTTGTTATGTCTTTGTTATGTATTTCACGAACTGTTACGCTTTATTTGATATTTTTCTTGAAGCCGTCGAAGAATAAAGTTGTTGTTACGATGAAATATATTTAATACTTAATAATTGACAGAATCGTACATATCTAAGTGGCTTTTCATCTCTTTACCTGTTCTACCATAAAGAGAAGATTCGAACATTTTTTTCGCGCCATTATATATATATATATATATATATATATATATGCACACGCTACTTATGGAGATGCATATGGAGAATCCTACGTGGGAAGAAAACGTGATAAACCGCAATTGTTGGAAATTAACGAGTTCTCGTGGAACGACCCCATTGATTAACCCCTCATTCTTCGATCCACTGGAATGATTTGCTATTTACGTTATTTTACAAATTTCTTTCTATACCTCTTTGTTTCATGCGATATTTCGTACATTTAGAATCATGTTAGATCATAGTTATATATCTTTGGACATTAATTATTATTAATGTTTGCGTGTTAATTGTCTGTTATAGAATCGAATGCAAGAAAGCTTGAAACTGTTCGACTCAATTTGCAATAACAAATGGTTTACCGACACCTCGATTATTCTCTTCTTAAACAAAAAGGATCTTTTCGAGGAGAAAATTCGCAAGTCTCCGCTCACCATTTGCTTCCCCGAATATGCCGGTAAGAAAATATTTTTCACATTTATATCCATTTTCACATTTATATCTATAGAATTTTGTGAACGAAAAATTACAGATTAATTCTATTTCCATGTCAAATGCACGCTTTCACCATCGGTATTAAACTTTTCTTTGTTTATTATTTATAACGAAAATAGAAATACAGTAAAAAGATTTCATATCGTTCTTGTTAACCTTTATTAATCTAGCGAATAATTTATTGAGCGCCCAGCGTGTATCGCATTTCAGTAAAAAGAAATTCGTATAATTTCGAAAATTATAGCGTAATCTATTAGCGAAGATCGTATGTTACATGCGGTGTAAAAATAAATGCGGGAAGTTCTCATTGTTATAAAAAGTCCGTAGTCTGTTGCTGCCCTTGGAATTCCTTCGCGTCCCACAAGAGAGCTACATCCTCTTGTTTGAGATACACTGATCTAAATACGTATCGTTCGTCGTATGTCATCCATCTTCTGAATTTTCGGTACGAGTGTGTACATTATTTTTAGGTAATAGAAACTGAAATTGTAGAACAAGTTAAATAATTTCAATTTTGATTCTCTTTTTCGCTTTTCCTTCTACTTTTTTTCATTTTTACGTAATCGCGAAGGTCGAAATATGTAAGAAAGCAACGTATGTCTGAAGAAAGCAAATCTAAAACAGAACTTCCTGCCAGATGTTACCAACCTCGTTCGTAAGGGTTAAACCTTCGATTTTTTTAAGAAATTCCTGATACACCCACTAAGAAAACAAACGTAATCCAACAACAACCAAATATAATCTCTTCCCGTTTTGATTTTATCGCGATCCTCTAATTTTCTTATGTTTTGATCGAATAAAGGGCGTATAACGACTTGGGGCAATTTTAAAATTAAAAAAAAAAAAAAAAATTAAGAAATCACGCTAGCCAAGAACGATTCTTTCTTATTTGCTGAAACTTTGAAAGTTTTTTAATGATAGGGGAATACAATTCAGTCATAAATGGGCTAGGTTAAACGAGTAATAAGGAAACGTGTCTGTCTGACCGCAGGGGCGCAAGAGTACGGCGAAGCAGCCGCGTACATCCAGGCGCAATTCGAGGCGAGAAACAAGTCAACCACTAAGGAGATCTACTGCCACATGACTTGCGCTACTGATACCGATAACATTCAATTCGTGTTCGACGCAGTCACAGACGTCATTATCGCCAATAATCTCCGTGGCTGCGGTCTCTATTAGGATAAATATTCCCGTCGTGGAGCCGATCGACCGACACACACTCACACTCACATGCATAAACACGACAGACATGTATCGCGAGAACGGGGGAGCGCGTGAGAATGAGAGACTGCGAGATTGTCAGGTTGCCGAGAGAAAGATCGCGTGACAGAGGGGGAGAGAACGGCTGAAAGAACGGGAACGAGAAAAAGAGATACACCTATGTACCACCGCTACTACTACCGACCACCTGCGGATACCTTCTCGACTTTTTTTATCAGACACCTCTTTGTGCCAGCTCTTTCAACCTTTCTCCTTATCATACCGAATGATTCGAATGCAGTTCCACGATGTTTACGCATCGCTATGCATTATGCGTTGCTAAAGTGCTGCTATGTAAACAGGTTCACTCGTACAATTCCTGGATCCTCTTGCATAATAATTTAGTAATTACCATATTATTCTCCTCTATCATTCTTCATTGAATGGAACGATCAAATAACTTATGATTTGTAAAATCTTGTTTATCTCGCCAACAAATTTCTCACCATTATGCGAGGATAATCTGTAACTTTTGAATCGTAAAGTTTCACTAATAGCATTGGTTCGATTGGCCATGGTGATCGAATTAAGACCACATGAAATTTTCAACAGTTCTCATTGCGTTATACGCAACTGAGAAGCGTTAGCAAACTCTTTTATGGGAAAGTTAAAGGCAAACGAAGGACGCCATTCTAATTCAATGAACAGCGATTGTAGATGTTAAGAACTTCTTAGGAACTGAGAAAGGTTTGTCAGATTACTGACTGATATTAGAAAAATAATATCTGTTGTGCTTGTAACCGTTAATAAATCCGCTTCTTCTAATTGTCTTTTGAGGCGAGCAGAGAATTGTGCAGGAACTTTTAATATCAGCAGCATCAAGAATGTTACTCTACTAGAGAAATTCATCTTACGATTTGAATTTTATATCTGGAAGAGAATAGAAAGTTTGGAATAAAGTTTCCAGCTAATTAATCCTTCGAGCTAAATACATCTGGATTGAAGTTGCAGTTATTTACTATTCTGCTTTTATGTACCGAATCCAATCTTAAAATGAATTTCTCAACAAAGAAACATTCTTTTCTATGTCGTAATCAGATTTCATTGCCGTATTAATTACAGAGGACTTAATATTGCCTTTACTCATTGATCATTTTCTATTTTAAACCGATTGTGTCTGAGTCGGTCTATTAACGTTGAACAATCGATTAAACCGATACCGAGTACTGTGATCAATCTTTTTGTTAACTGCCAGAACTGGTGGATTTGTCATATATAAAAATCTACTTTTCTGTCGATATTTGAAACTAAAAAATTATATACAAATGATCGAATTTCATATCTTAAATTTTGTTAAGATTCAAAAGCTTGTATAATATTATTTGTTTACTTAAAAAAAATTATATGGGTCAAAGGTAGTTCGATAGTTAAGTCCTTCGTAATCAAAAATATGGAATTAAGGAATATGTTGAAAGAGGGCGCACAATGATCAATCCAGATTTTTCATACATTTCGCGGTAAATCGCACAAAGACCAATCACGAAGCACACTCGAATCTCGAGATCCTTCATCTGATTTTATTGTAAATTAGGGAAAGAATATAGTTGTCTGTTCAGGTAGAAAATTAAGCTGGACAAAATTTTTTTAACACGTAGCAAATAATTCTAGTTAATAGTTTAACTTTGAAATTTTTTTCGTAAAAGAAATAATTTCTTCAAAAATTGTTCGTTCGACAAACGCTTAAATTTTCTACCTGGCAAGAAACGATTTATAAGCTAATAATGCAATTTTCCTTTTTCACGAGTAGTATAATAATTAATATTCAACTATTCTAACTTTAGTTGAATAAGCATGTTACGTTCATCGCCGATCGCACAAGTCGCGCACAAGAAACCGACGAAAAAACTATATTTTTCTCTCGTACAAAATATTTTATATTTTCCGTGCAAATCTACGATTCCTACATCCGTCGGATACGTATAATATTATATACTATTCGGTTTTCGATCAGTTCCTTTCGGTTTAGAAAACTAAATAAAAAATGCGCTAAAATCGTGTAAAAAGCATAGGAACGCCGTTGATTGAAACAAGTGAGATTTAAGTGATAAAAACCATAAAAACTCGATAGATAAGGTCGGAATAGTGGAAGATTGTCAAAGCATGCGGAAAAAAGACGCGAACATCTTGATGCGTAGATATTTAATTAAAATTCGATTTCCGATTCGTCAAACATTTTTTGGCAACGATTCGAGCAAGATTCGTAACGCTATGGGCGCAAATGGCGCACCGTACATGAGAAAGAATTCTTCGCTGTTTTTCCCTTCGATCGAATCAACAGTTTCGTTTCGTTTCGTTTCGTTCCATTGACACGCACATTTAAGCGACTGTACGCACACGATCGCACAATTACACGCAACGACGCAATCACACACACACACACACGCGCGCGCGCGCGCGTACACACGTTACACGAATATACAGAGGGTATTCAGAAATAGGTGGCCGAACCGTGGTGTATAGTGTAGAATACGATACCAAAGTTTGGCCACTTATTTCTGAAACATTCTGCATAGGACATACGTTGAAGTGTTTACATTTGCGAAAAGTGAAAGAGGTTCCACTCAACGAAGCTAGGATCCTTGAATTTCCGAATTTTCTTCGTACGATTTAGTTACCTTCTTACGCAATTACGTTTTACGTTTCTTGATTAGGTCAGGTGTGTTTAAGGAGCTTTCGATTATTCGATGAAATCTTGATTTCGTATTAAGCGATAGTGTTTTTGGATCGACAGAAGCCGTGTCTTTTTTTACGCTTCTTTTTTCATCGAAGCAGTCCTTACTGGCTTTAAAACGAATATCAGTGCAGACCGAAACATTCCACGTACAGTCAAACGCAGTTCCCCGTTTTTCTATTTTTCCTTGGTTCATATTTAATCATCGCACGATGTATCAATTTTCCTTTTTTTTTCTTTTCTTTTTATATATATATATATAATCTTTTTATTTGAACGACCTTTTATTTTTGTTTTTTTTTTTTTTTTTTTTTTTTTTTTTTTTTTTTTTTTTTTTTTTTTTTTTTCTGGAAAAGATTTCACTCTCTTTTCCAGGATTGCAATTGCGATTGAAATGAGGAGTTGTGGCAGAATTTTTGAGAATTTTTGTAGAAATCTTTTTACCAAAGATATTTGTTTAAAACTTTTATATTAGAAAACATTATATCCTAAATTTATAATTAATGTTTGTTGGGAATTCGAGATTTTTTTAAATTTATTTAAAATAGTTGCAATCGTAATTCGTCGCTGTTCAATTGTAATATAAATTAAAATATCGAGGAGTGTTTGACCAAAAAGAACCAAAGAATCGAGTAGAACAATAATTACAAATGTAAAAAAAAAAAAAAAAAAAAGAAAGGGAAGAAGGAAGAAAGAAAAAATTAATTAATTCTCAAAATTAATCTGAATTATGTATATATGAAGGACAGATTTTTTTTTTTCTTGAAGAAGGCCAAGAAGAATTTCACTATTTTTTCTTTCGACGACTAGTATCAAAAGAAAGAACACCTTTCTCCTACGTTTCGATTTTGATTTTTCCTGATCTTTCTTTTTTTCACTTTTTGTTTTTATACGCCGATTTTTGCGAATTATTTTTATATCGTTAGTTGGATCTAGAGGATAAAAACAAGATTAAAAAAATAAAAAAAAAATAGTATTACCGTCACCGCCGTTGCCATATTACTGTAAAAGTTAATATATAAATTTTAGGGCTATCGATTATAATTAATTAAGTATTCCTATATGTAGTAGCCATAATTATGTATAAATAAGTACGCATATAGAACTTCTAGTCAAATAGAGAACGTACTAGCTCGTACAAAAAAGAAATGTGTAACGATCGGGGAAGTGATTGCTTTGATTTATTTCTTTCGCAGCGAGGATTTTTATTACTCTTAACTATTATTATTAATTTTCGGTTCGTTTCAATATCTGTAATCGATAATAAATTGACAGGAAGATGTAGCTTTTATATTTATACTTACACTATCGGTTAGAATATTTGAGGCGTCAAATTTAAACTACTGATTAATGATTCGATTGATTTAAAAGAGAAAAGAAAAGTTTAAGTTTCAACCGGCAAAGAAGAAGCAACCAGTGAAATGAAAATAAAGAATAACAATAGATTGTAAATCGAAATAATTGTAATACGTAACGGGTGTGCAATTTCGAATTTAGAAATTGTAATTCAGTTATTATTATAACCGCCTAGGATAAATGCAATGAATTAAACTGTGTATAGCAGTGATCGCCTTGATATTCTTCATTCTTGTTGGTTTTTACCCGATCAGGCTCGCCAGTAGCAGTCAAAGCTGCTAGTGAAATTTCCCTATCTATATTTCTCGAGGGTTGCTTCTGAATTTGAAAAAATGGGAAGAGCCACGTTCATGAATATTTCTACATTAAAATTTTCGTATTTATCGTTTTCATTTAAATTACTTATTTTTTCTTTTTTTTTTTTCACTTATTTCGTTCGTTTATTTCAATTTTCTTCTTATTCGCTTACCAGCGTGAAATTCAGGGATTTTTAAGAAAAAACCACGAAAATCTTTCGATCTTTGCACGACGACATATTTCTCGCCCTCGGACGCTTTTTTATGCCACAAGCTATAAATTGTTATTTTACAATAGACCCAACGTTATTGTTTTGTAATAAGCACACACACTCTCATCCGGCTAATTATTGAACTATGGCAAGTCGCGATTTTTCAATCTACAACTTTTTTACCAGCTCAATCGGTTAACTTAACAGTTACCACTATATATCTTCAACGAAAGAAATTTCAAATTTTGAATTTTGCATTTGAAAGATAACAAAGGAACAAGAAATTACTAGATTGTGGATCGAGAAATCGTTATCGTTGCTCCTAATTATCGAGAAGCAGCAGTTCACGGTTTGTAAGTTCCAATGAGAATTAAAAACCGAAAAAAAAAAAAGAAAAAATAGAATAGAATAAAAACCTACAAAAAAAATACGAAAGGAGTTTTAGTAAACGGGATAACAACGTACGAACTATAAATTAGAAGACGAATACTAACGAAGTAAAACAAACAATAAAATCATCGCGAGATAAGAAGAAAACGTTCTTTATAGACGAACTAACCGAGAAGAACTTAACAAACGAGAATAATATTTTTCACGAGGGCAAAAATAAAACTCCTATTACGAAGAATATCGAGTACGAAACGAATGATGTGTGAGCGAAAGAGGGAGGAAGGAACAAAAATGGGTCACGAGATGATTTAGAAAACGACGAAGGTGAAAATTTTAATAGGAGAACGAAGAATAAAAACGGTATCGCGGTATATGTAGAAATAAACGTATTTGGATCGATAAAATATTACTATCGATCTTTCGAAATGCGAAGGATACACGCAATATGAAAATAAAGAAAGAAGAGAAAGAAAATAATTGACAACCTTAGTGTGCAACAAAATCAACTGTAATTCAGTATTTGAACGTGTCGTCAGGATTCCTGGGTGGGGGTAGATGGCCGCGTGGTGGGGATAGATGGATGTGCGAGACAAGTACGGGAGTAACCAACACTAGTGTTATTATTGTAATTGTAACGATTAATGGTAACGTTCATAATCTTATCGAGTAAACGCTAAATGATAATAAGATGACGTGGATGGAATAAAAACATAAAAATAAATACAAAAAAATAAATAATGAAACATTGTGGGAGGAGTACTATCATTCGCATGATCGTGAAATGATTAAAAAATAATGCGCGCAGCAGAAAAAAGATCGTTTCGTAAAATCATCCGTAGACCCGACGAATCGACGCCGTTTCTTTCTTATTACTTTTACCTTTTCATTCTTTTATTGTGAAAAAGAGAACAAGAGAGAAAGAGTGTGAGGGAGAGTGAGTGAGGCACATTTCTGGCAAGGGGGACTTTTTTGAGGGAAGAGAAGGGAAAAGTTGCGAGAGGAGAATGCTCTCTCATTATACATATATAAATATATATAATTATTATGTAATAATTGTCCATACATCTTGAAATGTCGAAATAAACGAACAAAGAAAGATAAGCGGTTTTTATTGTCACATCACGCTGTTTTACATATATATATATATATATATATATATATATATATATACAAGAATGAATAAACGGTTGAGTCAAAAGTAGCAATCATTCTTGTCGTTATAAGTAAGTACTTATATACCTGGTATTTTGATTTCATAATATAATATCTCTCTTTTATTGTTGCTGTATAATCTGTGCAGATTTTTTATAATATTTTTACGATAATTTATGATTATTAATAAAACCAAGTGTAGGTTACTGTCTTATTTCTCAAATTTTTATGAAAAGAGTCACGGACAAAAGTGTAATTTTTGTTTAAATGGGAAATAGCGATGCTAAACCTCGAATAAATCTTTTTAATTATCGATAACCATTATCGATGACGAGAACTGTTCTGATTACTTGGTTATTAAGAAAATTTGATACTCTTAGCCGCGCTCGGCTTACCACCATTATAAGACTAGACTAAGTTTCGTGCCGTGTGTTGTCGTTTTACTGAGTTTTTGTCATCATTATTTTTCGTTTAGTTTAAATTCTTTCCTTGGCGTATCGTCATAGCATCAACGATACCCTCCGAACAACTTGTTGGATTGATAATGTCGCATGCGACACGAAAATGGTATAGGGAGTCAAACCGGTCAGATGACCGGTAAAACAGCAAGACGTCGGTAGACTAATGTCACAAATGTTACGTCTATCCTGTATCTCGTCGGTGATACATCCCATCCCTAGGGATGGTATAAAATTGGTGACCATTCCATAGAATCAATCAATGTACTATATACATCAGAATCCTTCGTACATAACGGTATTTTCTTCCAATTATTATTAATGTAATAAGAATTACAGTAATCTACTATTTCGTCTGTTTTCTTGATAAACTCCTTCGATAATAAACTTCAATCGAATGAATGTTTATTAGCATTAGTTAATAATAATTTGCGTTACTGGATAACAAGTGAATCATAGATTGTCGTGTAAAATCCGAGCAGATAAATGGGCTACTCTGCGACCCAAATAATTGGAATCGTTGAATCGTTGAATCGTTGAATCGTTGAATCATTGAATCGTAGAATTTGTTAGAACTGCCACGCTGAGCTCAGAGTCTAAGTAAATTTCATTAAAATGTAAATCTTAGTTAAAGTACTCTATCTATTATAACTCAATTTTAAATATAGATTATTGTTCAAGTTAATCTTTCTCGTTGTGTATTTCTCCACTTAAACGTCGAGTTCGTTTTTCGAATTGCATGAAGTTGTTACGCGAACAGAGTGCTTCAACACCTCACGGGCAGCAATCGCGCCAAATGCCCCAAAACCTTGTTGGAAAGGCCATGCAACAGGACACTTTTCTTATAAAAATATAGGAACATTTAACGAAATACATACAATTTTCCTATCTTATGCTAGTTACTTTATTCGATAAAATGATATTATTTGATCTTTTTATTCTTCTGAGGCTAATCGTGCAAGAAAAAATATACAAACCTCTCTTATACAAATATTCATACATCTTTTAATGTCTACAACTTTTAAAGAAAAAATATTTCATTTTCATATAGTATTCTCACAATTTCCTAAGTTGGTAATATCTACGTAGAGCTAAATGATAAATATTAAAAGACAGGTTATACCTCACGTGTTCTTTTTCAAAAAGGTTCCAAGCAACATTTGAGATTTCTTGTTTTCTTCGTCTAATTCTCTTATGTATACAAATAACATATAATATAATGATATATAATAATAGACGTAACAACATATATAATAATATGTAATAATAGAAAATGTAAAGGTTATATACACGAAATAAAATATCACGTTCCGTTTAATAAAAATATCAAAACTTGTTTCATAACGATCGTGGCATAAAATATATTAAAATGGGACGAAAAGCTAAGTTTAATGACACAACTTTGTCGAGTGGTCATGGAAGAAAAGCAAAGAAGCAAGGAGATCCAACATTTCCAAAGGGAGTACTAGGTATGCAGAGAAATTTATTTATTCATATACATATACCTTAAATATGAGTGTATATATTGCATATTGCATGAGTATATAGAGAACTAATCATATAACTTTTATCTAATAAAAGAAGAAAAGGAGTTAAGTCATAGACAGAAGCAACGAGCCAGGAAAAGATTATTAAAGAAACAAAAGTTAAATGAAAAAGTAAGGAAATTACAGAAAAAGAGTGGCGAGAAGGTGGAGGACAATGTAAATGAAGATGTAAGATCTCTTTTTTTTCTCTAATGATTAAGTCTTAACTTATATGTTTATATATTTATATATGTAGATAAGTACGCAACAGTAAAATATACCGTTTTATGTATTAGGATCTAAAAGATATCTCAAAACTATTAAAAATAAAGAAAAAGAAGAAATCTCTTAAAGAAGGTCCAAGAAATGACAGTTCCAGTCGTAAAAATGATCAAATGCAGTTTGACAATGATATTAATATGTCTGATAATGAAGAAGTAATACAAGACCAGCAACGAAAGATTAAAAGAAAGAAATTACTTGACAATGACACAGAGGATGAAACTGATAAAGGATCCAGCGACAATGAAGAATATGGTCAAAATGGAGAAATGGATTATGAGGAAGTGGATCAAAGTGAGGAAGATGGTGATAGTTCTAATAACGATGATGCTGATCTACTTCCTATTGAGAAAGCAAATAAGAAGTTGAAAAAGAAGCAAGAAGAAGAACAGTGAGCATCACTCATTATTCTATTAAACTACTCGTTTAAAATCTAATTGACTTTCTCTTTATTAGAAAGCTAGCAGAGGAGGAAATGCACGATATGACCTTACAACAATGTGTCTTTACTTTTCCCACTAAAGAAGAGCTTGCAGATGTTACTAATCTGAAAGATGTGCAACAACGCATAAAAGACGTTATTATGATATTATCAGATTTTAAAAGGTTGCGCGATATAAATAGGTATATGTCTTAGGGTTAAGGGATTTTATTTCATCGAAGAATTTCAAGGAATTGTACACTCTTATCTTTTTTGAAGATCGCGTACTGAATATATGGACCTTCTTAGAAGTGATTTATGTACATACTATAGTTATAATAATTTCTTGATGGAAAAACTGATACAAATATTTCCACTGGATGAGTTATTAGAATTTTTGGAAGCAAGTGAAGTCCAGAGGCCTATGACGATACGAACGAATATATTGAAAACACGTCGTCGCGACTTAGCTGAAGTATTTATTGAATGAAATATTAATATTATTATTATAATTGATAGATATCTTCAATGTCCTTTAATATATCGTGATATTAATATTTCAGGCTTTGATCAACAGAGGGGTCAATTTAGATCCTATTGGCAAATGGACAAAAGTTGGATTAGTGATTTATTCGTCGCAAGTGCCTATGGGTGCGACACCAGAGTATTTAGCAGGACATTACATTCTTCAGGGTGCATCTAGCTTCTTACCTGTTATGGCTTTGGATCCTAAAGAAAACGAGAGGGTTCTTGATATGTGTGCCGCGCCCGGAGGAAAATCATCACACATAGCAGCGCTTATGAAAAACACAGGTGTACTCTTCTCGAACGATGTAAACGAAGAAAGGATAAAAGCAGTTGTCGGCAATTTTCACAGACTTGGCATCACGAATTCAATCGTTTGTACTTACGATGGGCGAAAGTTACCAACAGTAAGTATTAATAATATGTATGAACACGTTGAACATATGATATGGTCAAATTAATTAAAATGTATAACTTTCAGGTGATTAAAGGTTTCGATAGAGTATTATTAGACGCACCATGCACTGGTACTGGTGTTGTTTCAAAAGATCCAAGTGTTAAAACAAACAAAGATGAAGTAGATATACAGCGTTGTTGTACATTACAAAAGGAATTACTTTTGGCGGCTATAGACTGTGCTAATGCACGTTCGGAATCCGGTGGGATTATCGTTTATTCTACGTGTTCGATTCTTCCGGAAGAAAATGAATGGGTTATTGATTTTGCTCTTAAGAAACGTGATGTTAAATTAATACCGACCGGACTGGAATTTGGCGCCGAAGGTTTTACCAGTTATAGACAATACAGATTTCATCCTTCGTTGAAATTAACCAAACGATTTTATCCCCATGTGCACAATATGGACGGATTTTTTGTAGCGAAATTAAAAAAGTTCTCCAATATTGTTCACAAAAACAAAGATGCAGAGGAAGAAACTTTTGATTAATGGTCGTTTTTTAAATAAATTGATATTTTTATAATAGTTGTAATATTTGGAAATATGCTGTCCAAACAATTTAAATATATTAAAAATATATAATTTGTCTGTACAGATTTTATATTTTACATTAACTTTATATATAAATTACTTCCACAGTTACAGTGTTATATTTCAGATTATATATTGCTTGTATATTAATTAAAAGAGTAAACAGCCATTTTAATCGTCATATAAAATAGTCGTTAAATTTTTATACTTAGTGAATTTATGAAGCCTTTCCATTAATGGAAAAATATACTTTTTAATTCCTTTTCACATAGTTTTTTCACGTCATCTGAAATAAAAATTATTACTTATATTTATATAATTTTATGTATATAGATACATACATGTACAACGTATATACCTTCTATTTCCATTATACTTGCACTTTTTTGTTGAATAACTACAAAAAATTCCCTCAAGTTCGATAACTTTCCGACAACCCAATAATCGCTCATAGTTTTTATAATTATTTCTCCAGCTTCTTTTAATCTGAAATTATATATATATATATATATATAAAAAAAGTGTATTCCATTTGTAAAATAATAATCTTACATCAAAACATTATTGTGTTATGTACTAACTTATTGGTGTCATTATATATATCAGTGATAACTCTCAACACTTCGGGCGTTGTAAGCACATTAGAACATCGCCTATTATCCGGATGTATTGTACTTTTATATGCTAAATTAAGTTTATTAAAATACAGGTATTTGCAAGATTCCGACGATACTATTACGTGTTTAGCACATTGTTCTGCAACCGAACTAACAAGTGTAGTTAATTGTGGGCCAAGAAAACTATCCAGGCTTTTAAAGAAATCTATTAACAAACTTGTTTTGCCTGTAAAATAAGCACTCCAATTTTAAAGTTTTTACATGATTATTTAAAAAGAAGAGAAGAGAAAGGGAGAGGTACTTACTGTCAACAAACAAACATATTGTAGCGCTTAATGCTCTGTAAACAACTAAATATAACGACACCGGTTTTGTAGAATAATTGATGTATACCTTAGGAGATTTACCGATTAAGCTTGGTTCATTAATACTAGATGGGCCAGTGACAAATCTATAAGATATATACATATATATAACTTATTATTTTGTTACATATAGAACATTAAATTATTTTGCATGTACTAACTTTCCATAGTGAGTTGTAGTAAATGGTGAAGGTGAATTTCTGGGCATTGAACCCTCGTGTAATTCTTTTTCAAGATGAGCTGGTAAAAGCGTACTCACTAGATAATTATAAACTACTTGCATATCCTCTGGCTCCAAACCACTCCTAAGTGATAACGGGCATTAATTCTTTAATTGTTGCGCATATA
This sequence comes from Bombus affinis, assembly GCF_024516045.1. Classification (NCBI taxonomy): domain Eukaryota; kingdom Metazoa; phylum Arthropoda; class Insecta; order Hymenoptera; family Apidae; genus Bombus; species Bombus affinis. Next base: position 8,549,247 of record NC_066359.1, read on the forward strand.
TTATATTATAATATTATGACAGCGTTTACATTACTAACCATACAACTTGATCGTTGTAAAGAAATGCAGTATATTTCACTTGAGAAAACATGGCTTCTACAAGATTCATAAAACACTGAACCCGTAAAAATGTTATTTTGTCAAGAGGTAAGAATTGTAAGCCTTGGAAAACATCCAAAATATCACTATTATTCAACTTTAAAGACATTAGATACTGTGAAAAATACATGATGTTGTAAATTATATTGAAGAATACGGAAACAGTACATTTTAAGAATTCCCCTTACCCTTGAATAAAAATGTTCAAGTTTGTGTTTTAATAACGTTATCGACCCACAATCAGGTTCATTAATAATGGTATCGAATGATCCCATAAATAGTCTAAACATAACATACGCTTGCTTCAATATAGATTGACAAACACTGCTAGAAACTTCATCGTATTGATATTCTGTATATTTGTTACCATCTTTCTCTTTCCATATGTAAGGTACACCGACAATCTATGAAACAATTGAAATCTATGCACAAATATTCATGAATTTTATATGATATAAAATATTATATGTTATATTCTTTTCTACATTTTCTGATAGCAATAAAATCTTACCATCACCATCCAAAAATTTGATTCTGGTTGATAATAAATTTGACGAGTTTTATGCGTATGACAATAATCGCACGGTTGACCAGGATTAAATGATCTAAAAATTTGAAATGCAAGAACATAATCTTAATATTTTATGTAAAGATAGAAACTTTAGAATCTAGAAAAATATGTTTATACATACTGCGCAAATTTAATAATTGCTTCGCTGAGTCCTATATTTTTAATTTGAACATCTAAATCTCTTTCTGGATAATAATAGAGAATCTTTTTTTCTTCCTGCATGCAAAAAATACACAAGAACACACTTGCATTGTATGTATGTAGTGTGTAAGATTTTTGTAATTTTTGTATGTAAATATTTTATTGATAAATTTAATTTACTTGCCTCTCCCTCTTTTTTTGCATATGTGCCATTGAATATATAAAAATGTTCTAATGTAACCTCCGTTTTCGATGACATTTTGTCAAATAATTTAAACAAAAGATATTTAGCCCTTTTTTCATATAAAAAATGCAAAAACGTTATCACAATAACTTATCGATTTAGAGGCTCATTTGCGTTTTCTTTGCTGAAACATTTTAGCCAAAAAATAAAGAACAACTTTGAACAATCAGAATGTAGTTGATAAATTATTTTGAAAACTTAATACATAGATGCTGAGGTGGCAGCACGCTTTATTGTCACCAGTGTCATATGATACATGATGTGTTTCTCAACATTAAATATTATATACGTATAGATTTTATAATAAAATTAAATATATATTACACGTTATTTATATTTATTATCGTTTATATTTCTCTGTTATGTTAATTTAAATGGATAAACCTTTGTGACTTTTAACATACAAAGGATCGATAATATCACAGGCAAGGCTTCTTGTATCATATTTCATTGTTCACGAGTAATTGTTATTTATGTGTGTTGTCGGGAGCACGTTATAAATTAACAGCCTAATTGTTGTAAATGAATAGCATAAACTTTATGAATAGACTGCGGATTTTTATGCATTTATAGGAAATTTGAAAATGCAAAATTACATAGAATATACATAATATGAAAAAGTATGTATGTAAATAAATAAAGTTTGAAGTACAGTGCTTTGTATAATACTCGATAGGTAAAATAGTTTTCTACCGAGGTTCTACTTTTTTAAGCATATTCTCAAATATAGAACCTCCATAGGAATTCACGGTCTAGTTATAAATGAATAGCTTGAATGTTAAAAATCGATAATTTAAACGTTATAAATTAACAGCCTGTATATCTGTTTTATTAAATGTTTTGCTGAAATACAACAAATATTAAAATATATATCAACATGAGCGAATTAGTTGTAGATTTTTCAAATTTAGTCACGAGATTAACAAAACTATCGTAAACTTGTATTGTAAGAATTAGGAACATGAAGATCTTTTCGTGTTTATAAAAATTTTCCTCCGTTTTCTACAAAAACGTGTAATTAAATAAGTTCGACTAATAAGTGTTACATCTTGGCGACATTTCCACGAATGCGAAAAGCCCACGAAACTTCTATCGATAGCCATGTAAAATCGAAACTCGTGTTATTCGATTATAACGAATTTCACGTATTACGTGTACAAAACTGAACATAACAAATTTGTCGTGATGTGGGTAATGATTAAATTTAGATAACGCACAGTAATGAACAACATGTGATAATAAAAAATAAGGGCGAAGAGTCTGGAAAAGAAATTGGTCTTTAGGTGTACAGAAGATCGTGACGATACACCAATGGCCTATCAAACTTTCCGGCAGGAGTACATGCAAATACCTGTGGTGACACGAGCTTACACAACAGCTTGTGTCATCACGTCTCTTGCTGTGGTTTGTAAAATGTTTTTCTCATTAGATAGTTTTATATCTACAAAATGCCATTCTTAAAATATAATTATCAAATTATTTTTATTTTCCCACTTTAGCAACTAGATTTGGTATCACCATTTCGATTATATTTTAATCCCACATTGATCATTGAACAATATCAGGTAAATAAGTATCTATTAATTATTACTCCTCAGCCTCCCATTAGCTTTGTGGATTTTACGATTATTATCTTTTGTAATATAAATATTCTTTCAGCTATGGAGATTGATAACTACGTTTTTATTCTTTGGAAATATGGGTTTCAATTTTCTTTTCAATATGATCTTTACTTATCGATACTGTCGAATGTTAGAGGAAGGATCGTTTCGCAGAAGAACAGCTGATTTTGTAATGATGTTCATTTTTGGGGGCATATGTATGATTGTATCCTTTTTAACGTTTCATTTATTGTCTTTCTTAAATTACAGATAAAGTAAATATAACTCCGATATATTGTACTATGTGTAATTATCCTAAGCTTACTATAGACATTTGCATTTTTTGTTAATTTGTTATTCCTGGGCCATGCATTGACAGTTATGTTGGTTTATGTTTGGTCTCGGAGAAATCCGTTTGTTAGATTAAACTTTTTTGGACTTTTAAATTTCCAAGTAAGTTTTTAATTTCTTATTTTATGGAGGGAAAAAGTGTGAATTGTTTTTAAATGTATTTCTTTTTTTTTTTTTTTTTATCAAATAGGCACCGTATTTGCCTTGGGTGCTTCTTGGGTTTTCTGTACTTCTTGGTAATACAATTTGGGTCGACCTAGTCGGAATGGCTGTGGGACATATGTATTACTTTGCAGAAGATGTATTTCCGCGTTTACGAGGAGGTTTCCGTGTTCTTAAAACTCCACAAATACTGTAAGTTACTTGGATAAAAGGGTTATCGTTCCAAATTATATGTCGTAAATGCGATATTATCGTTTGTTGTTTGTTCACAGTAAGACTTTGTTTGACGCACATCTAGAAGATCCAGATTATACTCCACCGCCTGAAGATCGTCCTGGTGGATTTAATTGGGGTCAAGAAGCCAATATGCAATGATTCTAAATTCAAGGTCCTGCTTCCAAACCATCTATTACCAATTGGCATATCAAGTAAAACTTTTACACTGCTACATATACAACATTGTTCCTTGATTTTCCCAGTCACTAACAAAAGTACTAAACATTTGCAGCTTTGACATTATGTGACATGTAATGGAAAAATTATAACAAAGATAAGACTTCCAATTTTCTACAGGGGTTACAATTTTTCTACAAAAAAAATTTCTGTATGTATCTCAGAATATATTATGCAAGTGATATACATAAATGAAAACAGTATTTCTCAGATAATCGACTATTGTGATATATTTATAGTGCTTACGATTTTCCGAGAATACAAAGAAATTTCATATTGATAACATATATGTTGAAAACGAAATATTTTGGGGTATATCTGTGTTCATTAATTAACATAGATTGTATCAGATATAATTTGCGAAATTTCTATATTGTATAAAGTTTAAGATATCTAGATGAGAACAATGCGAACTGCCCTACTCTAAATTTTCTTTGAAACTTCATTTCAGTAAGTATTTAATCTATCATAAAATTCGTTTAAATACTGTTTTCGTAATAATTATATTATGCACAGCATGAATTTTTACTACAATCTTGTGCCTGATACAATATACAATTTTAACTGAAAATAGAAAATTACAACTTTTAGATTTTCGCTGTGTAACATTTTGTTAAACAAGAAAGGACTCGTATACTAGAGTATAAAATACTATTTTTAATGTTTACAGAAACACAAAATTGAAACCCCTGATTCCAAAAGATTCTATTGTAAAAATCTTACATAATCGAATGATGTAAATACTTTTATTTATTCTCCTGTTATAAATAATCCTCCAGTCTTTTTTAATTATGTAATAATACATTTGATACCATGTCTGAAGATATATAATATTGTAAATAACAGAATACATCACAGTTTCTTTTTTAATGGGCATTTGATAAAAAATAACATAAAATATAGTGTTGTTTAATTTCAAAATAAAACATAAAATGGCATTCCTTTTTTGTGATGTTTATAATATGCGAGTAAGAATGAAAAAAAAAAAGATACTAGTAAATTAACAAAGACAGTTGGTAGTTCATAGGTAAATGTAGCTGTTTTCATTTTTCTGTTTTCTCCTAGTAAATTAATGACCTTTACCGTCAATTGATTGCACGATTTAGAATTTAGAATATCATATTACATGTTATACTGTGATGTATTCATATTACTTATCGAATGATTGCATTCTACTATATATAATAAAACAATATATTTGTTAAACTTAATATGACAATGTATACATCGGCAAAAAGCCAAAGTATTACAAAGAATTTCCACTTGAACGATTATGTATTACTTACTAAGTAGAGGGTAGTTAAAGCTGTGAGAGACTTGCGCGTGTAACTCGCGTCCTTTTGGAAAATAAGCGATGCTCTGTTGCTAGCGCAATTAAAAATATATCTTATACTCTAAGTATACTGTAAGTGTGGAAGTTGTAGTTATATCGTCCAAAAGAACGCAGTTAATATACCGAAGACTTTAACAATTTTAACTGCAAGAATCCAGGCCATGAAAGCCTCGGGGATTTAACTAGATGGTATCCCTTTTGTAAATATTAAGTAAAACTGTTATTTATATGACCATTACAATGAAATAAAATGGTTCAATTTAGTTTGAAATTATTATTGTATAAATTCATGTTATTAGTCTATGCATAGTAGTATAAGAGATCGAATGCATTTAATTCTCAATTAAACTTTAAATACATTTGTTCTTACATGACCATTCGTGAAATATACTATAATTTTTTGAATATTTAATCCAACGAGATACATAACTTTTATTCATAATACATTACAGTGTTGCGTTATTATGTTATTGTGCCATATGATATGTACTGTTATCGTCCGCAAAAGTAACAACTTCTGTAACTTCTTGTTTGCGATATATTTCGATAAAATTTGTATACTTACATGCAAACTTTTGCTAGTCAAAAAATAAGTTTAACCATCGATGTTCACTTTAAAAAATAACGTCTTTTTATAGCGGTTATAGAAAAAATTAATTAAGGTGGAAAATGATTTACAAAACCATTTATTTAGATTTAAATAATAAATGATTATCATAAGATAATATCTTATCATGATGTATAACTAGGTACATATACGCAATGACATGGACTATAATACAATGATCAAGACTCTATTGTACATACTTTATTATATTGCCACCGTTGCTAAAAGCACTGTAATGTCGTCTGGTTTACCACCTAAAACATGAAGAAACATGTTTTGGATATACACATTAATGTTTATATGTTTATATTAGTTTTGTTTATCCTACGATAAGCGAAATGATTATCCTATTTAAACAAATTAGTAATAAAATCCCTTTTGAACCATCAATGTGTTTACTTTGAGAGATAGCTACTCGTTCGTTAGAAAATGAAAAAAGGAAGAGTAAAAGACAAAAAGAAAAAAAGGAAAGAAGGGAAAGGGAAGAAAGAAGAAGGAAAAAACAGCATATTTGTATAAGCTTTTTATTCTAGATGTAAGAATGAAGAAGTAGTTAAAAAAGTACAGAAGGGAAATTGCTTTGTTACAAAGTTCTTACCAAAGTAAACAACACTCTGTACATGCATAAGATATATAAGAAAAATTGTGAAATGTATGGTACGAATAAATTGAATATATTTTTTGTTAAGAACTATGTGTTTCTATAACTGGAAAATATTAAGACTACGCATTCGAATTCGGCTCTGAAATAATTATATATGGTAGTTTAAACGTCGACATGGTTTACATACCTATAGTATCAATTCCGTTCTCTCTAGCACTTTGTGCAAATGGAGACATAAATGCGCCGTCAAAAGCTAAACTACGAGCCATCCAGGCTATCGAATTGGCAACTCCTTGTATCTTAGTAGGATCTCTTTCTCCTTGAACTTTACGCATTTCCGTGATAAGTAATTGGTCAGGCACATTATCAAATACCCCATCTGTTGCTAAAAGAATTACATCACCATCTTCAACTCCAAAACTCGAAGTATCCGCAGATTCTGGACTATAATTAAAACATACAATGTTGTAAATAGGGAAGTATGTTAACGAGACGTTATATTAAATACATAATGTAAGTCGACAATGTACTTGCAAAGCATAATACCTGTCGCTAAGCACCAGACCAGAATGTCCTGGAGGTGGAAAAGACAACTGAAACGGGGTATTAAAGTAGTGTTGTTGTTCGGAAGAACGATGAACTACTTCTCCTTTTCTTACAACTACAAAGCCACTATCACCGATATTAGCTGAACAAATGCTGCTTGTTTCTTTATTGAGAACTATAACGCATGCAGTACTGCTACCTGAAAAAGCCACACAACACATTACATTAATTACATTAATGTAACCTTGTTTCCCACTTCTCCCTGGAAACATAGAATCTTCGCAAAATATGAAGAAAAAAAAAAAAAAAAAAAAAAAAATTGTAAACCACAAGTTGCTTCTAATACCTAATATGGGTTGTTTACTTTCTAGTAATTCATAGTAACTACGTGCTAATAAACCAGCTGGTTCAGAAGGTGTGAACCTGCCCATAGAGACCAGTCTTTCACAAGTTCTCATGAGGAAACTAGAAAACTCTCCTGGATCGATTCCATAATGCCTCCATCCGCCTACACCATCCGCTACGCCTAAAAAGGTCGAAGAATTGTAAAATTCTACTAGACGAGAAAATGTCTAATAGTAATAGTCGAGATTAGGATTCTTATGTTTTATCGAAATGTTTTTCTTTTTGACAGAGAATTGATATCGACGGATATAATTGGAACGGCAAGAAAAAGTATAAAACGTAAAACATCTAGGAGTTTTGCAAACTATCAGTCATGTGCGAATACAGGACAACGCGTTGCAACGATAGAACTGTTTTTCCATGGGTCTGGCAGAGTAACATTACCTATTACTTCGACAGTCTTGAATTTGGCACTAAACCAAGCGTCATCACCGAACTGTCCCTTACGTATACGTCCTCGTGTAAAATCTTTCGGAAAGCCACACACAGCCGAAATGAAAGATGCTTCGCGGCGTTTATTCACGTTAGGATCAGCGCACGCTGTATAATTTGATATGCCATTCCATATCGTCCGAGACAGCAGCCTGCCGGTCCAATAAATGGACTGCATTGTACGGTGAGGCTCAAACTTTTGTGACGCACATCTTTATTAACTAAACGACGAATCTGCATGAATCGTGCAGTCAATTCACAAGCGTATCGGAGGCATGTTTTGTTGTTTTTGTTGGAGGTGCATGTAACATTGATCAAATTTATCAACTATTCGCTTTATCGCACTTGGCATCGACCACTCTGTTCTCGAATTCCGATTCACGCGAGAAGAAACGAAGATCGGCGTGACCGCGATTCCAATTGAAATTATCTCCTGGTACGATGTAACCCGAGAAAGTACCTACTGGTGCTACAGTGCTTCTAGCTAATCGACTTGAACACCGCTAACATTGCACTTACATACATAACAACATATGCATGTACATAATATATGCTTCGCATCTGACTTCAGACCGAGGTACACGGAAGGTCTGATAAGAGCAAGGTCCTAATGTCGTCAAATGTGCTTTGCAAATCGACTGCTAAGTCAAAGAGCACTGCAATCTAATAGGTATTTTCATTGAGTAATTTTTAGTTTTACATTTAACGCCATCCTTGGGCGAAAACGGTAACTATGCACGGGGTCGTTGCACGCGAATATCGTGAAGTGAGAAAGCTCGATGTTTTTGAAAATTCGATGTTTTTGAAAATTACATATTAAAATTCGAATCACCTCGAACAGAATTCGATAGTTTGAAACTTCCGAAGTCTTTTCGATCTGTATCGAAACTTGTTCAAAGTGATTCGGATTGTTTGTCACATGCACATACATGTGCGATTCGATGTGCTTATCAATTCACTACTAGATGAAGCTTAACAATTTGATTGAAAAGCTTTACGGCTTAGTAAACAAATTGAGAAACCTTACCTAAAATCTTCATCATATCACCGCGAGAGTTGCCTGTGTTCCTGTGTATGTATGCGACAGTTTTTCCATCATATCCAATTGTCGAAGGATGAACTTCTGGTAGCGAGATTGTCGTTAAAATAGGAATTAAAGAGCAAATTAAAAGATCATTCGCCAAAAGAATTGACAATTTTGTAAGATTTATGAAGAGATAAAAACGTAAGCCTCTTTGAATGTTTAGTAGTAAACGAAAACATATGTATTCACATACGTTTTTGTTCCTGCTACAATATTGGTATCACGTTTAACCGTTGCATTAAAAATGTCACTACTGTTACAATTACTATTTTTATTCGTAGGAAATCGGTTTTGTTGACATGATATGAATTAATATGAAATCAAAAGTTTAGATCGTGATCGATAAGAATGAAATCGTAAAGAAGAGCCTGAAGTTGGTTACGCAAGTCGTAGAACGCCACCTGCGATTCTCGAACGGTGGCGGGTATCGAAAGTTCCACATGTGGTGTCGGCATGTTCACGAATGACGAGTTGAAAGTTCGATTTGAAAGAACGTTGTTTGAAGAAAAAGACCAGGTTTTTGCTCGAATTGCGTGGAAATTTCAAGATCCGTAACAGCTTGCAACGAATCAGTTACGATCGGTGAGTGTGTGTTTGTTCTTTCTATTTTATTTTATTTTTTTTTTTTTTTGGCATAAACAATGTTTCGAAAAAGAAATTGAGAAGCTGATTCACGGGGAAATCGATGGAATAGAAAAGTAAACTTGTAGGATCCTTTATACGCATTCTGTATACGTTTTTATAACAAGACGAGATAATATTGGCGAAAGAAAGGACGCGTCCGTGAATTCAATAAAAAATAAAGATATAATCAGTTCGGACGTATAGTATATACGCACATAGTTATGGAATACAGCTAGTAATTCGAACAATAAAATGGTATCAATCAAAGACATTACGCAACGTATGTGACACTTTTCGTTTTCAACGATATTATATTGGGTCATCCCATAAGTTCGTTCCGTTTTTCGAGCGGTATTACACGTTAAGATTGTTTACATACCTTTCAGTTTCATGAAAAAATGTAATCCTCCTCTCGTTGTACAACTTCTTCCCATTTTTCAAGTGCATTGGTCCCTTATCGCCGTATGTTTATAAATCGACACATGAAATGTATACACAAAAGTCGGCACGAACTTATGGGATGACCTAATACATAGCAATCTGACGATATAGTCGAAGAAGAGATATCAAATTACAGCAAAGGACACATAAATCAACTATCAGAGTTTACTAACCTCAGGCCTAACCCCAATTAAATAACCGATAATATACGATATAGATTAAAAAGATATACACCACTAATCTGCTAATAAATAAATAAATAAATACATACATACATACATACATACGTACGTACATACGTACATACATACATACATACATACATACATACATACATACATACATACATATATATATATGGGATTGATCGTAAGAAACAGGAATTGATCGATTGTAAGAAGATTAGAGGGGAAAAAGGGAGAAAAGATAGGATAGACTCGACTAGTTTTCCTATTTTTCGGATATCGCACAATCAACTGTAAAACAATCAACTATAAAATGATTGTAAATAAGTCGGGAATAAATATCCGGTGGGCGGGCGAGAGAGTATAAGCCAGAGTTACTAGTTTTGGAGAAAAGCATTTATAATACTATTCAAAGTGGAATGTAAGCCGAGGACGTATTATTAGATTTTGGATATACTATTAGCTAGTAGGGTTTCAGTTAAAAGAGCGTTTTAGTAAAAGAGAACAATGTAGAATATAAATATTGGTCGTTATCCTAATGCTTTGACTAAAATTCGTCCTATACTTTTGAATCGATCCACCGGATGAGTAGTCCAAGATATTTTACTTGGAAAGGGGGACATACGAATAACAGCGATGCGTTTCTTCGAGTAAATCGTTTTACTAATGTTTATTAATAAACATTTCATATAGATTATTTTAATTCATATAATTTAATACCTGTTTGCCGTTGTTTTTGTTGTTCTTGATGTTGCGATCAATAGTTTATCGTTATTTACACTATTCAGTATAAAATGCGAGTTCGAGATTAAATCACACCACTATGTTTTATAGACACTATCTGTCATCGATTAATAATTATCAATGCTTGTACTCGGGAAAATGCGAAGGGGGCAGTAGGGCAGTATTTTCGTTATCACTAGTGTTGTTGGTATTTAATTCTTTAGGGGAACCATTATTTATGTTACAATCTAGACTAAAATTATCGTCTAGTGGGCATTTGTTAATATTAGGCAAGTGATTAACATCGATTCCACGAACGTCGGGGAGCTTTTGTTGGTGGGATTGAGCATTTTCAGTCTCGTCGTTATCGAGACCGTTATCATTGTGGGGTGAGGATGAATAATAGCCGCGCTGCTGTATTGGCAGTTGTTCCACCGGCAGTTGGTGGTGTTGTTGTTGGTGTTGGTGTTGACCTTGATGTTGTTGCGACGACGGCTGCTGCTGCTGCTGCTGCTGCTGCTGCTGCTGGAGCTGCGACTGCTGCGCGTGATGGTGGCAATGATGCTGTTGCTGCGGCTGTTGACGATGCTTTCGTTGAGAATGATGCAGCTGTAGCAACTGCACCGTGCTACCAGTCATTGCAGGTGGTGGCGGTGACGGCGGCGGCGGCGGCGGCTGCTGTGGTAGCCGGTGTTGCACTCCGTCCACACTAGTCCGTCGGGCTAGTTGTTGAGCTTGAATAAATGCATCACTAGAAAATAACAAGATTACACGAGCCCATTGGATCTATTCCACGACCACTAATGCTGCATACACACGCTGCGGACACGCGGATTTTACCCCGCCGATAAGCTTCTAATCCTTCGCCCTTCCCACGCTTAAACTTACCTTTCGTTTCCCTTTCTAACACACGAATCCGCGCGTATACAACTGAACCGTGTATGCACGCGTTACCGATTTTCTCAACCAAGTTCAATGGTAAAACGTCGTATTCCAGTTTCGTCGAAGCAGAGATTAAAACGATCCCGAACATAACTGTTTCAAACTGTTCGTTCTATAGTTTTTTCTTTCGAGAGAAAACCATTCGTACAATTGAAACGTAGAAATAGAAATATCGATATTCTCTATATTATTAAATATACTGAAATGTACGTAATGGTGTATTACATATAATATTATATCGAATCAATATTGCACAAATAAGTGTAATTGTGCAATGAATGTACATGACATTATGTATTTGGATATATCTAATTTGGATATAGAGAATATTGATTTGTTTATATCTACGTTGCAACTGCACGAACACTTTTGTCCCTCATTGTATATCGGTTCTGAGCGAAACAGTTGCGGGGCTCGAATTGTATCTGTAGTGGATATAATAGTTCTTGTCTATATCCGTTACGGTTTTGGTTTCGGTTTCGGTTTCGGTTTCGGTTTCGGTTTCGGTTTCGGTTTCGGTTTCGGTTCTTTAAAATATTATATCGGCTTCATATCGGATTTTATCAATTTCCCTATTCTGTCAAATTTCCAATTTTTTTATGAAAATGTTAACACGTATTAGACAATTTCCAATTAAGTTATTCAATATTTTAAGATTTATCTTGAAAACTTTATTTTCATGAATTACTTAAAAAAATTTGATCGAAAAATGATATTAGAGCTGTTTTCATGCGCTGCGTGGGAGGATAACGCGTGCGTACACGCATCCATGTGTTGCGTAAAGAGTAAGCTTTCTCTAGCTATTGCGCACGTGCGAAGCCTTGCAGTTGCGGCTACCAACAGTTACGGCACGTGAAAAGTATGTACATACATATACATATATAGAATACAGAGGTAATTCAAGTATCGTTTGGTAGCATTGTCGTACGATTAAAGCGTAAAGGTGATGATAGATCGACGAGGAAGGAAATCTTCAGATAAGGATAAGTGCGGCGTCGTTCTAGCGCGTCTTGAACCGCGTTGATAACCGCCTGTCGAGTAAACGTAGACGTTGCTTTTTAAAGAGATTCGTTGCGGAAAAGAAGAGAGAGTCGCTTCTGGGCTCGTCGAGTATCGCTCGTGACTCGCAAGTTTCCACTATCGCCACTTTGCCACGGATATACGCAAAGAATGCTTGCAACAACTTAACTCGGGTTTCTGGCCATTCGCGAGTATAAATAGAAATAACAGACGTCTCGTACGTAATTTGCAGCACATTCACAGCGCATTGCACACAAGCAACTAAAAGGATAAAATTAACTAAAATTGGCATGCGAAGGTTGGTGTGTTGAATTTTGTCGAATCTGATCGTATCTTGTCTTCCTTCTGTCATGTGGAAACTTTGGAGGCAACGGTACAATTTTTCATCAGCTTCGGGATACCTGTATGCTTTATGTACTTTTATACCGGTGGTCGGTGAGCGCTTTCGATTGTGCTCATTCAGTGACCTCGAACAAGTACATAATAGCTGGCTAAAAACGGACTTGCAACTCTCGTTGTACGTATATAGAGATGTAAAAGCCCGGAAGTATGCCGAGTCTATTTATATTCCGTTTCGATCGTCGGACGTTGAGATCTCTTTGGTCGAAGTTTGGGATTTCTATTCGATCCGTAAAAACCGTAAATTCGTAAACCCATCGAGCAATTTCGGCGAGTAGCTTTCACTCGGGCATGCACCAATCCTTATCTGAATACGCGTTCATCATGACGATGGGAATTGTAGGTGCTACCGTTCATAAGTAACCGGACACTTTGATCGATTCGAAGCAACGTTTATGATCTTTCTATCTGACTTACAATTGCAAAATTAAAAGATCTAAAGGCAAAAAGTTGGCGAAGCAACGGAATAATTTTATAAGGTCTAAAACTTACAAACGTCAGCACTTAATAACGCATATTGATTTTGAAAAATCGATTAAACCGAGTTATAATATGTCGTTATACGTAGATTATATACGAATAATATACGATGATTATAAAGGATAAAATGGTCGCAGTTTAATTCGTCCATGATTTTGCGATCGAAATACATCTGCCGAAAAATAAGCCAGTGTTCGGATACTTTTGGGCCTGCGATCACAGTCCGTCTACATATGCACACTACCGTGCATAAGTATTTCAACAGTTGCAAATTATTGTAAATATAAAGTATAAAATATAAAATATAAAATACGAATACATAATGGTCGAAGTAAAGCTGTTTCGTTTATTTACGTAAATCTTTCATTTGTTTTTGATCTCATCTCAGGCAACCATATACACAGTTGCTAGATATTAATAAAAATAAATTAGCATAAATAAGACAAGTTAAGCGACTTTAAACGTATCCGTGGGACGTTGAGATCTTGGAATTCGAAGAATTTCTATAGATTTGATCGCGTGTCAGCTATTTATCAAATATACTAGGTGTATCGGTTGTTTCAGTATCGATTTATGGGAACCCGTTTATAGGAACAAGTAGAGAATTAACAGTAGAGGAACGTTAACGTTCCTCTATCGTAACGTTGAAAATATACGGAAAAATATCAGTCTTTCGATATTATCGCGCTATTATTACAAGTATTATTTAAATACTTATGCACGGTAGCGTATGCACGTGTATACGCTGGAACTTGGATTTCCAACGCTAACCGCGGAACGCGTTCGGGGGAACTCTCGTAGGATTGCCAGGGGGATTTGCACAGATCTCTTTACCGAACGTCAAGCTACCAAGCTCGTGTTCGTATTGAAAAAATCTGCGATACCTTTCGCTATCGGGTGTTTCACCCCTAGTATTCGAGCTCCTGTCAGGATCGGCAGTTGCATAAATACCCTCCTCCTTGTACATTTGATGGGAGTGTTGAGAGTGCTGATGGGTGCCGTAAGGACTTCGAGACGATGGCTGACGATATCTACCGTAGTTATCGTCACGGCCGCGGCTACATCTTCTGCTTCTACGTAGGAAATCGGATCAATTCCTTGACAAGTGTATCGCATTTCTTTTTTCTTTTCTTTTTTTTTCCTTTTTCTTTTTTCTTTCTTTTTTCAATTTTCATTCACGCACGTGTTCTTTTCTATTTCTCTCTTTTCGTTTTCGTTTCTACATGGTTCCTCGTTGTCCGATCGTCTCGCGAATGTACGTTTGCCTAATACCAAAGGGTCCTCGGACGATCACAGAAAACGATCGACAGACATATGTATATTGCCAATATCTCAAGGTTCTCGATATTACTGTACGTGTAAAGAGACCATCGGAAAGCTACTTCCTTACGCATTTCAACACTTTCTTATTCTTATTATTTTTCTTCTTATGTTCATGTACGTTACAACAGGACGACTAAGAAAAAGTTCCTTTTCGATCGACGAGGAAAGTAGCTTTTCGACCGGTTCACCCGAAATACATAATTTGGTTTAGCCGCGATACGCAGCTCGAGAAGCGTTATATCTTTGACACTGTCGATCCGTATCGAACTACGCGTGTCCTTTATCCGTATCTTTGGTCAGTCTCCTTTCGGTCTTGACGGAGTAAAGTGCATATCGTTTCTCATTTTCGAAAGCAAAAAAATTCCAAAGAGATTGGAAAACAGATTCGTAGCGTTTATGCCAAGGTTGCTGTTAATAAATCGTTCAAAAGTGGATTAAAAGTACGGAAGAAGTAAATTTATATTTATCTGAAGTTTTCGATAAAAAAGACGAACGTTTATATATATATATATATATATATATATATATATAAAAAGAAGAAAAAAAGAAGGACATATAAGTTGCTAGAAAGATGGCAAAAGGTCATCGATTAGATAGAAATGGATTTACACGTACAATAACGTTAAAAAGCCTGAAATATCGATGATATCCGTTGATATATCGATGGTCTGAGGGCCCATCGGCTCTAACCGAGCCTAATCGAGAAATGCGTGTTCAAGTTGCTTGGAAATATCCCATAAATAACTAAAGTAAGACGAGAGGGACACGGTATAAACAGACTCTGCATGTAAAATTCATGAAAGCTGCACGTGGTCGGCGATGCAAGTCAACGTCGCCGAGATTTTACCAATTATCCGTGTGATCGCGCGTTTGCCTGTAACGTATAACTACGCTAATGCTACTATATCCAGATGCTTGTTAATTTTGTCTGATAATATGCTGTAATATGTTGTAATATGCTGTAATATGCTGTAATATGCTGTAATATGCTGTAATATGCTGTAATATGCTTTAATATGCTGTAATATGCTGTAATATGCGCAAAGTTAGGAAGCAAAAATACATATTGGCGAGAGAAGAGAAAAGTAAGCAACGACGCATTGATAAAAATATTAAGTAAATGAGTAAGTGAGTGAGTAAGTAGATGCGACGGTGAGGTGCTAGCGTGTCAGATGTGTTATACCGATCAAGTTACGTTGACGACGAGTAGATGAGATGAAAGTAGCACCGTGAAGCTATACTTATCTTGCCACGCGCGCGCGCGCGCGCGCGCGCGCGCGCGCGCGTGTGTGTGTGTGTGTGTGTGTGTGTGTGTCGCTTATATCAGACCGATCGCTACAACTACAGATAGCCGATTTATCCGTTTTTTTTTTCTCTTAGTACCATAGTATTGGCGACCAAGTACATATACACGTATTTAGCTTTGCGGCTATGTACGTTGAAATTTCCTCGAGTACGAGAGATTTTATGCGATATAGTTGTAAATGGTTTGGTAATTGGTTTGGCGACCAAGTTAAAAACAACTCGGTCGCGATCGCGGTCGAAGCTTCGTGAAAGAAGAGTGTACCGATCGGATTGAATGACAGGTAATGCTAGTAGAAGCGACGAAAACGTCGAGATGAGAACATAAAGCATGGCGAAGCGCGTATTTCGCATTAGTTCTTACCCTTGGGAGGACTCGCTACAAACGGACGAATCTTTTCTGTAGGGACGATCAGCCTCGCTTTCGGACATGCGCATATCCTCGGAGCCGTTCGGACTTCTGTTTATAGTCGTGTGACGCTCCAGCTGCTTGATTAGGTCTTCCAAAGTGCGTATGCGAATTATACCGCAAGTCTGCATATGCCCCTCGTGCTCCTCGTGCTCCTCGTACTCCTCGTCCGCTTGGTTGTCGATATGCTTTATGATGTCTTTGCGATACGAATCCGTGGGATAGCAATCTTGCAGAGGTTCCGTTAGCATTTCCGTAAGTGGTTCCGTCAGCATTTCCGTAAGTGGTTCCATCAGAGCTTCGTCGTCCATCGGATTTCCGCCAGTCGATGTCGTTCCCGATGTTTCTCGTTGATTCGCCGCCATTCTCAGTGCCTCGATAATGTGCTCGTGATAACCGTTCAGTTGATCCAACGTACGCTCCACGTTAGCTACCGCTCCTACTCCCACACCTGCTCGATTTTCGTCCTTTTCGTTAATTTTTACCCTTTGTACGTGTATCTTAAGTGTATTATTTGCATCGTACGTAAACGGTCGATGCAACCAGCTCTATCAGTTCGCGCGCTCGATACGGTCGAATCGTAGACATTTTTAGAAATTTGGTTCGGAAACGCTGTGTTACAAAATTTCGAGCTCGTTGCATCTGCCCTTTACGTATCGGCTATTAGTTTACTCGGTTGCACGACTATCGATCATCGCAATACCGTAACTACCGTGTTTCTTTAAAATTCCCTTCGTACGAAACTGTGTAAGATTGTTCTGCTGCAGATCGATGAAGGAGACAACTTCGTCCGCTCCCATATCTCCCTCCTCCTCGCTTATACCGGGCTTCTTCACCTGCGATTTATGCTCCCTGAAAATGTCGACGTGAAAGAACATATGATCTCGCTGTATCTACTCGATGAATCCGATTCGAGCTAATCGGAGAAGACGAAACGTTCATAGGTTCGGTGTATTTCGATACGTATGTTTACACTTATTACCGCGTTCTGTCGTTATCGAAATTGCGGATGGGAGAATCGGAATTTCGTTATCGAATCCGAAATTTCGAATCGAACACCTTTGAACGTCGAGTCTTTGATTCGACGTGAGACCATTTTTGCCTCGCAGAAACTACCCATTTGGTCGCACTCGCGGAAGGCTCTCTTTAAACCGGTGCAGTCTCGTAGTTAAGGTCACGTTCGTGTTTGTGCCTCACTTTTAATCGAGCTATCGATTAAAACGTGACACGAACGCGAACACGACATCGTGTCTTTTCCTTTGACTCTGGTTAAACGCGGAGAATTTTGACAAAATGTACACGCGTATCTTTTCCTTTTTCGTCCGAAATGAATCTGCTTGCCCTTTCTTGATAGTTTATTTTATAGGCTCATCGAATCCAAGCATGCTTGAAGCGAACGGTATATTGGAAAATTCTACGTTTGATCCTTTGCTCGCAAAACACGTGACAAAACGTATGTATTTCTCGTTCTCTTTTTTTTCTTTTCTTTTTTTCTTTTTTTTTCTTTCTTTTCTTTTCTTTTCTTTTCTTTTCTTTTCTTTTCTTTTCTTTTTTTTTTCTTTTGTATTTCCAAACGATTACACAGCTGCGGTCGGGGCGTTCTACGTTAAACTATGCGAATGCTAAAAAGTAACGACCGAAGCATGCTCGGTGTATCAAATAGGTATATGTTCTGTGATCTGTAATTGCAAAGAATTAGTCGTTCTAACGAACTAGTAACGAAAGTCGATGATTGTGCGGCGCATTCGAAAGGAAAAAGCATGCAGTGCAAAGATGAGAAGACATGGCGTGTAATATTCTGTGCATGCACTTTACTCTTTTCTACTCGAATCGACCACAACGTGCGTGTCGAGAGATACGATAGAGCAGACGATGAATTAGGCTTGCTGAAATCAGAAGCGTGTCACACACGTGACAATTAATATGCAATCGCGTTAGAACTAGATTTCCCACTGTTTCCGACGAAATATTATACCGTACGGTACCAGCTACCGTGAAAAATATAACGGAACGGAAAGTATTTTAAGAACGTTGCGAAAAGTCAAGTGGTCTTTGTATACGAGTTCCTACGTTGGACAGATGAGCGAACGAATTACGAGCTTAATCTACTTAAAATCGTTGGTAGAAGGAAATCGAAAGATGCCCACCTTGAACGTTGTAGAAAATCTGGGCCAAATGCATCGTGCCGTTATGCGATATCAAAACATCTTTTTTTCAACCGAAAATCTAAAGGTAAACGGAAAGAACAAAATACATCCGACAAACGAAAAGACAGTCCCTTCATCGTCTCTTTGTGTTTGCTTTTTCAATAATTGTACAAAATTTATCGCTACTACTGCATTCCTAATCAGTGCTGTTAAACAATGTCACGTTCACAAATCCATCTTACGTATCGTGTACAATCACAGTGTATCTCTGCACGCATGTACAGTGTACAGTGGCTCGCGAAAACATTCGTACACTTTATTCCGGATATATTACGTGTATCGTACGAAACGTTTCAAAAAATCTCATTACCACTATTATCGCCACTATCCAGATCCAACTACTACCCAACTATTCTAATTATCGTAATCGGACAAATTTTCAATCGGCTCTGAAAACGTATGGAGAAGTTGCGAGACATTCGATGCAAGTATACAGACTGGTCCAAACGTAGCGTTACGACCACTTTTCTCAGAAACTTAGTTTTCCCTGTAATTCGTTTTCAAAACGGAGCCGGGGAGAAAAGGGGGCATAACTATGTACGATAAAAAACAAAATAGTTGGAGTAAATGTGATTCAGTCTTGTAAGAGGTATCTGAATTAGTACCATCTTCTTCCATTTATAAAAATCTTCCATTTTTACTCGAAAGCTCGCCTCGGAAACATGTATTAGACTTGCTGCACCGCTTAGTTATATAGATATATTTGTTAGATTCTGAGAAACAGCTTGTAACACCTCGTTTCAATCACCGTGTATATTTCCTAGAGATTAGAAAAGTATTTAAATAGGCAATCATCCGTGATACTAATAAGTAATACTAAAAAGAAAAAAAAATAAGACCTAATAGGTCTCGGTGTCGAGCGGGACCGTCTTTAACATTTCGATTGATGTAATAATAAGCGATTGCTTACACTGTATACCAACGTTTCACCAAGTACGAGTTTACTACAATATACGGTATATCTTGCAACATTTACATACATACATATGTACGTATATCGTGGCTGTTATATTCTTAACTGTTTTCTCTCTCTCTCTCTCTCTCTCTCTCTCTCTCTCTCTCTCTCTCTCTCTCTCTCTCTCTCTCTCTCTCTCTCTCTCTATCTATCTCTCTATCTCTCTATCTCTCTATCTATGTCTCTCTACTAGTTGGAAAACCAAGGAAATTGTAATTCAAAGTTTATGAAATTTGTATCTTTTTATACGAATCAGACGCGTGTGGATCGGTTAATTACTAGAGGTTGACAGAAACATGGCAGCTGCGTCTCGTTACAGTGTCAATAAAATTTCGATATGTTTTATAGAACGCGCACGGTATAAACGTAACAGTTTTCTATGGTACGTGTACGAATACTTTTCCGAGCCACTGTCTATCTCTGTGTACACAGGTATGTACGTGTATAGGTGTGCGTATGACGTAGATGTGTGTATGTAGATGTGTTTGCCTCTGCACGCGAAAGATATTCAGCTGAACGAGCTCGACGCAAGTTGACGCTCGTGAGCGATATCTTTATCCGTGCGGATGTAGCAACGTTTGCGATTCATTCCGCGAGCCGAGCATCTCTGCTCGCTTCGATAAGGTAAAACGAGTCAGGCCAGCGAAGCAGAAGTTTCCAAGATCGCAGACTTTCTGGTCGCATTCGTATTTGAATTCTTTCTAGAAGCTGGCCTGTCACGTTTTCGACGACTAGCGTGTTCGAGTCTTGAGATCATCGATCAACTATATGGTGACATAACGGCGAGACACATGAGACTTACTTGACTCTTGGCCCGTCTGCGGTGGCGACGCTATTCGGGGGTCGAAACACCACGCGCTGGGTCTCGCCGCGGCTAGAAATATACTAATATAGGCATGCCGCGGGTATTTCATCACGAATTTAACCCCTTGCGGTCGGATTCGTCACGATTTTGCCAACAAACGAGCAATCGGAAAACTATTCTTTTCCTATCGTCGATTTCTAGAAGCAGACAGGGAGGGAAAGAGGCAGGGTGGGTGGAAGGAGGGGGGTAGAGGTAGAGAGAGAGAGAGAGAGAGAGAGAGAGAGAGAGAGAGAGAGAGAGAGAGAGAGAGAGAGAGAGAGAGAGAGAGACGTAAAACAGAAAAAAGATAGAATTCTCGACCAAAGTTGCGAGATGGAACACCCGGCTTATGCACGACCACAAAGGGTTAAAGGTGTGCTAGATATCGCGTGGTCGACGGTGTCGGCGTTCTCGATTTCTCATCGTCGACGAGTCGTCTTCGTTTTCGTTCGCGTCGCGTTTTCCTTTGATCTTCCTCGAGCGATGTTGCGCGACACGCATGACCGCGCGGTAGAGAAACAAGTTGTAAGAAATCAAACGAGAAAGATGAATTTTTCCAAGATCGTCGACTCCGAACCACGACATCGAAGGATGAGACACGTTCGGTTGGAAATTCGTTGCACAGCGCATAGAACAAAGTGACCAAATATGGGAATAGTATACGTATACGTTACAGGATACGCTCGTTGAATACCCTCCGTGCGTTTACTTCGTCGAGAACCTTTGTTGCGATATTCCGGCCGAGAAATACTTTTAAATATTTGGCGCGAATGACATTTGGAGAATAAAATGGTACTCCGTATTTGGCTACCTTGCTGTAACGTGGCGCAAATATATCCCAACTTGTTTCTGCGGCGAAGCGAAAATTTCCGAGTAAATTTTGCGGAAAAATTGTTCGATCTCTTTCAGCGTACGATGTTAAAGCAACTTGTTGCCGCTTCGAGGAAACAAGATGAACTCGGAACGCCGCGCCGAGTGAAACGACAGAGAAGATGGCTCGTCGCGAGAACTCGGTGAAAATTCTTTTGCGTCTATGAAAAGCAACGCGAACCGAATCCCCGTCGAATGATTTTGTAAATGTCGAATGAATGCCGTGTGACGTGAATTCGTGTGACGCAAACATTAATGGAAAACCAATGTATAAGTAGAAGCGAGATGTGTCTTTGGCGATCGTTGATGGATCCTTTTTAACACTAGTTGCAGGGGTCTTCCCTAGATTATCTCTTAAAAGCGTACTCGAACACGTACTCTGATCATTTCCAAAGTTTCACTCGTGTTAGCTTAGGATCATTGGGATCAGCCTGTTTCTCGTTTCGCTGCTTCTCGCTTTGTCATTATTACTATTACTATTACTATTATTATTATTATTATTATTATTATTATTATTATTATTATTATTATTATTATTATTATTATTATTATTATTATTATTATTATTGTCGTCGTTTGTCGTCGTTTGTCGTCGTTGTCGTCGTCGTCGTCGTCGTCGTCGTTGTCGTTGCCGTCGTCGTTATCGTTGTCGTTGTCGTTGTCGTTGTCGTTGTCGTTGTCGTTGTCATTGTCGTCGTCGTCGTCGTCGTCGTCGTTGTTGTTGTTGTTGTTGTTACCATTATCATCGTCATTATTGCTATTATAGTTTGCGAGCAGGCTGACAAAGAACGATAGGGGAAACTGAGAAACAGGTATATAAATTTGACCGAAGGGCTATAGTAGAGCTGCCGCCTATATTTATTATATAAATTGCGTCGTTCGAAAGATCAGCCGGTGATCGGGTCGAAGGTAAATGCGCGATCGAATCTAGAATCGATCGTGTCCGAAGAAACGTAACGAGGAAACGCGTGAAACGCTCGAGCGTCAATCTCTAGCCCGACTGTGTTAGCTAGGTAGGCAACGAAACGATCGTCATACCTGGTATTAGGCATACTGTTGAAGTTGAGGATCTTGTCGTGGACGTTGTCCAGGACGGCGTGTCCCGGATGATGGTTTCCGGCATTTTCGGAAACCATGTAACTCCTCTGCGGCGGTTTCTTCACGTACGGTTGCTCGTACTTCTGGACGGTGCTCTTCCTTCTGCGGGAAATTGGCCGATTACGAGAATGCGAGGCTCGCGATCGTGGTAACCACAAAGAACGATTAGGAAGCGCATGCAAACTACGAGAGGGTGACTTTGAACGAATTTCTTCGTTCCTTCGTTCCTTTCGTCGTGATAGTTGCACGAGGATCATCGATCGTTGCGCGTACAATGACGTTTTCAAATGCGTCGACCGAACGAAAAGGAATCGTAGTCGACTCCCGTTCAAGATATAATTGGCCAAGTACGTGCTCGCGATATTCTACCATAATTATGTACACACGTTTCCGGTTTAAACGTATATAAACTGTCATATATTAAAACGTATATTAATGTTAATGATTAATTAAATCTAACATAGCAGTAACGTCTAAACGTAACAGATACATCGACGGTAGATATACGTTCAATCCGTAAAATCTTCTTTCGCAATGAAATGGTTGTCGCTAGCGAAGCGGGCGCGTCTACGGGCTTGTACAGGGAGCCGTGATCGCATGCATTAGAACGAAAACAGATAACCAGTCGAATGGTACACCGGCAGCTGGCCTTGCGGCCACTCGTGCGAGTTCGTCCTCCGCTGGCAGTGGACCCGTCAACCAAATACTCAAAATCAAACGATAACGTAGTAGACAAACAGACGGGCAAAGTGTCTCGAGACAAAGTATCGAGCCAAGCTTTGTAACACACGCGTGCGTTCCACGGTGCTGAACATAGTTTGCTCATCATTGTCGGCAAAACAAGGAAGTAGCACTTTGGTCGATCGCCATCACCCCGCTGTAACGCGGCAACCTTTAACCGATACCAATACGAATCGGATCGTTCGGTCTCTCGTCTCGTCCTTCCTTTTGTTTATCGAAACGATCGTTCTTTGTTGCACGAACCGTTAAGGATATCAGTTAACGGTTACGAAACACAGAAGCCTTTAGTTACTTGCGGACGAGAGTAACGATACACGTCGAGTAGCCAATTTTGCTAAAGCGATTCGGAACCAATGTAAATGGTTCGCGGCAAATGCGAATTTTCCGGCAATCGCTTAAGCTGCTTATCGTTAGCATAATCGTAGCAACGATCAGGTACGGTACGCGTGCTGTAGACGCGCGATCGATGCCGCATTTCCTGCTCGGCAAATGGAATAGGACGATTCCTCGTGGCACGCGTTTCGATATCTCTTCTGTTCGGTTTGGTTCGGTGTTGTCTCTGTTCGTTGCAACGAGTATCAATCTTTGCACGATCGCACAAGCGTGGCGTGTATCTGATATACGGAGCGATACGGAGCGATACGGAGCGATACGGAGCGACTCATTGCGACGCAGATTATGCAGAGCGTTTGATCGGCACGATAAAAGAAGATACATCGAGACAAAAAGAGAGAAAGAGTGAGAGTGAGAGAATGAGTGAGAGAGAGAGAGAGAGAGAGAGAGAGAGAGAGAGAGAGAGAGAGAGAAAGAGAGAAAGAAAAAAAGTAGAAAGTGTACGAAAAGAAGAGTAAGCGGAAATGGTAAAAGAGAAAGACGGTAATATAATACGGACTCTAAAAGATATACATGTAAATATATATGTACGACGTGTGGATCGTAAAAAAAAAGAAAAATAATATGACATACATATATATGTGCATATATATACATACATACATATATATATATATATATGTACATATACATATATACATATATATACATATATATATGTATGTATATGTATATGTATAATACATACATATATATATATATATATATATATATATATATACGCATACAAAAGAATTTCTACGTGTATGTTTCTGCACACTAACCTGAGACAGAGGGAGTAGTTTTTATGTACTACGACTGACCTGTAGCAGAGAGCCATCAGAGCAAATACTATGAAAACACCCCCTACCACCGACATGAGCACACCAACTAAAAATACAGTGTTAGAGCCGTGGTAGTTCTCTGTGACGATCAGACGTGTTAGTTAGTTACATCGTTAGATTTGCATGGTCGTTGGTCGTCACGTGTCAAACATCGTCGATATCCGACACGATATCAAGATCGAGTACCATTGTTCGCGCAGCGCGCGGTATACAGATGATATATTTTGGTATCCGAGCGTCCCACAGCATGCAGACAGACAGAGATGGCAGTGACAGACAGAAACAGACAAGAAACAGAGAAGCCAGAATCAGCACATATACATATACATGGACGTAGTTTGTTGTACGCACACCATTCGCGTGGTACACGCACCATCGACGCATCATCGTTGCGGCACCGACGCGGCATCGACGGCGGCATCGACGCGACATCGACGCGGCATCGACGCGGTACGAGTACAATAGTTCTAGAGTTCCTAGCGCCTCTTTTCTCGTTTCGATCCACTTTCCGTTTAGTATCTCTCTATCTATCTTAGTTTAGAGATGCCCGCGATCCTTTCTCTCGTGTTTCTTACGTTCGAGTCGGACGACTCGTTGTTAAATGTAATACTTTTCCGATTCACATTCACATTGACATCGACGAAGACACGATATTACGTGGAGTTGTCGCGATCAAATAGTCGTCTGGCTGGTACATACGCCAGTTGGAAATTTTGTCGTTAACGGTTGCTTTCGATCTCAGACTGTCCGACGGGACCACGTTCGTTTCTTCGCTAATCAGCCTTATTCATGCTTTTATAGGGCATACAAGCAGCTGGCACATTGGCGTTATAATGGATCGTGTATCGGATATCGCACCCCAAGGGACGAATCGTATAACATGCTCTCTCTATATAGTAATTTCTTAGAATAGAGATACGCATTATCCTCCGTCTGTCATTTTTTTCAATCACGATCACAGACGATTCAGCGTTATCCTATACAAGATGGGCTAATCTATCGAGTTTAATCGAGTTTAGGCCATGAGCATATATGCATCTCTGACGTTAACATCGTATACCACCTTGCCCCGACTTCCAACAATCGCTCTTACAATTACAACTTGTTAGAAAAAGTGACAACGACGTTTTCTTTCCACGATTATCCGTTATCCGCTTCCATATCCCCTCCCATATTCGTATTCGTATTCGCCACTTGTTAATTTTAACGCCACCAGCCCTCGGTCCCTCCAGAAACGCCAATGATCTTTACGATAATGAAAGCTGGAATCTCCAACTTTCTTTAACTTTGACTTCCGTTTCTCATCTCTATTATTCGTGTTCTATCGTTTTTATTTTCTCCTCACCCCCGTTTCTTCTCTATAATATAAAATATAAAATTTCCGTGACACGTTCGTACATGTTTACGGTTCTGTGTGCCATTATTCTCCTCACTAAAGCGACTATTTAACCGGATATCTAACAAATCCGGTTAAATTCAATTAGACCGTCTAGAGTCTTCTGGACGCTGGAACAAGCGTCCATCCAGTGACGCACGGTTTACGCAACAACGTTTGCTTTCGTCCCTTGGTATGCGACACCAAGTAGTAACGTAGATCCCTCGCTCGTGCAGCATAGTCACGATCGTAGTGATCATTCATACGCGCTATGCGAGCACGAGCACATTCAGAGCACACCATCGAAAAAAACATCGGTATATGTATATATGTATACATATATAGATAAATATATGTATATGAATAAACATCGAGTAAATAGGCTAAGATGAATCAATATTACGAGAGCAATTTGACGGCCGCGTGCGATGCCTCATCATCCAGCTAGCCACGGAATTACTTGACAATGACAGGCGTTGGTCGAACCCACTCAACAACTTTATTTTGCTACTGTACCTGTAGCAAACGGCCATTAGCGCAAAACAAATGAAGACTCCTTTGACCACACCCACCAGGATTAATACCATCATTCCGGTGCTAAGAGTGTTGTTAGTTGTTTCTGAAACGACCATCACATTTTGTAGTCTGCGCGTATCGGAAACGCGTACATCGCGTGTTTCGCATCTCGCACGATCTTTTCAAACATTCGAAACTCGTTTATCTCGTGGCAAAAGCAAGTTGCGAGGATCGGTTGGTCCGGAAATGATTAACTCGTATGCAAGTAATGAAATAGCGCTACGAAAGGAAGAGAATTTGTTCCAAGAACAATTTTCTTCGTTTCCTCTTATTTTCCTCTCTCGCCCTTTACTCGTAACCTGCGCGCGTACGATATCGATCTGCGTAAACTCGCAACAACAACGATTACGTATACTCGTGTTGGCAGCCAAGTGAATTCGAATTTCCAGCCTAACGATTCGATTGGAACGTCACAGATTGCGTTCGAATTGAGGATCATCGGAAGATAGAGTTTCGCGCCAACAGCTGGTAATCCGTTTCACCGTTTCACCGTTTCACCGTTTCACCGTTTCACCGTTTCACCGTTTCACCGTCTCACCGTTTCACAGTGAGAAGGCTCGTTACATCGTTGGTAAGGGAAACGGGCGGTATTGCCCGATAAGGATCGTCGTGACCACGTGCGTAGTTGGCATCTGCGATCATTCTTTTCTCTCGATAAGGTTATCGATATGCACGGTTTGTGAATCGAAAGTGGAAAAGTGTAATCGAGTAAACTTATCGGCCCGTACTCCATATACATACGTATAGACGCATTGAATTTTATGTGCACAGCTGATGGTATGGCCCTAAATAATCAGGCGGCTAACCGGTATTCCGCCGGGATACGGGACGAGTCTTCGTCTTATCGCGAATAAAACACATCTATACGATCGACAAATGTCTGCCTTTTTAAGATTACCGGTCACGGTAGAACGTTTCGCTTATCACGCCTGTTGAATTCCCCCGAGGTACCCATCCATCTTCGCTATCGCGACCTCTGTCTTACCCAACAGCCTCGTGTTTTCCTTCTTCTTCTTGTCCGCGTATCAAACAGACGAACGTTTAATACGTTATATTTAATACATATAAGATAGGAAGAAGGAAACTGATTGATCACGCGACTCGACGCGGACAAACATCCACCGTAACCGGTAACCGGTAACCGGTAACCGGTAACCGGCGCCGCCTATCTAGGCTTACTCTACTATTTATTATTTCTACTATTATTTTATTCTATTCGTTTCTTATTTACCGTTGTCTGCTTATCGTTAGATTACAGGCTAGAAACGATCGCGCGAGCTACGCGAAACCGAGGCTGGTCGAGCGATTCGAATCGAACGATTCGAGCAAAGTGGATCGATGTCGCAGCCTCGGTTTCTCGCCTCGTTCGAAATCGAAATTCGAAATTCGAGATCGACGGTTCTCTATCTTCTAGAGTTTTACGAATCGCAACTTACCGTAGGGGGTCTCTTTCTTCCCTAATTTAGGATCTGAACTATTTTTACCAGCTGATTCGGTGCTAGACGTGGTTGGCGGGGAAGTTGGAATTTCCTGCTGTATGGAGCAGTCTGGTCCGTTCCATCCAACGTAACAGAAGCATTTATTCAAGTTGGTGCATACCTACGGGAACAAGCGAATTTCATTTGGAATCGGCCGATTTTTAAGTCGAACGACTTAAGTCTTTTAGCCGAGTGTCAAAAGTTTTGCTTACGCCATTCCCCGAGCATTCGTTATTGTTGTGATTGCTAGGACACTTGTCGTTGCCCAAGTTCGGGGGCAGGTTTATGCACGTTTGATTCACGCAAATCTAAAACAGAAAACAAGTATACATGCACGTTGTCGTATCCATATACGATCGTTTCTCGGTGTGCAGCTACGAGCTACAGTAACTCCATACGACGGTATTCGACTCTGCGTAATCCGATCTTTATAACAGGCGATCATTATAATTCCCGTGGAAACTATTAACGTAACAACATCGGAAAAAGGAGAATTCGCGGCTTTTACGTATTAGAAAGTCGTCTCTCTTACCGATTGGTTACCGCAGGATGTTCCATCCCGAACCAAACCCATGCCAGGCATCTCGGTTCCATCCACCTTCCCAGTCGTAGACCTTTATGAGAACAATCGACGCAAACGTTATTCATATATATAACAGGATTCTTACGATTCGATTACGATTACGATAGAAGGATAATGGGAAATTTAACGGTCGCTTACTTGCACTCGTACTCTGCGCCCTTTATCGAGATTATGGTTATCGAATGATCCGCTTCTGGCAACATTGGCTGTTTGCCACCTCGCTGACACTGCAGTGACCCGCAACGAACGTTCCTACGATTACGTATCATTGCGTATTACGATTACCGGATAGCCGATATATAATATATAATATAATATAATATAAATATAACCAATTACCGGATAGCAGAAATATCTTTGGGCCCGGAAACAATTTGTCAACGGTGTGACAGAGTTTTTCGCAGTAACACGATAATAGAGAAGAATAATAAAGAAAATAAAGACAACGAAACAAATAAACCAGTGATCTTTTTTTTTTTATCGCCATATCGTTAATAATACGCGGGGAAATCACAACTATTTAGAATATCCTTCTCCATCTTTCTTTACTCTTTTCTCCTTGTTCCAAGGCCCGGTTTTCTCGTACCCGGTGCACACCCCTGTGACCGGCCGTGTGCCACCTATCGCAAGCTTTATTTTCGGCTAAGGCTTATCGCGACGGATAAAAAATTGCAGACTTTTTTTTGTTATACCGTTTGATAGTTTTTGACGAATGCGGTGCAACAAATAGAAATTTTAAGCGGTGGAATGCACGTTTGAAAAGTTACGCGTACACCTTTAATCAGTTTATCGACGTAACGACCAAAAGCGTTAGGGTAACTTGGACGAATTACGGATAGAAGCGAATAAAGTAACGCGACAAATACGTTCAAGATGCTTGGTTTTACCCGTAGCATTTGAATCGGTAGACTCCTAAATTCAAAACTTGCGAACATTTCGAAGCGGGGAAAAAAAAAAAAAAAGAAAAAAGGTTTACTTACTCTATATCGCATTTGATGTAGTGACCAGAAGAATCGGTACCGCAATGTCCACTGAGCGAGCCCTTGGAATTGAATTGTATGAAACACTCGTAGTCCGCGGCAACTCCACCGCGTCCCCAGATTTGATCGCACTGAACATCCAACGCCGGGCAAATGCCGTTATAACAATGTCCAGCATCGTTGCCGCAAGGACTTCCGTTTTTCTTGTAAACATCCGTCGGACATTGGCCGTTCTCTCCGGTACAGACTTCCGGCAAGTCGCATTCGTTGGTCGACTCCCGGCACACGACGCCACGCGGCACCAACTACGTTGTTAAAATCATTCGAGATTAAATGGATCGTCGACGTTGAAACCGATTTCGCGGCAGACAGACAGTAAACGTATATACGTGTTCACTTGAGGGTAAAACATATCCGATATAAACATCGAATTGACTTTCGTATATTGGCTTGGCTTACGTATACTACGTAAACCAAGTATAACTCGAGGGATTGAAGAAAATGTAGAAAGCATTTACACGAGTGTCTAGCAACAGCAGTTTCAGCAGCTTTAGGACATCGAACCCTATTGCAGGTGCGTCGAATGTCGGCAGTCTTGAAAAACGTGCCACCGTTTCGAAACTGATCGTCAGATTCGAACGGCTATCTATTTACTCGATTCGAGAGAAACCGATATACCAGACGTTCTGTCCGCCTGCGTTTATCGACGCGTTTGTCGTACTTCTCGCCGCTATCGGTCACGTACATCTTTACCCAAAGAGATATAGATTCTCGATATATGGTATTCGAGATTCGTGACGAACGCGAGGAGAAATATTTTACCTTGCAATCGCTGCAGCAAGGGCCGGACGCGCATTCCGCTTCCGAGGTAAGCCTGCAGGTGATCGGATCGCAGCAAGGATCGAGCTCGTGACACTCCTCGATCGATCCGCAATCGCATTGTTCCCCGTCGTCGATTATCCTGTTTCCGCAAGACGTCCTTACCACCACCTGTCGATGGAGGTCGGCCCGAGGATAGGAGAAACGCGTTTACGTTTTTTTCTTCGAAACAACGCTATCGTGGAAATTAGTTTGCGGCGCAACGAACCGAGATGAGAAAGTTTCACGAGATTTCATTGAAACCGCAGTGAAAAAAGTATCTCGTTGTGAAGCTCTTAGGCGTCTCGTGATTTGCTTTTGCACGCTCGTAAAGCGAACGATTCTCCCTTTAGGGGACGGTTCGTTTCGTCGTAAACTCGGCCTCCGTTCAATTAGCCTCAACTAGAATCCTCTTACCTGGTCTTTCGTCTTACCTCGTTTGGTTTATTCAGAAGACAAAAGCCGTTGCCGCTTCTTAACGACTCTATGTAATCTGTTTTACTACACTCGGAAAACGTGTACGGCTGAACGTTTTCCAAACCCACGATCGATTGAGCCATGATGCATCCGTGCCATTCGCGGCAGATACACTCGCTCCCTGCGAACAATTCGAATATCAGCAAACTGCGTTATCGCGCACAAGTATTTGGACACTTGCAAATCATCGTTAATATATAAAATACAGTCGGAGCGAACCTCTTCAATCTAATTTCCGCTTGTGATCTTATTTCAGGCAACTAAATTTCAGGCGGCAAAATTTAATAGATATCGACGAATAGTTGACGTCAGTTGGTATAAACGAGAAAGCGATGACCGGAGGTGGACGAAAATTGCTACTATCGATTGCGAAACACCCGAGTCAAGTGACCCCTTGGGCCCTATCTGTAGAACCATTGGAATCTACGTTTCCAACTACGTTATAAAACTTTCGATAGATTTGATCGGATGTCAGAGTTGTCTGTCCATCAGAGACAAATGTGCAACTTGATCGATGCAGTTATATCGCACCTGTTTCACTTGTTTCTGACAGAACAACAGAGAACCATTCTTCAGTAGTAACGTTGAGAATATCAAATAAAATGTTTCGAAATGTAATCAACGTTTCGATTGAATTACAGCAAGCGTCCGATACTTATGCACGATAGGATGCCTTGCGTTACTTTTGCTTTTTCCTTTTCTTCTATTATACGTCTGATAGAAACTAACTTCCGTCGTCGTGGCTCATGCCGATATTGTGGCCGATCATGTGAGCCATAGTACCGGCTAAAAGATGAGGCTCGTAGGTGTTCAAATCGACGCTGATTCCTACGGATTTCTGTTTGCAAACGGTCGAAGGTATAGCCACCCCTGATTCTCCGCCGTAGAACGTTTCGCCCCTGCGTGTTCAAGCATGGATTTTCCATTTAAAATTTCTGAGAAACGATGCCACGCTACAAAGGACAAACGAATCGTCTCGATACGTACGTGAGTAATTGAGTGGTATCGTGAGGGACATGGAACATCCTTCGCATCGTGTAATCGTTTAAATTGAGCAAAGCGAGACTGATATCCATGCCCGCGCCGATGTCTGCCTGGTTCACGCCCTGCCACGTTTCGATGTATATGACGGAGACTCTAGTGTTTAACGTGCGGAAATACTGCGAAAAGATAGGAAAAACATTGAGAAAAGAATGAATGGAATCGGTGGTTCGCTGTTTACGAGGCCCACGTTTTCACGCTTACGGTCGGCCACAAGAGTAAGCGGACCAGTGGTACAAGTAGATATCGATCGAGTTTAATCGAAATCATGGCACGAACGGTCGAGTAGCGATTCCACGTGCAAAAATAAGTCTGCTCGTGTCGACTTGACTTTCCAGACACCGTAGTCAACTTTTATTCATTACATGTTCCGTTTTGTACGATATACGGATTATTTCGTATTTAAGGAAACGCGCAGAGTCTGTCCGCTTATTTTTGTAGTCTGTGATTGAAACTTTGAAAGCGGGTTTGGCCTCGTAAGGATGTCGCATCTAAAGCCTGGAAAAGCGTAAATACGCTTTTGGCGAAAGGCCTTTTAACGAAGGTCCGATAGAACGGTTCGCACTCACCATGTCCGCTATATTAGCGACTTGGATGGCATCATGAACGACCTCGGCTCTGGTGCTACCGTTCCTCTTCTCGAACTGAAGCAAGGAAAAGTAAAGTGTTTCCGCGTAAAGTAAAGCAGAAGAGAAGGTGGTGCCTCTGGCGATCGATTTTACGTTTTCATTTACGACAATTGGCATCGTTAAAGTCGATCGTATCGTTTCGTTTTACGGAAACGCGACGCGCGACGCGCCATATGACAATTATCGTTGAGTTACGCGCGGGTTCAAGCACGTCGAAAGGTTCCAGCGAATTTACTATTACTAGGCTGCCTGGAAACTTGGTTGGAACGACGTCGCGCGTTTTCCTCCAGCCATTATGATCGCGATTGCCACTCCCGTGGCTCTGTTCGATTTTGGGAAACGCATCGCCAAACGCCAGAGATATCTTTCGGATCGGATCGGATCGGATCGGATCGGATCGGATCAAGGATCGGAAAAAGGGACGAGTAGTCGAAGAAAATCGTCATACCATAGCCTTATCGATAATGATGGCAGTTTCGATGTATTTGGTTGCTTCACGGACGTCTCTCTTGTATCGATCGGAAGTGGTCTCCGATAGCCCCAGAACATGCTTCTGCCGGCGGTTCTTTGTACGCCACTCAAGATTCCCCGAGTTAGCGCAGCCTTTGTTAGCCTTTGTTCGAGCTTCAAATATAACGTGAGGATGTTTCTGCTAAAAGAGAGGTCTGCATATAGTTAACATTCTCCGAGCAGCTCGCTGCCCGCCTTTTTTAACGCCTCTTCTTCTATTCGATTATGGCTTATATCGCGCGGGCATTTTCTTCTCGCATTTGCGCCAGGACTATGACCTACTATCCGCGTTCAATCTTTTCTCGGTTAATCGTTATGCCAGCGTTTCAAAGAATCGCCGAACCATCGTGCGTCCCGAATCCGTTCATGCAGTCCGTCTCTTTCCAAATTGGTTTTACCTATTCGTTTCGCGATCGTAACCGATTCGTATCGACAACGGCTGCGTGAATTCCCGGCTCCAGCGAGACCCGAGATCCCGTCATCCTTTAAACGGGGATGGCAAAAACAGTGACAAGTTTCTGCTCCTTCAGCCACCTAAAATTCTAACAAGCCCTAAGTACGATACGATCGGTTTCATTTGAAATGAGCGTAACTCGAAAACGAACACAACT
Source organism: Bombus affinis (assembly GCF_024516045.1). Classification (NCBI taxonomy): domain Eukaryota; kingdom Metazoa; phylum Arthropoda; class Insecta; order Hymenoptera; family Apidae; genus Bombus; species Bombus affinis. The sequence continues at coordinate 8,582,778 of NC_066359.1, forward strand.
CAAGCCACGGTATTACGACGCAAATGTTTTATCAAGTACACGGGTTCCTAATTGTACTACAACTCGCTTCTAAAACGAGCTGCGATGTATCGATTACGAAAAATTCGTCTATATTTTCTCGTTACATTTGCCACGGATGATTGTACTTTGATGATACCTTAGATCTTGTAGAACGATAGCTTATTAGAATTTTCGATGCCCGAACACCTATAATTTCCACCATCTTCCTTTTCCGAGAAAACGACGATGGCGACGGCGACGACGACGACGACGACGACTAGCCGGATGCTTACGCGGCATCCTGATTTTCTCGCGACGCGAACAATTTATTTTTCTTTTTCCCGCCACGCTGCTACTTCGAGATCTCTTCATGAATAATAATGCAAGAACAGCTCATGCATATAAGAAGAACGTCCCCACTTAACTCGTCTCTGCCAAGTACACGACGGTTGCCTGCCTAGCTATCTTTCAGCTCTCTCTCTCTCTCTCTCTCTCTCTCTCTCTCTCTGCCGCGTTGTTCCTTAATCTTCGATTACGAAACGTCAACGTTGCTTTCGTTCAAATTTCCCATACACATTACATTCATAAATAAGTAAAAAAAACGTCTTACGAACATATCTCAGTTTCCAAGTTATGGACGTTGCAAGAAAATATTTCAGGTATCCGCCTCGTGCCTCGATACACATACAGTCGCGTAGTCGCGCGAAAATTCTTCTAGTCTCAAATCTATTTTTCATCGTTCCTCTTAAAAAAAAGACGATAAATGTTTAATGCAAAAGACAGAACTGAAAAACAGAAACGTTGGCGGGCTTGCACTCTCGGTTTATCGGTTACGAAGGTGCTGTTAAAGAATATTGTTAGCGCAAAAAAATATAACAAAATATTGTTATACAACCAACTCGTTGTATCTGTACAGGCAGAAACTAATGAATTAATAAGTATACATATGTTTGAACCTTTACAATTAATTATCTGACCTAGATTTTGTTGGAAGAATGATACGATGGATATAAACGAGGAAAACATAAGAAAACACATGTGCGTGTGCGTATGTATAATTGGTGAGATATTTATTACCGCGTTGAACGTATCAGCTATCTATAGTCTAAGTTTCGAAACAAGCTTTAATTACATTTCAATGATTTATCAGCTGTATCTGGCTCAACTTATATCTCTTTATAAAGAAATTAGCTGTGGCTCGGTGATTTCGACTCTCCTTGTTAATCGTCATCAGGTAAACGTAGAAACAGCTGTGCAACAACGTAGAAACAACGAAAGGCGGCTGCGAGTTAGAGAATTCAGCGCTGCAGCAGCCGATTACTCGTTTACGAGTCGAACAGGCTTGAGATAGCGGCTTAACTCGATCCTCTCGCTTCGTCTGCCGTGCTAACGAAACTGGATCGAGCGGCCTGGCGTCGCGTCACGTCGCGTCGCGTCGCGTCCTGTCGTCGTGTTTGCCATTCTCGAAACACTCGCTGCTGCTCGGCTTCACAGAATCCAGCCAAACATTCGCGTTTAGCCAGGACCCTCTGTGTCCACACCGCTCCCTGTATCCTGCCCTGGGCTCCTCCAACGTTCCCCCCAGGGAAACGACATTCTGCCGAACGCTAATCGAATTTTCTCTCCCTACAATGTACGTACGGGCGCTCCGAAAGTAGTACTTGTTTTGAAATAACAACGGTACAAATGTGTTTCGAAAAGTTTTCTTTACTTTCAACTCTAGCCTATATACTTGTGTAGTTATCTGTATACCTTCTGTTAGGTTTTCTGTGTACCTTCGTTCATGCAACCATCGTATCGTGTCCTCCATAAAATTGAAATCACCTCTTTCTGCCAATAGTTATTCGTCTAAAAATTCTTTCATTTCTGTAAAAAAGAAAAAAAAGTAGAAAAAAAGAAAAAGAGAAGAAAGAAGATATACAGAGTTTCTGAAGACGCATTCAATTACCGCACCGTCTTACGACGATTCATTTGTAATTGCTGTAAAGTGCTGTAATTGCAAGGTGAATTCCTCTTCGACGAACGTTTTCAACATTTAAAAAGCGGCGGAATTCTCAATTTGTATCGATATTATACCGTTCAACGTATCTAAACGGACAACGACGCGATTATTTAAAGACGAAATTCGGCGATCGACGTGATTTATGTGAACGCGCGAAGGAAGCTAGGTGGCCTTCTATAACGTAAACGGCCATTACTCTCTAGCAAAAGTATCCAAGTAGCGTATGTTGTTTTTCGAGACTCGTAGCTTCGATCGCGGAGACAAGCGTCGCGTTCACGCGTACTACACGGATTTCGGGACGCACACGCGCTTCGGTAGACACACGCGTATACAGAGCCTTCGAATAATTAAACTGACCGATAAATCGCCGCCATAAAACGGATGGATGACGAATGTCTCGTTGCCTAAGTGAATAACACCGCTGACACCGTTACACGTGTGAAAAGCAGCGCTAGCTCCTGGATAATCCCTCACGGTACCGTGATAGTAGCAATGCTCTATCTCCTGCAAACATGTCAGTGAGATTCGTTCGATCGAACGATCCAATTTCAGCTGGAAATTCGCGCCAATTCGGCGAACGGTTTCTAGTTACCTGTTTAAAACTTTGTTCCGCGCCGTTGGCTAAAAAGTCTTTTTGCATAAGATTCGGAGCTAAAAGTTGCCTGTAACACAAAATATTCTTGATATAGTTGACGGATGCCTGCCCTATGAGATTCCGAGACCGAAATCACAAGCGACGATGCACTTACGTATTTAATTCTAAATCTAGGCGAAATTTATGATTAAAGGCCTTGATCAAGAGGGACGTCCGATGAAAATGTCTGCCCGTCTGCAAAATCGAAGGAAACTCGGTCTCATCAAGCGTATATAATTTTCATCGTACAAACTTCCGTATACTTACTCTCATTCTGCCTTTATTGTTTTGATATCCACCCTCTCCGTATCCTCTTTGAGGATACTAAAACGTGAGAAAATGTTCAAGTTACCAACAACAAGCATTTAGGTGGATCCGACGGACGGAAGAAAATTAGGCGATAGGTTCCGGCCGTTAAACCGAATTTACACTTGCCACTTTTCACTTTGGACGATCATCGCGAACGATCCATCCGCGGTAAACGTGCAACACGTATTTATTTTACTAGTTTACAAACTAGTAAAACTAGTTTACTAGTTTGTTGATCCAACAGATCTTGAAACAGGAAATAATTTCGCTGTCCTTAAACGATACAATTTAATCGTCCGTTCGATGGAATATTCTCCAAAAAGCCAAAACATATAATAGTAAGGCTTTATATTCGTTGCGTGCGATGTGCGTGCGAAAAATGCCAACTGGTAGTCCGAATACGTTTTCGTATAGAACCGTACTTGTAACGGCACACGCACGTTCTACAACGTTCTACAACGTTCTACAACACAAGATATACGTATAGGCTTGACGGTGCCGTTTCGCAATGAAACTCGATTCGTCAGAAGCAGAGATTGCTTCTACTTTGTTTTCGTAGAAAACAATCGTTCAAAGCGACCAGCGAACAATGTTTTTCGATGAATCATCCGCGGCGATCGTACAAAGCGAAAGGGTGTAAATTCAGCTCTAGCCTCTCGTGAATCTTTCCGAGAAATTAGGAAAACAGGACAGGAGAATCGGGCGATTAATTACCTTGGATATGCTGACTTCTCTCGTGGATATCCCCATTTTCTCGTGATGCCGTAACTGTACTGGATAGATGATCTGATAGTAATGGCCCCCGATATTTTGTACTAGCTCTTGGTTTTGTCGATACTCTTGTAGTAGTCGTTCGGCCTCACCTGAAATCAATTTTCCCGTTCAATCGAGATTCATCCCTTCTATCTCTGATCTTATCTTCGTTTTTACGACAGCTCGTTGTCGCGTTACATTCCATTTTTGTTTCTTTGCGCGGCCTCCTGCGAAACGTGTCGAACGATTTCGAAATCGTGACTTAAGCCAGCGCAGAATAACGAACAGTCGTCGGTGCAGACATCTCGGCGGATAATTTACATATTGTGTGTCCGCGAACGGTTCGCTGATAACGGTAGACAAAATGCAAATCCAGAGACAATCCGCGTTTACAGTTTAGCATCGATCTGTATTTCGATTTCCATCGGAATGGAAAACACGAGCCAATGTCTGCGGACAAATTAGACGCGAACACACCACGTTATTCGTCGGCAGTCAGTGTACGGCGTGGGGCGGCAACATTATTACAATCGGACAGAGGACGAGTCTACGTGAAAAAATAAGTCGAAACCACGTTTCTTTCATTTCGGGCTTCGTTTACGATAAAATCGACGTTGAGGATTCGACGAGTGTACTTAAATTTGGCCAATTCCTGCGAGAACCAAAAGTAAATAATCGATAGGAGTTCAAACTGTAAAATAGGTAAACTGTGAAAACGAGTAAAAAACGTAGAATACGATCTTTTCGTCGGATGTATCATTTTTGAGAATAATAGATTCGGAAGTGCACCTGCACCACGCCAGTTTCTAGTTAAACACGTTTAAACCGTATTTTCTTGAAAACGAAAACTCAACGTCTAATATGAACGTCTATAAGCTGTCTATACGCAATGTTTGTCAGTCTGACAATTAGACATTACGCGGCTTCTTACAGATACGGATTTCTAGTCGAAGACGAGGAAGAAGATAATCTATGTATTCGCCTCCGGCGAAATCGAAAAGCAGCTGTGATTAACTGAATCCGAGTAAGCGAGTTTTCCTTCCATCCCTTTTTTCATCACGTTATAAACTGTTGCTGCTGCTGCCAGCTACGAATGAGTCGAGATAATCAGTGGAGGAGGGCCTCCTCGAAGCATGTAGTATCTAGTTTACCCTCTTATCGACTGTCCGGGCTTTGCCCGATTTAACCCGTCCCATTCAAAATGAAGTGTATGGATAATTACTTACTTGTCACGTTTCTACACCCTTCTCCCCCACCGTCGCCCCCTTTTCAACACGTAGACATCACCGTGTAGCGAATTATCACGCGGCTGTCGCGATTAACCACAGAGCAACTAATTACCATGCCACTCGAATCGAGGTCTTTTCCTCCCGACGAAATGGTTAAATAATTTGCCGATCGTCTTCCCCTTCACGCTCGATTTGCTATTGAAATTATCCATCTATTTGATCGAATTTCGCTGTCAGAATCTTGCACTCGTTATCGCGTCTCCTTTGCCTCGAAACTTTCCAATAAGCGGAACAAAAGAAAAGAACGAGTTTAACGCGCGTCGACACGTAACACCTGTTGACGAAATACGTTCGAGCACGTCGAAATATGTACATATTTGACCGAGATATTACGTGTCGAATTTAACCAGCAGCAGGTAACTCTAGCGATAACAGTTATGCTAATCATGCCCGGCTAACTCGTTAAGTTCCTTGCGTACCGTTCCTTGCAAATACAACCAGAGAGAGTTCCATTCTCTGTCTGTCTGTCTGTCTGTCTGTCTGTGTATGGTTTTCTCGCCCTTTTCTCTCATCAAATTCAATTAAAGTTATTAAACGAGTATGGACGCGGAACAGATTATTTTCCGTTTCGAATACGCAAGTCGTACGTAGTTTCCTATGTTTGTAACGTTGCTCCTAATTTCCAGATTATTGGTATTTTATCGTTTTCGCGATAAATGGACCGGCCAGTCCATATTGCGTGTTTTATGCGATACGTTTTGAAATATTATTGTCACTTAATAAGGCACAACTGTCACGATCATATCGGTAAAATTTGAAACCAATCAGAAAATGTTTTTACGCGTCTTTAGGATATTCCATATGTTTGAAAAGTACAGATTTGTTTGATTAGGTTTATAAAGACAAGAATTTGTATAGACATATACTAAACGTTAAATATGCTCTCACTGAATATCGAGATATATTAATACAATGGATAACTGACCGTTTGATTACTATTTTAACCTCTGCGAGATATTACCTAATTGTATTAAATATCTTGCAACTTTTGTGTACGTGCATACACTGTCACTCGTAAGTATTAGGATTTAGGACAAGGAAAACTGCTGCTTTCAGGGAATACGTTTTGCATTTGTACAAGAATGCAGTTAAATACATACGATGCGGTAAATTATAATAAACCTAACCGAAATTTCATTTACAAGAGATTCAGATAAGTGAATCAGATAAGAAAGTCGGGGAACTTTGCTCAAAATCTGCTCAGTCCTATTTTACCTATTGTGCCTATTGTAAAATATGGAATTAAGTAAAGAGGCGAATAATAACAATAACAATAACAATAACAATAATAATAATAATAATAATAATAATAATAATAATAATAATAATAATAATAATAATAATAGTAAGAATATGGATATTGAAATTGATCAAAATAGCGGCCGAAAGTACCTATCGGAAACGTAAAATCTCGTTGCCGAAGGAAAGAAGAGCGCGGAGCTGGTCATTTTCCAGCTAGGAATAGCTTCGAGTTTCCCAGCGTAAAGTCCGATTAAAGGGGGAGTTAAGGCGGACGGGGCTGATATTTTTTCTCGGAACTAGTATTTACGAGCGTGAATCCTCTCCGTGTAATTTCCGATCTCTACCTACCGCGGTTCTCGGACGAAATCGACAGAGAAGCTTAAAAGTTGCCCGATCCGTCCGACCTATACGCATATAGACGCATATGCTACGGCGAACAAACCACGGACTTCCAATAGATATTCTCATCCTAGCAAGACGCGCTGTTGACGGCGTAGATTCGTTTCGTTTTATTTCCGCTTTTTCGAGGGACCGTTGCCAGGAAGTTTAAAGGGGTTTACTCGTTGACGAACCAACCGACTAGACTCGTAAATTGAATTTCCAGAAACGGTTCGTTCAACCGAGATTACCGACCGATTAAGTTGGCCCCGTCCATGGGTTTGTCGAACGTCGCGTTGACAGGCCGTTTATCGCGTCGTTTCTGTGCAATTGCCGTGTATTTAATTCTATTCGGTCGTAGTGTCCCGTGCAGTGTATCGCGTCCTGTTTTCGCCTCCTGTTTTCGCCCGCGAAACTATCTCCACGCCCACAGTTTGCAAACGTCACTGACGTATTTAGACAATCAGTTTCTTTTTTCTTTTTGTAATACCGTTTATTTGCCACGTTAATCCGTTAATTAGCCACGATCCTTGGCTCGTCATCGAAGAAAGCATCCTTGGCTACCACGCCATGTTACCGGTTCTACGGTAGCAATCTCGCATTTTACAACCTAAAGTCCGGTATATAAGCGGATATATTACATATTCAGATCGCTTTCAGAGTCTACTATTATCATCGCGTCTCGGCGCGTTACGGCGCTAACGGAACCTCAAAATGTTTCGCGTAACGCGCTTAATCTATTCGTAGAAATTTTCCGCCACGATCGTTTTCGTGATCGCGATAACACGAGATGTTTCCCTTGCACGCCCTCTAGAAATCGAAGCTACTCGCAGACGCTCGTAAAAGTCCGCGTACACGAGAGTCTCCCGGAGAAACAGGTAGAATATATGCACGTGTAACTCTGCGTGCATCGATTTACTCGATACAATAGCTCGAGTCGTCTACGCTATATCGTTTAGCGCAGGTCGGCTCCCTACACTCGGAAGCGCGAATCGCTATTAATCGAACCGCGACAAGTCGTTAGATGCCGGGTGTGCCGCTGACGAAATTCTCGGCGGATTTGCTTGCCGACCTGCGCATTTACTTTCCAACCGGTCAGCCACGCGTCTAATCAAATACGAGTATGAATATTAATTTCTTTTTTTCGGGCAAGCGTGTACGACGCTTTAACCGACCGCCGCCTGTTTTGTAATTCAGATGTCCCGACGCTTTTCCTCCGACAGCATCGAAAGGCCGAACGAAATTGTCCCGTGAAACGAAAGAAATCGCGTTGTCTCGTGCAGCGAGAGAAAACCGCGTTACTAGAAATACAAACGACGCTGTATTCTGTGCCGCGGAAATTCTCCGGTTTTCAGTGGACGAGATGGCGCGTCGCGGAGCGACGGCCGCCGTTTTAAGAGATTTTAACATCGGTTACCCTCGTCTCGTCCATTTTATACTTGGACGCATCGTCCTCCCGTCTAAAATTTAACCCAATTTAAGTTTCGTGTTCCCAGCCAATCACCGCTGTTGACTCAACGATAAAGCATTCTGCGCGTCCGGAGAACTAGATGTAACCGCAGATCGAGTTTCCGAGGGATGTGCTGCAATGCGGTCTATCTCCGCCTTTTTCCTCCCTTCGCCTACGTTTCATCGCGATTCGAAGGAAATCTGTGCGTTTGCCGCGTGTCCTTCGATTTTCATCCTTCTCTCTCTCTCTCTCTCTCTCTCTCTCTCTCTCTCTCCCTCTCTCTCTCTCTCCCTCTCTCTCTCTCTCTTTCTCGCGTACTTTTCGTCGCCAGTCTAAAGTCTAAAGCCGTTCGCTCGCAAAGGGCCAAGCGCAGGTTAACTCGAAAATACGAGCATTTACGCGATGAAAAACGCTTTGTCTCGCGACAACGTTAACGAGAACGCAGGGCGGATACGCTGTCGCGCTGCTCTTCTACGCGATAGCATTGATTCGAGTATTCTGTTCGGTGCGCGATTAGTATCTCGGCTCTTATTTGGAGCGCGTTGAATTTTCTACGTCGCCGAGCCGTGTGTCGCGCTTCAAAGAGAACACTGACTTTGACTACAACCTACAACTTCCTATCCATTGTGTATTTACGCGATCGTCTCGTAACTTTGCGTTGCCGTTCTCTCTTTCTCCGTACCTGTGGCGCGACAAAGGCTCGGCCTCGTAATACCGTACGCTTGACGCAAGATAGTCGCACGTCGGTAGGCTGTTGCGTAATTAGGCGATCGAAACGTTCGAAAAACCGCGTTCGCCTTTTCTTTTCGACTTACCAACGGAAGTCTCTTCGTTCCAAAAGGAATCATCTAAGGTGTAGTCGCCTTCTGAAACGAGAAAAATAACGAACCGGTTAGCGGCAATCGCATCGACAACGTATACGCTATCGTCTGTAAGTATTTCGATGCCTGTTAATTCTTTACTTTTTCCTATAATTGCGATCAAATCCAAAGTCCCGTTACATTGAAACTGAAATAATCGAAGCAACGAACATATCTTATTATCCTATATGTATAAGGATCAAATTCCATATTTATCTGAAATAAATAACCGGATTGGAACGTCCGGTTTTTTACTTTTACGTTCAAGCAGAAATCAACCCTTTTGTCCGATCGTTTTCTATGTAGCTTCCGATAATTTCTTAATAATTTTTATACATAAAACATCTTTCTATGCAATTCTCCCAAGACATCGACTTCTTTCGAAAAGTTTACTTTTATATCGACCATTTTGTCATATCGTTCATCGTTTTATACTATTTGTAAGCAGCCGCATAGTTGATCCGGCTCGGATAAAAGGGTTGATCGACTTCTCTCTTGAAGTAAAATTCTTAGGTAGGTGCAGCCGACGTTTAAAATCGCTCAATTTGGATCGTAAAATTTCAAAATTAGTCGTAGCTATCGTCATTCATCTTCGATCATTGTCTTTTTATTTACCAACCAACTAATATCGACTATCGTCTCTGTCAACAACTATTAACTGTATATGATTGTCTAAGATAACGTCACAGGCAACCATACGATAAAACAGCTTCGTTCGAAATCTATTCTGTATATCGGTTAAACGAACAAACGAAAAATAATAATAATATCACGGCTAAGAAAGAAATTCGGCTTACACTTTGCCCACTTTTACAAAACTATCTTAGTTTACAAGTAACCTACTTGTCGCACTCTTGTCTCATTCGTTCGTTTTCCAATTGCATTTTCTGACCTATTCGCTACTGTTACGCTCGTATCTATCCATCTGTCTCTATGCACGTAAATAGGTAAACATTTGCCATAATTTGGAAGCGTGCAAATACTTGTGCTTTGTGTTGCAATCGTAGTAGGAGGGACAGAGCCAGAGAGTACGCGAATGCAATCGGCGCCGAGTCCCATTCGCTCGCTTCGCTGGTTGAAAATTCGAAAGTTGGCGAGGAAAATTCCTATGGGAAGCACTCGGTCCGCAACAACGAACCAAGTTGTAGCCCAAAGGAATTTTGGACGGGTTGTCTGAGAATTTTCTCCCACGAGGGACACAAGTTTCCCGAGATGAAAGTTTCGAAACTGCATGCACGAAAAGATTGACAGATGGTCGTATCATCGAGACGGCTGGTCTCTTATCGAAAAACGGTATAACGCTCGCTTTACACGATCGTGATCGACCAAGGTGTTTTAAAATATCGAACGGCTTTTTCAACAGCTGTCCAGGCAGCCCAGAGGAAAGCGTTAGCCGCGAGGAGGAAAATACGACGAGGAAAAAGTGCGTACTCGGATCCATGCGATATTTGGTCGTGTTGGAAGCCTTAGAGGATGTCGCGAAAACAAGTGGTGCAAGCGTGTTTAATAAAGAATAACGTGATATACGTACAGTGGCTCACGAAAGCATCCCAACGCTTTCTACGGGATCCTTTCCTAAATATATTATGTACATTATATCGGGCCAGTGGAAAAGTTAAATTCCAGTAGATGTCGCTAAATTATTTATTTGTCTGCCAGTGGCATCGGTTGTAGTCGCGTGTGCAAGATCGCGCACCAGCTCTTCCTACGATAAAAAGCTTGAAATTCGTCCATTGTTTTGCGACAAACGAAGCGCAGCCTCATCGTCTATCGAAGTAGATGGGGCTCAGAGTCTAGCTTGGATATCGGCGCGTCAGATTTTCACAAATCATTCTTTTATCGTACGGAGAGTCGGTGCTTTTATAGCAGTTGCTTCGACGCAAACGAATCTCTCCTTCGTCCATTTTCCCAATCTTCTTTAACAATTAGGAAAATGTGCTGTGAAAACGCAACGAGTCTGCCGTTGAAACGACGATCGATCGAATATCGCTCTTTTAATCCGTTACGAGGTTTGCACACGCAACAACGCGTGCGACGCGCAGACAAACAATTTACGAGACGTATTGGCATCGGGTCGTTTGTACCGACCCAATAACACGAAACTCTTTGAAATTTCGTTAGTACCGTAACGAGACACAACTGTCGTAATAGTGTAATTTGAAAGCAATCCGTCAATGTGTATAGGATGGCTCGCCCGTTGTACGATGGTACGTACCATGGTACGACGCTATGACTCCATCGCTTATCGGAAAACTTGTTAATCTTTTCATCCAATCGGATGATTTAAACGATACTTGAATGCGGTATTATCGAACCGATTAACACGTATGTAGCTATTTCGAACAGAGTGGCGTAAAAACGCCCATCGGCCACCGCTATTCCACGCTGTTCCGCATACCACGTTTTTCCTTTACGTCTTTTACGTCTTTTACGTCTTTTACGTCTTTTATGTCTTTTAAGTAGCCATACACCGACAAAGCTGATCTTTCACACTGCATGCGTTCCAGCAAACGACAAATCAATCGGCGAATTTTTATTCGAACGGAGGATGTGCCTGGTTGGAAGAAGGGGTAGCAATATCCCTTCCTAAGGACATTTGTGGTGGGTGGATCGAAATCCGAAAACAAGCCGTCTCCACTTAAATCTCGACAGAATTGCGAGACGATGCTGAACGCAGCATCGCAAACCATTCCGCAGCAGCATTTTCCAACTTTGTCCCCCTCTTCTCATAAACCGTCACGTTCCGCTGCACCTAGCAATCAATGACGGTCACGCTTCGTCGATTTTCCCTGTATAACCATTCGGCACGTTGCGCGTTTAGCACATTTGCCCGGTTGCTATGTCTGCGAAACGTCGCGGGTCTGCCGATAAACGAGCCACCGAGCCAGCTCGATCATAGATTCCTCCTTTGCTTCTACTTGCCCACTCCACACCCCTATGATAATCGACGTTGTTTCTCGGCTCGTTTCATCTAGCGTTGCGCTAGCCACAGTTTTCCACAGTCGAAGTCGGTTTGGCCAGCTGCTTTCGGCTTGATCCGTGACGATCGATCAAACGCGCCCCGTCACCGACCAGTAGCGGATTCACGAGCGTGCGATACGGCCGACCGCCCCAACCCCACAATCAACAAAATCTACAAATATTACGTCACAATTCTGAAAAACTTGACAGGTACGCGTGCAATTAAGACGCATTTAATTATTTAGCCTATAATTAATAAAATATAAATTACAAGCGAATTCTAAATACCGGTTGAAATATGTACTCGTGTATTTTTACGCGTTCCGCGTCCCTAAAACAAGAGAATGGTAGAAACCATTCGAACCAAACGAACATTAGGATATTTAAACGCGTGACTTTCTTATCGCGGTATCGTTAAAAATATTGAAAAGGCCGGAATTTTTGTCAGAACGTCTTTCCGAATACTTGATACGTGATACTTGATACGCCAGATGCGTTTAATCGCGCTGCATGCATTCTGAGTTTCTAAAGTGAAATTAATTTGAACCAGTTAAGAAGTTTCCGTTTCGTTTGTTTCTTTTTCTTGTCAATGTCCGTTGTGCCGGCACCCGGTTACACCGCGCTCGCTCCAACCATCCCCGTGGCCGGCCCTGGCAGGAACGCACAAACGGAAAGAGAGAAAAGGGGTTCGAAGACTTGAAAAAGCGCACAAGGCGCGGAGAAATCGCGACGAATACACGTGTCTGTATCCGATGGAAAAATATATACGAGTCGGGTACGAAACTTTTCTCCCAAGTTTCATTAAAGCCCGCGAAACTTTTTCATCTCCGTGCCCATCCCGGGGTTTCATAAAATTCATAAAATGGACGGCGTGCAGATAAAAAGACTCGGTTGCCAGTGGCCTAGTTCCTCGTAGTATACGAAAAATAACCCCGAGGCGAAGAGGGCCTCGAATAGATGATAGTCAATGACGATGTTTCTATAGGGGCTCGGTCGTGAGGCGACTTTCAGGTAGGCGACCGACCAGAGGAATTCTGCCGGGGGTAATCGACGCGCTCGAAATTACTTCTGTTTCCCACCTTCGCCCTTCTTTAATAACTAATCGTCGAGTTATCGTACGTTCCCCTTCGTTGCACGGCCGCGTCTTCCTGACCAATGTTCTCGGCTTGTCAGCCTCATCTACGTTCTCATCTCGTGCATCTCATTCGCGTTCCGTCCACCGTGTACTCGATCGTAGAAACAAAAAAGAAAAGAAAAGAAGGAGCGATCGATCGATCTCCAACTACTTTGCCATCGAATCCAGTTGAATCGCAAGTTGTACGCTGTAAGTTATCTACAGATTCTTTAATTCCTCGACTCGCAAGACGGAATAACAGCGACCAGTGATATCTAAATAGCAGAAGTATATGTCGTTCTATACAACAAACGCTAAGATAAATTATTGCTACGTTTTTTAGCAAGTAAAGCAAAGATGGTAAGGGCCGTTTCTAATTATCAATTGTTAATTGTCGATTGTTAATTCCTATAGCTATAGTTAATTTTCTATAACTTGGTGAAATTCACGCACCGTTACTACAAATTGACTATAGCGTTGCGATACTTTGCGTTTGCAGAATCGCTAAAAACAATTTCGATCGACCTAACCATTTACTCGAATACGCCTTACGAACGTAATCGCGAATATTTCAGGTTTCGCTCCCTAAAGCAACTCTGCTTCTGTCGCTGATACCCACCCGACCATTGTTCCACTCGTTTCGTCGACGATTTCGAACAGCAGTCGCGTTACGATTGTTCCATCTAAATCAGTTTCATCGACCAGGAGCCCTGCCTCTCTTAACAACGTCGGGGTAAGCTTGCCGGCTGTTGCAGCGAAACACGATTAGAACGTATTATATGGCGGAGTAAGAGGAGGGCCGCGACTTAATGTTCGCACAGTGAAATTAAACGGTTCAGAAAGTTGTATAATCTGCCACGTAGAGCGGCCCAGTGGCCAAGTTGACGGCAGTAAGGAGAAAGATTTACGAAGGTTTAAGTTCTGCCCGTGTCGTCGGACAAACTTGCCCTTTTCCATAACATTTTCGCCGTTTCTCATATTTTTCACCACAGTGGACAACGAATCTTCCTTAGAAACTTAGAAACGTGTCGCTGCTTATGCGAAAACGTGTTTCAGGGCAGAAAATGGCAGTGCGCGTCTGACGGACGATTCCCAAAAACACGGCGCACGATCGGACGATTAACCCGAGGAAAAATTGGCCTCGTCGCGGAAAAAAGCTGGCGTCGCAACCGATGAACTCGGCTCGTTTCTTCTCGCCTCGGGCCTTTTAACGATTTCGCGCCCAGGCTGTCTCTCTCTCCCTCTTTCTCTCTCTTTTACTCTCTTTTCCTCTCTTTTCCTCTCTTTTACTCTCTGTTCGCTGGTTCGTAGCTAAAATTCTGCACCGGATACGCGATGCTCGCGTGCAATTCAACCATCGCGGGCGTCACGCCCACGATGGAATTAACCGATTCGCGGTTTCGTATAATCCATCGTACGAGTCGACGCTAGTAGAAATAACAAAGTAACGGGGATCCGGATTTCATACGGCAGACGTGACAGTCTACGAGTTTGTGGAACTAGTGGTCGGTTCGTACGCGTACGCGTTCCCGCTCCCTTTGAGGCGAAATTGCTGGAAAAGCACACGCCTCTCGGACGTACCGCGATCCGACTGATTTTCTTCCTCTTTCCTTTTTCGATAAATTCGGACAAAACGCGCGTAGAGAGAGAGAGAGAGAGAGAGAGAGAGAGAGAGAGCGAGCAAATGTAGGAGGAATATTGTTGGAGAGAAAATTATTTTATTTCCGAGCAGAACACAGATCGGTAAGGAGAATAGGAATATCGTGGCTCGCAGACCTACGGACGGTGCAGTTTGTTCGCCTGACTGAAATCCACTTGATTTTCTCGCGTGGGACGTTCTAAAGAACAAAATGATTGGCGGCCTTTTGTTTCGCTGGACGAATTAGAAGAGCGAATTCAGATACTTCGTTGAAACGTGAATGCCGACTAGCAGCGTACCACCCACAACGCGATGCGACGCGACGTGACGTAACGCGACACAGCAATAGCATGGAAAACGCGAACCATCGGATACCGGCTAGGTAGCGAGCTTCTTTTCGCATCGGCGCTAGCCGTTTTAACTCGATCAGCGAGTTTGCTCTTTGTTCTAATTACTTGGAGCGATATTCTTTGCGCATCAGGGGAAAGAATAGCCTTGGAAATCAACATCGTCCGATATATGCGTACGGTCAGCCGCCAAAGTATTCGTACAGCCTTCAAAACGGAGTAACTTTTTTAAAATTGGACGACCGGAGACTTTTCGAGAAGCTAGAAAAAGGATCGGTCGGCTAGTTCGATGCGTAAAAGTAATTTTCGGAACATTGAAATCGGTAGAAATGGTGAAATTTCAATTTCCTTAAAATTTCTTTTATCTTCCAGCGAAGAACCAGTCCTCCTAGCTTCTCGAAAAAGCTCGAGTGGTTCGGTCCAATTTGAAAAAAAGTTCTTCCGTTTTAAAGATTACTACGATTACTTTTGTGACTGGCTGTACCTATTATATCCTTCTCTACGAGTAATAGCGAGTTTTAGACTTGCTACGGCGCACACCCCGTCGACCGACGTAACGTGGAAATAAAATTTGACAGAGTTACCCTGTCCCTGCTTCGTCAATAATGACGTTTTTCGCTCGGCAATCGCCTGGCCTTTCCTCCTTTCTCCCGTAAATCGTTCGATTCCCGATGAACGAAAAGTTTTCCAAACATATGAAAACTTTCCGAGATGAAAGAGCGTCGTCGTTGTCGTCGCAACTGCATCCGCTTGTCCTATATAAAGCAAGGAACCAACGTCAACGGCTCTCACAGATATCCACTGCTCGAATATCTCGTAATTAGTCGCGTGTCTTTGGCATCGGACGTTTGTGCAAAAGTAGAAATCATCGAGTACGATTCGATTCCATTCGATCCGATTACGTTGCATTCTATTCCGTTCGATTCCGACGCTAATTGCGTCCGTGGTACGTCACGATTATCGAGGTCGCTGCTGAATAGTGGGAATCGGGGGAAAAATAATAATGCCGCTTTCGCTTGGTAAAATCGAGCATCGTCGAAGAACCTGTGCGACACGCGTTACTCGTTGTACGTTCGTATCGTTTATCAAAGCTAGCATTCCGTTATATCTCGCGTGGATCTCCGCCTTATGCGATTTCTCAAATATTCACGTGCATTATATTTACATGCATATCTCACGGGTTACTTTGATGCGGCCATAGTTGCCATTACACGCGTCTCCTCTGTACGCGCGTTCCCATACACAGCTGTCCACTGTCTGATTCATCGCAGAGATGGCATCGGGCCGATTCTGCGGGTCAAAATAACACAACTTTTCGGCTGGCCAGAAATAGAGACGATTGACGGCAGATTATTGTGCACGTGCACGCGGAGATCAGCCGTTTCATCAAATTTACATAGCGTTACTATAATACAAACCGATCGTAGACCGGATCGGATACTTTACGGTATCGGAGCGATAGCGTCGCAGGCAAATTTTCAAATCCGATTTTATCGAAAACGCGATTTCGCACGAAAAGTTTGTACTCTACGCTTTCGACTTATCCCCACGTAGAAAACAGCCTTCTACCGATTATCCGCTCCTATCTAGCTAGATATGCCAGCTGACAGTCGAGTAAATTCACGTATAACGGAAAAGTTGTCAAATTGTATCGTGAATTACGGACCACCCTGCATAGCAGCCTCTATTCCGCACCCCGGAAACTTTCTATCTTTTTCGACGAACCGATCGTGTCAGATAGAAGAAACGTTCGAGGAAGCAAGTTGTTGAAGCCGCGTCTCTCTTTTCCAAGCTGTGGATCCGCCGTTCCGATCGGTAACCGTCTCTTCTATCGATAGCCGTTTGCGTGCAAATAAACACGAGAATCGATACGGAGAGGGGATCGCGTTGCACGATGACGTTAGTTTTCGATTTTAACGAACGCGATGATAGAGAGCGGATTCGTCGTCGCCCGTTTCCCACGGTCCGCATCGATTCGGCCGCAGTATGTACGTACGTATGTATATTAAATTCTCGATGCTATCGAGCGAAACATCGGAATCGCGTGTCTCGTAAAGCGCGGACCGTGCCACGTTGCTCTACGTGTTTATACCACTTTGTTTTCCTAACTAGCTCGTACCTGTCGTGGCTTAAAACGGCTTAACGGACGACCCTGTTGTATCCGCGCAACACCCTGTACACGTCGCAAAAACGACCAACCTCTCATCCAGACGCGAAAAATTGAAACGTTAAACGGCTTCGCGCGTTCCAACGATCCCGGGCAAACCACGCGCGACCGCGATGCACATGTAATCGAATGGAACTTGAAACTAGCGACAAAATCCTAGTCCGTCAAACATCGTTCTTTTTCTTTATTTTTTCCTTTTCCTTCTTTTCTTCTTCCTTTTCGTTGTTTGTTTTTCTTTTTTTATTTTTTTTTTTTTTATACGGATCGATATCGATACTTTCTGCGTTATCGTCAGTCATAAGCTGCTTATGTAAACGCCGTGCAACGTCCCGTTTTCTTTCTCTCTCTCTCTCTCTCTTTTCTCGCGCACGATATCACATCGATGCGATGACTTATCGTATAAATATCGTGTGTCCAGCTTTCGTGGAATTTGTGTTTTAAAATATGCAACGAATAATTGTCTCTTCACATCGCATAGAAAATCACATTTATATCTGTCTTACAGATTTGTCGAAAACGATATTTCTGTTTATCGTACTTGGTGTCTGTATATAGAGATACGTGTCTTCAAGAACCGCGATGCGTTTTATGTTGGCGAAAAGTCCGTTTCATGAATCGCGAAAAGCGTATTATTTACCGGTAGCGGATTATTTAAGCGATCGCGACGTAGCGTCCGAATTCTGCTGCGCGATTTTGTCATTCCGGTGTAAATTCGCGTACCCGATGCAACGCGAGTGGACGCGACGCGACGGATCGATCGAGCATGTAACGAACAGTGACTGATTTTACAGCGACAGCATATTAACTTACAAGCCATTACGATATCGCACGATAATAGGTTGCAGGATTTAGGATGTAGGAGAACGAGCAAAGAGAAACACGGAATATTTTTCAGCGTGCATCGTCACTGACGTAACTGTTCGGGCCCGTTTATCGTCCGGTTCGGACAAGGGCGTAGTCGATTGGGAAAACTTGGACGACTCGTCGAAGAAACTAGAACGAACTGCGTACAGGCTGAGTCTAAAATGGCCGCGGTTTAGCCCCTCCTAAGCACATGCAGCAATATTTTTGCCCAAGTTTGTCGACCGATCGCTTTTGAAGGTCCTGTACACACAGCAGGCGCGCGCGCGCGCGCACACACACACACACACACACACACACGAGAGGCACGTAATAGGCAGAGCTTCCAACTGGAATTTGAAAACTGTTGGATCTCGGTCCGAAAGTCTGGGGGTTTGTTGGACGTGGCAGGCGTTGGCGAGGGATTTCGTTCGATTTAGTATCATGGAATACGGCCACGAGTCAAAACTATTTACGCCAGATGGTTGGGGAAGGTGGGTGAACGGTAGCCAGAATCGGTGCATTATAAAGCGGCAAAAGCGGTCGGTAGTCTATAATTTATTTCCATTAGCCGAAAATAGCTCGCACGTGTAATTCGATTTCGCGGTAAATCGCGAACGCGTCGTCGGCATGTATTTTTAAAGCGACTGCAATTTTCCGTTAAACGCGCCCGTTGCCCGATTACACCGGCAACGATTACGGCAGCGTAAATGGGGCGTGCCGATATTTTCCCGTTCTCGTTGACCCTTATTAAATTTTCATTCGATTCGGCGGACCGGCGAACGCGCGCAGCCAACGCGCAATGTTGCGTTGTCGAATAACTCTCGAACGAGAAGAGTCTCGAGGTGGCGTTTTTCCTCAGAAATAACACACACTTTCTCTACTTGTCTGCAACAACGCATAGAAACGCAAGATCATCGTACGGGATGGTGCGCGTTCGCTAGGATTTTATCAGCGCGAATAAAATTTGTCAAAATAAAGTTTGGTCATACGTATTGGAAGAGAGAAAGTGGATTATCGGCTGGTTACTCAAAGGCCCGGACACTGGGCATTTGCAGGTTTCGCAGCGTACCGACCATGTGGATCCCGGGTATAGCTATCCGGTATGTCGATCTCCGTCTAGTTGGTCTTCTACGTGGACCCGCGTACCCTGGGTCCTCCCGCAGTGCTGCCAACGCGGAGCTGCAAAGTCCCCAGACGAGCGCGTTCCGTTCCGCGCAGAACCGACCAGATAATCGGAGTTGCTCCGCGACAAAGATAGATAAATAGATAAGTAGACGGACGGAGAAGGAGAAGAGGAGGCGCGGATAACTAGGCCGAGAGCGAACGAGGGAGACAGCGAGAGAGGCTGGGTGGGCCAGCAGGGAGGAAAGAAAACGGGGCGGGGGAGAGAAGAGTATAGACACAAGAGGGTAGAGAAGCAAGTTGAAGAGGGGTTGAAACGAGGAAGGGAGACAGAGAGGGAGCGAGAGAGTGAGTGAGAGTGAGAGAGAGAGAGAGAGAGAGGAGGCGGAGGCGGTGGAGCAGGTTGCGGGGCAGAAGGGTGAGAGGGACTCGGATCCCGGAGCGTTCGGTACCATTGCATATCCCGCACATCTCGCAGGTGCAGGGCGTGGTGCCTTGTCGGCAATATCGATTACAAACCCGGGCGGTTGCGCATTCACGTCGACACGTGGACGTGGACCGGCAGCCAGACTAAATTTGTGTTGCCCTATATTTTAGGTTCCTGCACTCATCTGCCTCTCAAAGATTGATTGCTTTTCCCTCCAGCACCCCGAGTCCGCCGCGGCCTATCCTCCGACACCGACGGACGCGCTCGAATTTACGGTCTGCGCCGTCCGCGATCACGCCGTCTCTCGCAGTACGTGTACGCCTCCCTCGTGTGTTTCATTGCTTGCTCTACGAAACAGACGGAGAGGAGACGTTCATCCGCACGCTATCCCAGGGTTACGTCCTTTCCCTGCTATATCCGTTTCCCCGTTTTTTCTGTTCTACCCTGTATCCCTCTCGCCGCGCCCGCCGCCACCGCCGCCGCCACCGCCGCCGCCACCGCCGCCGCCGCCACGCTCCCCCCCTCCCCCCCCACCCCGTCTTTTTCTCCTTCTTCTCGTTCTCGAAACGAGCTTAACGGCGTTCGCCCGAAGGAACGACTCGACCAAGAGAAACAGGATATCGACTCGTATCGGGGCAAGCCCGTCTTTCCCTTCTCCTCTTTCTCTTTTCTATCTCCTTTCTTTCTCTTTTCTTTCCTCTCTTTTCTCCGTACTTTTCTCCTTTCTTCCTTTCTTTCCTCCTCTCCTTCTTTTCTTCTTTTCTTCTTCCGCTGCCCTTTGTTGCAGCCGCTGTACGAGTCCGAGTCGATACTCGACCCACCATTTTTGTCGCCAGTCGCAGCTACCTACTTGCCTCGGGATGCTGCTCGAATTTATTGGCCGCGTCGCTCGCATCTTTCAATTTCTCCTCCTTTGAAGAGTTTACAGATCAACCCCGTCGATTAATTCGTCGGTCGGCCAAAGTTGAATCGCCAGCTTCGTTTTCCGATTTCAACGAATCCTGCTACTCCCTGCTCGTTTCGACCAGCGACCCCGTTTCGCTGGTCCAGGGAACATCCTCCACCGAGGAGTATCGATCGATCGAACGAGAACACGCGTCATTGAACGCTCGCTTTTCACCGAGCAAAAATACTCGATAAATTAAATAAACCGTGGTTGTGGTTGCCGACTTTCCTCGAAATCGCTAGCTTTTTCCTCTTCTGGTCTGGCGATTGTTTCGACCGATGATGCGCGAAAACAGCTGAAAAGGCAACAGAGGGAAAATAGAAAGAAAAGAAGAGAAGTAATCGTGGTCGTTCTCCTTGGCGGATCGATTTTTCCTCGTTTCTTGCGCAAAAAAAGAAAGCCCCGAGGGAGGAGAGGTAAGGCCGCGCGTTCAAGCTGCAAGTTCCGTGATCGTCGAGCGGCGTATATTTTGTTCTAACCCCGAACACTCGTACCTACTTTGGCGTTTTATCGAACTTTGGTAGTTTGCTAAAAGGCGGTTTAACGGCACGCCTAACCGCTTGATCGATCGACGCCACGCCACCGTCTATCATTCTGCCGGTGGATCGATCGCGAGCCGCGGCGAGATAGCACGTCGGCGGATTTATTACGCCACGTTGATCCGCCGACTGCGACGCGATGCCTTCCAAGAAAATCGAAACCAGAGTCTCGAGAAGACACGTTCGAGCGAGGCCGCGAGAAATTGCCAACCATCGAAACCATCTATACAGAACACGATCTATCGCTTCTAAAATTTACATTACGTAAATCTACCACGATTACGAAATACGTTACGAACGAGCCTGCCCACTACCACCATGTTGTTGCTTACGCAACTGACAGATCAACGGGGACATTGGGAAATATTTTTCTTTCGCCTTCACTTACAATACCATATACACACTGTGTACAGCACGATTCGAACACTGCCGACCAATAGTCGCGTCGTCACTATTATCATCCACTTATTTTATTGTATTTTACCGCTACATTCCCCTCTTTTTCAGTAGCTCTTCTATTTGATCTTATTCACCGTTTCAAATGTCCACTGACCTGCATTCTACGAATCATATAACGAATATATAAAACACGATTAAATCACCTTTAATTGGCGCCTGGTCGAGGAATTACACGTGGTTTCCGGCCTGGATCGATCTGTGCGCGTTTACCCTTTGCCGCGTACGTTGAATTCTAATTCGGGAAACGCGGCTCTCTCTCCTTCGACTTGTACCGTTTCGCCGGTTTCAACGATCGTTCCCTGATCTACGATATTAAAAAAGGAATCGAGATTGCCTGCTTTAATTGCAGCGTGTAATCCCCGAGAAATCGGGACGCAAATCGCATTACTAATTGCCAGTTGTAGTCGACAGGTTGAACACGGTAAAAGAGTTGGACGCGGCCATCTCTTGGTGGTGAGCGAATTTCTCGTTGCACGTACCGCGTGTACAGCACGCTCGCCGATTTTTAATCAGGGAAAGCAGCAACGACCAGATTTCGTGACCATTTTGCGAATATTTAACCTCTAGCGGCCCTTGTCCCTCCCACGGACATAAGAAATATAGAGCGGCCGGCTTACGGCCGAAGATCCATGCTCCTCGTTCAAACAGAGATAGAGGTATTCAACCGGTGGTCTCCATTTTTCCTTCTCAGGATGTTCTTTCTATTCTTACTATAAAAGTACATTTTCTAACGTTCCCAGTAAGAGTCGTCAAAATATCACCTTTCGAATTATTTACACATGGTAATTGCATGTTTACGCAATTCGTACTTGGACGTCAAACGGTTAAGAAAACAACGTTCTTTGGTTCTTGCACTTGCAACGTTGTCCGAAAGTTGTTGCAAGAAATCGTCGTTTATCGATAGTATTACATATACGCATGTCTAACGGATTACTCTACGTGTAAAAGTACGTGGGAAAAGACAGAGTAACAGTTATTCTTCATTCGAGGCTTCGTTCTCGAAAGTGACGTGTTTGAAAAACCACCCGTGGTATCTGGAACGCGACGATTTGCTTCCTGTTATTTCGTTGTCTAATAATACGGACACGAGCAGAGACAAAAGTTTAGAGTTCCATAGGTGATAAGCTTATCATTCGAAACTTGCAGTTAATACGGTTAATGGGTCTCGAAACTAATTTTTCTCGAACGCGAAGCCTCTGACGAAAACACGTTGCCCTCCTCCTTTTTCGACTATTTTTTCCACGTAGAATCACCACCTGACCGCTTGCACCACGATCTCGCAGGCACCCTGTATATAATTTTTCTTATCCAGCAGATAGCAAGGGACGAGAGATTTTGTTATTTGTTTCTATTTCCATTTCTTCCATCTTCTCAACGCGACATCCGCCGTCTATACCTGCTACGCGCACGTTCGCTCGTCTAATCTCTGCCACTTGTCGTAAACTAAGCGTTCGAACGGGCAGCTCGAGCATACCGAGCATCGAATTTACAATCGATACGACGTGACGTATCGAACAAACGGGGCTGATCGTTTTTGCGGGATCGGGAAAATTTTAACGCTTTGTCAAACTGCCAGCCGATGTGCAGCGTGTGCAGCGACGATAGATTTGTATTTAACTTCAAAAGCAATTAAAGCTCGAGTTCCGCCGATGGATGGTCGTTCGTGTGAATTGGACCGATTGGTCTGCACGCTGACGCGAATCCAAGTTTCCCGGTTGGCAAACACCGAACGGAGAGAGTGAGAGAGAGAGAGAGAGAGAGAGAGTGGAAGGGAGGGAGGTAGGGAGGCGGGGAGGCGGGGGGAGCGAAAGAAGGACGCCTCCTTGGATCCGCGAAGACGATGGCATGGTAATTTTTTTCGAGCGATTCGCGCCCTGGCAATTTAATCTAGCCAAAGTAGAAATTAATTGGCCGTTCGAAGCAAATCGAACCGTTATCGACAGATGCTTGTTCCGCTAGTAGGTACCTTTTCGCTTAATCGGTGGCACGAGCTCACCGAGGCCGAATGATGGATGGTGCCGAGTAAAAGTTGGACACGAGCGCAGTCAGTATATAGCCGCAGTTTCCGCGGTCGTGTAATTAATAGTCACACATTTGCATCCGGCTGATATTATTCCATGATCAACGGGTGAAACTCGCGCAGTGTAATTCAACTACACGCGCGCGCGTCTACGTCTGACGAAATTATTAATTGAACAGACCGCGGCAGCCGAACGAGGATCGATGAGTCGGTGCGACTGACAGAAACGTACCACTTTACAGCTCTACTATATTTCCCCCGCTCCTGTCGTGCCACGCGCTCTTCCAATTTACCCCAAACTGTTACGCTTGCTCCTTCCACCACCTCTCCATTCTCCTTCGTTTTCTCTTTCGATCGCTCTCATTCGCCTCGCAGCCAACTCGCAGCGTAAACCCGAGTGTCAAACCGTACATTAGACGGATCGGTTGATCAGGCTAACTCGCTGTGCGTGAAACAGCGATTCCAGCTAGGAAAACATCATCTTTTGGTAATTCCCGGCTACTTGATTCTCAAGTTTGTTCTCAAGATAATTTCCGTCGGTCTTTCAATGAAATATCATTTATCAACGATAATATTGTAAATAGGTTAATACGTATACACGAGTCTAGAATCGCTAACAGTTAACTTAACGTTTCCGTTTCTGGTAAACGGTCGACGTTAACCGTCGATTATTTTTCCTCTCGTGCTTTTCGTACAGTCTAATACGTAATTTCGTTCTGTAACGAAGAAATTTAATCAAGCGAACGACATTTTAAGGTAGACGTACTGAAAAGGTAGTTGGTTACTTTTCGATCTCACGCATTCCGGTTTTTGGAGCAAATATTAATGGAGTTAATATTCGTTGTTGAATTTTTTGTTTCATTTTCTAACTCGCGCCGCGTTCTCTGCTTCTTGTAAAAACTAGGTGCAAAACTTTGCAAACTTTTGTTTAATGGAGCTTTGAACTTATAAAGAGGATTTAAGAGTTTTGTGGCTTATAGTCTTGGCTGAATGGGGAGCAGGGATGGGGGGTGTAAAAGATGGTTAATCAATTTTGTTTCTTTACTCATTTAATTATACGTAGTACGAACAACGTTCTATAAAAGTTTCATCTCAAAGCTCCGAAAATTGCTAAAGTTGGAGTAAAAATTCCACGAATATACACGACCAGCAACGAAGAGCGTGCAGCGTGTACGTACGTAGTCATTTTAAAGGGCCAAACCTTCGCTTTCACGCTTCCAAGTTCAATTTCCTCCAGCATTGTCTTCTCCAACTTCTCTTCTGTTTTCCCCAAACTTTGCTAATAACCACCGTGAATTAACCCTTTACTACGTGTCCGGAGAAATTTGTCTACGTAGAAAGTTGTCTGCGAAGAGTATGATTTTTTTATTAGCTAGAATCGCGATTTGGCTCGCTAAGCGTGACGTCGTCCATCGTCAATGGAAAACGTTGCGCCGATGCGGAAGAAGTAACGAATTTCGTTGAAATTTCGTTGGCCGTCACACAGCACTCGCTCGGGGAAGTGCGTTGCTGCTTACGGTCATTGCAATTAGAGTAACTTTAATTGCTGTCGCCAGTCGAGGCACGAGCAGAGGTTCTCTCTCTCTCTCTCTCTCTTCCTCTCTTTCTCCCTCTGTTTCACCCTGTTTCACCCTGTTTCACCCTGTTTCACCCTGTTTCACCCTGTTTCACCCTGATTTAGCCTGTTTCACCCCACGTTCCTTTCGGTTCGACCTCTCTTTCGTTGTTAACGCTGCTGCCAGAGAAATAAGTTACCGGCAACAATTAACCGTCGAAAAAATGTCGGTTTGCGGCATTACCAGGGCAAGCTGTTTCGCTACTTTAGCGAGCACAATCGAGGGTCGTACGCGGCCTCGTTATTAAATTTTCATTCGA
The DNA here is from genome assembly GCF_024516045.1 of Bombus affinis. NCBI lineage: Eukaryota > Metazoa > Arthropoda > Insecta > Hymenoptera > Apidae > Bombus > Bombus affinis. The sequence goes on from NC_066359.1 coordinate 8,608,154, forward strand.
TAAAAGTGCGCTCGTTATCGGTCGGTCGTGCACGAAATTCCTCTCGCAGCTGCCGTTTTCGCGGACCGCTTTGAACATGTCTCGGATGAAAAGCGGATTCGTAAATGAGATCTTTTTCTTACGATAGTCTCGTTCTTTAAGAGGAATTATTTCTCGGAAGGAGACAAAGATAGAGTGACCGGTGACAGCCGAAGCGCGTTTCGCCACCGCCGAACCAGACACCGTAATGTATTTATACCTGTGCGCGTATATATCTGTACACGTGGATACACGTGTGTACGTACGCGATCCTAAACCGTCGACAACCTTTTGCGGATTGAAAGAGTTTCTCTCGCCTCTCGCCGTTTCTATCTTCTCTTAATGGAGCTGCGTAACGTTCGAGATAAATTGCTGCCGCGGAAAACTCTTTCCCTCGTGCAAACTATTTATTCTGAACACCGGCATGGAAACTGGTTTTTTAATGGAACAGAGGAACGAGGAGGAAAGAAAGGCGGACAGAAGACCAGGAGGGAGGAGGACAGCCAAGAACGAAGAAACGTTCGACCCTAACTACCCGCTTTTTAGCCTTAATCGCTACCAGACGCAACGATATCGCGTTCGAGTTTACATCTGTACGATTCGGTTCGGTTCGGTTCGCCGCGGAAATCCTGTAAATTACGGCCGGAAAAAAAAAGATGGAAAAATCACGCGAACCGAGTAAAAACCAGAAAGACTGTTTCGCCCGATAGGATGCCGCGCCACCGCCGCCGCCGCCACCGCTGCCGCCGCCACCGCTGCCGCCGCTCCGTCGACGCCGCTGTTGAGCTAATTTATAATCCCTTGATTAATACCCTGGTTTTATTCGCCCACGCTACGTTGACTATACGCGTCGGAAGCTTGTATTTGCGAGAACGGGTAATCACCGTTCGAACGGACGTTCGAACGCTGCCGGATCGAGCGAACGCACAAAGCTCGTCACCGGTCGATTTCTATGGGAGTGGCAACCTATCGGAGCGTAAAAAATATTTCCTCGCAAAAATGCCGCTATTCAAAGGCGACGGGACTATGCACAGCCACCGATACCAACGCATCTGTAACGCTTTCGCGAAATTCGCTTTTTCACCAAAGTAAAACCGCTACGAGACTAGAACTAGACGTTGCTCGCCCGTCCCACAGATATTCTCTGTACCGAACGATCACGACACGACCCGCCAAGTTCGACGGCTGAGCATCGTTACGTAATCCGAATTCAAACGTCCGCGAAACAAAACTAATTCAACGATCCAATTTTCTTATCTCTGATTTTTCTTTTTACCTTTTTTTTTTTTTTTTTTTTGTTTTAGTTAAGTTTTAGTTAAGAACATCTCAGAATTGCGTTGGCGAAAGATTTATTTCACAGAAATTAAAGTAGAAAGTTTTCGTGATTGCGCTACTATCGTCTCACCGATATGCTTCCTTTTATCAAACCGATTTTTCCATCACTTACTCTTTCTCTCTCTCTCTCTCTCTCTCTCTCTCTCTCTCTCCCTCCCTCCCTCCCTCCCCCCCTCTCTCTCTCTTTCACTCGCCTTCTGGGCCTTCTCTACGTTCGACGAAATAGCGCCGCTTATCCATCTTACAAGGGCGATATCTATCTTACGATGGGAAGCAAAATCGTCAAGTCTCGAACGTGTCGGATGTGCGTTGCATGCACATTAAGTCGATGGTAAAACAACCCCAAAAGGATTTGTGTGCATGGACGTTTGTTCTTGAGAAACTAATATATCTTTTTTATGTCTATATATATTTTGTATATAAATTCTTTTAACGTTTACATTATGCCTCTTTTAATATTAAATCCTTATGCTTTACTCTGGTAAATTCTTCATTATTTTTACTCGTCATAGTGTCTTTACAATTTTGTATTATTTGTATAATACAAATGCGGATGGAAATTGTGATAAAGACGTTTAAAAGGCATAAGAAATTGTCGCACCAACAACAGAAATTCACGATTGATTTCTCGGAAACCGAAAGACCTACGCAAGAGCAAAAATTCTTTCAGGGTTGATTTACTATCAACCTATAACGTCGAACGCACATATCGGGACATTGTTGTAATGAAAAAGTAATTCTTGTAATTCAATGTGTGCTGATTTACGTTCGATCGGCGGATTTTCGAAGGTCGGTCGATCTCCTCGATTCGAGTAATTCGAGCAATTTCTCGTCGAATAGCTCCGCCATCGATACGACGCGACTCGGACAAGGTATTAATTTTTCCATGAAACAGGAAAAGCATTCTTGGAACAAGTACTAAGGTTACAACAACGCGGTGCCGAGTTCTTTTTAATCAAGCTTCGCGGAATTGTGTGCACGCGCGCGTACACTGCGCGCCGTTTGTAATTATTGGATCCGGCTTTAGTCGATATTTCATCTTTCTCTAATGGAAAGCGGCAAGGAAGGAAGGAAGGAAGGAAGGAAGGAAGGAAGGAAGGAAGGAAAGTAAGTAGGAAGGAAGGAAGGAAGGAAGGAAGGAAGGAAGGGAGGAAGGAAGGAAGTAGGCAGAGAGGGAAAAAGGGAAGGAAGAAAAGGGAACAGGAGGAAGGGAAGGAAAAAAAGAAGAGGGAAAGGAAGAAGGAACAGGTACAGGAAAGGAAAGGAAAGGAAAGGTCCAGCAGCGGAACAGCGATGGATACGATATAGGGATGATTCGAGAAGGGTGATTCGTAAATACGCGCCAGCACTTCGGGGTGTGAATCTGCACCGAAAAAGACATAGAAAGATCACTTTCTCCTCTACGTACAACTGTCGTTCGTCTCTGGTTTCCGGGATATTCGGGAAAAACTGTCAGCGGTAGCGCGTCCAATCCTGTCCATACATATGCGTGCGTGTGCGTGTCCGATCTGTTTACAATAGCTTACATCCATCATAGCAGCCATCCATCTCTTTATTTTCGTATCATCATTTTCGTACTTGCCGAATCCAAATAAACAGCCTCTACGGAAACCTTGGAAACTACGGAAACGCAAAGCGAATATTATATGCGTATACAATCGGCATCTTCGCTCGTTTTTCTACATTTATCCTTGTTTTTCATCAAAGTCGTCGTTATCTTTGTAATCAGTTTGTTATCATATTACGTAAGCGTTCGATTACGAGCGTCTCGCGATACGATATTCCTTTTTAATTAATTATACGATGCAAACTACGTTATACAAACAGCGTTATACTTGTAACGATAGATTCACTGGCTGAATCAATAAGATGCCAGCGTTGCGTTCTTAACCACGAGCTTCGTCAACGTACTGCTAATTGACCGCCCTCGTACATCAATGTATCCTTTGTCCCCAGCGCGCCGCGCACGACCTTTTCCCTCGACAAAATTACGAAACGCTATTGGCGTGACTGTGATTTTTGCAAAGAACCGTGCGCGTTTTGTTCGCCACTGTTTCCTTTCCCCTCTACGCTGCCCGCTTCCCATTTGCTCGCACTGATACGGTTGATGAGAGCAGCTGCGTGAACATATCGGCCCGCAGCCGTCCAACCAAATGAAACAGTACTCTACCCCTGCAACCTAGATAACGTTGGCGCTGTGCTGCACGCGTACGTGAAACTTGGCATCTGCCTCTCGCAGACCATTCTGCGAAAGACGAGACCAGTCGCCGTGAAAGGAATTATCGCTCGGGTCACTACGTATTTTTATGCTCGAGATAAACGCTAGCTTATCACCGCTTTTCAACGTCGCGCCTATCCTACCACTATTTTCCACGTACCCCTACCGTGCACTAGTATTTCGACAACAAGTATTCGCTGCAAACCTTTATATTTTCATCATATTTTCAGCATTACGATGGAAGAATGTTTCTCCGTTGTGAACTCTTTGCTTCTTGCTATAAGCAGTAAGAGCGAATTCGACATTTTTTTATTTCGGCGACAAACTTTTCATTTCGGCAACTAGTTTCCTTTCCGTTCCAGCATAAAGGAGAGCTTTTATCGAGAAACAACTTTGAACGTTTACAGTCTGCCCCTTCCTGGCTCTACTAAATTCAAACCGAAACAAGCAGTATTATATCGCGTCGATCAAGTTCCATGTTTGTCTCTAATAAATGGTCGTTTAATTTATACCGATTCATCCATCGTCCTTGTATTTCTTTAATGTTTCTCCGATACCTGTCAACTTCGAGACAAGATGAAAGGATTGGCGAAAATTGAATTACGGTACAAAGTATATTTTACATGTTTTTCCGATTATTTCCACACTTACAGATACTTATGTACGGTTGTGTATTTGCACGGGGTCGCTCGGTCTCGAAAATACTGGCGTAACTTTGATCTTTACGTTCTGTATGTGTGAAATAAAATACATATAAAAGAAAATGTTTTCCAGTATGTCCAAGTGTAGTATATACGTGGATGCGAGGAAGCAAAAAAACGTTTGACTTGAAACAGACTGTCGTTTCAATATCGAGAGAAACATTGTAAAAACGTGAATCTTTGCGTTTCAAAGATACTCCGCTTTCTTCCGTTTACTTTGTAAACTGACGTAAAAAGAGAAAAGGAAAAAAAAAAAGAAAGAGAGAAAAAAATTAAAATGGCAATAATAATCGTTCGTCGTGTTCGATAATACGTTTCAAGCAATTTGATATATCGAAGATTATCTTTCGTGGGTAACGGATGCTGTATTTTATTCCTCTGTTAGACCAACTTATCGTTTCTCTTTGTTAGCGTTTACTCTTCTTTCCTTGATTTCTCCGATCAACTAATTCTTAATTAATCTAAATCTATCGTCCAGTTCGTTCCATAAATAAATCGGTCCTGAGGACGTAAAGAAAAAGGGACGTAACGCCTAATGCCTATCGCGATTTCGCGGAGGCAGCCAAACAGATTGTTATCGGATACGAGACGACGCGCATCGAGATTCGGCGGCGGTTACTTTCTTAAATACGTCGAGCATCCTGTCGCTGTCACGCTGTCGATAGCGTGGCGCCTGCCGGCAGCTCAGCGTAGATCGGTTTTCGGAAGAATCGCAACAGGCTACATAGCGCGCTCGTCGACTTCAAACGAGAAAGAGATTTTTCTCCCAACATCCGCATCCGACGTTCTACGGTTCGTCTTCGCTGAAGCAACAACGAGCAACTTTCGTCGCTTCTGGTCGCTGTCACGCTGTTCCAGATATTTCGTCCACGCTGCAACAACAGGCGGCGATTTTTTCAACAAACACGAGATCAACGACAAAAGGTTGCTGGATGTTGGTTCGGTGGACGACGAGCCTTAACGCTCTATTTACGCGCTTATCCATATTGCATGTTGCACGGCGCGTTTTAATTTGTGTTCGCGTACGCGTTTCCATAAGGGTTGCGCGTCGTTTCTCGGTAGGGAAAACGTCGGTAGAAGAACAAACTATGCGTTACGCGGCCTTTTTATCTCACTCCTCCTCTCATCTTCCATTCCTCTAAGAGATTGCTGCATTCTGTTTACATCGAAATTTCTTTCACGCCTACGGAACACGCCTACTACGCCGCATTTCCAACAACATGGAACTTGGAATTTGATCAAGTGTGCTTGAATACGATTAATTTCGCACTGGAAAAAGTTTACACCCCCGTTGCCTCGTCGATAGTTGGCCGTGTGGTTGTAAAGAGATCAATAGGCAAGGTGTTTTAGAAAGTATTTAGAAATTAAAGAAATCGACAGGTGCCGCTTTTCCGGCCAATAAAGTTAAAAGGTCTTCGAGGCAAGGGCAGTTACGTTTAAAAGGTAGGAGCCAGGCAACTGCCAGTCGAATAGAACGATTTTTCTGACTTTTTCGCCCATCTTATCCTTATTACCCTGCTTTTACGCTCTTTTGTCTCTTTTTCGTTTTCTCTTGCTCGACGACTGTCGTGAATATCGAAGAGACAACAGACGAAACAGCAGCGAATCGTCGGCCTTTACAATTACACCGTATCCGTACAAACCTCTTTTCACCGGCTGTTAAAGTATGAAATCGTTTTAAATGTGAAAATAAGGTAAACTGTTGGTTGTGTCGCGTTCCGCCTGGATTGGAAAATGCGCGGAGTGCGAGGCACGTTCGATGCAAGAAGCTCAAGGAGAGCGAAATAAGAAGATAAATATACAAATATACAAATATACAAATATACAATCAGAAAGGACCAGGGGAGGCGCAACGAAGGAGGCAGAGTTGCGCTTTGAACCGCCCCTGCCCACTAAATTTATCCTCTGGTCCGTGTTTACTCGTGACTATTTATTTTCGACATTTATGGAATATTCGAACTGTAGACGGCAGCTCGACCAAAAAAAAAAAAAAAAAAAAAACAAAAAAAAAAACAAAAAAATGCCGCTTAAACGTATGGAAATACGGGGAAGAGCCCGTGGCCTTATCTGCTTGCTTTTAATTAGCAATTAAATCGAAGCGACTCGAAGAGCTGAAAAATTCCCAAGCCGAAACGACCGATAACGAAGAAAGAAAGTAAAAAACGAGCGACGTGCCTCGCGTTTCCGCGTTTTCGCGTTTCAGCGTTTCAGCGTTTCAACGGTCGGGCGCGGCGGCCAAAAAAAAAAAAAAGTATCCATGGGATTTCGAGGAGATCAGTTAACGAGATTACTGGTGACTGTCAGCGCTCTGTAAGCAAGTTCTGAATAGGGGGTACGGCGGCTCGTGCCGCGGATCATCTACTACGCAGTCAGCCAGCCATGTCAACGATCTACATTCAGCTCGACCCGCCGCGCAAGGTAGGGCTGCAATGTCTGCGAAACGGTAATGCAACGGCAAACCACCTAGGATTTACCCTCGGTACATCGTAACAAAGCTGTAGCCACCGGCCGCGCCACTACCTCAGCAAGCAGCAAGGAAAAAGATTGGTGCAAAATTTACGCTGCTGTTTGGCGCTGTTCTTGTTGTTCGGGGTAATTTCGTTGTACGTATCGCGTTTACAATCTCTAACCCTGCGACACTACATCGGAACTGTCGCTTTAAACGAAATACGGTAAACTGTCGAAAATCTGGCCTCGAGCCGGACGTTTATCGGCCAGGTAAATCAAGCACATATACCTAGATATGAAAAGGACAGAGCGAGCGAAGGGAAGTCTAATCGGCTTGATCGAAAAAAACATATCCATAAGACAATCCTAAAGCGAGCACGAAACTTTTTCGTTTTCATTTTCTATCCGACAAAGCTTGTACCAATTTGCGATTGCGAGCTTTTCCAATTCAAACCAATAAAAACAAAATTAATATTTTAAAACGGTGGTTGAAAGTTTAGCGCCGCCGCCGCCACCGCCGCCGCCGCCGCCGCCGTGACAGTGATTACGTTGTAAAAGTGTTACGGATTGAAATCAACGAAGAAATTTGGCAAAGACGAACAAAGTTCGAACTGCCGTTAGAAGACGCGCCGTTACACAACACAGGTTACGGTATTCGAATGCCGAAACGGTGAAAATGCGACGATGAATGGGCCGCGTGAACGGCCAGCAACTTTCCATAATCCTTAAGGGGATAGACACGATGATTAATCACGCTCGAGTGATTCCGTTTCCCCTTCGTGCGCTCCCTCTTCGTGTATCGCAGAATCGCGTTGCTCGCAGCTGTCTTTTCTCGGCCAGCATTCCACGGATGAAGGTTTATGCGCATTTGTTTCAGATTTCAAACGCTTTGCCACTTCGAACATCGGTAAAGCGTAGGAATTCTAAAACAAATACCACGCTTTTCGTCCGTCGTTGGTCGTGCGCGCCTTCCCCTGTCCTGCGCCTTTCTCAAAGTTCTCCTTTCGGCTTCCTCCATTTAATCACCTTCGATCGATCAACCACTTTCTCTCTGCCACCCTTCTCTTTTATATTCTCTTAAAGGTCCGTCGCCGTCGTTGTCCTCTCCTTTTCCTCTCGTTTTCCTCTCGCAACATTCACCGTCGCTCCCCTAACGAGTCGCTCCAACCAAGAAAATTGTGGCCAGTCTCGGCGAAGCTTGGACCAAACTTTCGTCAAACGACACAAAAAACACAATAACAAAGACTATAACTCTGCGTCGAACTCGTTCCAAGCATTTGTGAAACGTTAAACGAACCAATGGCCCGTAATGCAATTTGCCGATAAAGGTCGTTAATATCGTAGAAAAGTTTGCTGCGCTCGGCCGACCGGCCGGCCGGTCGCTCGCGAGCACCAAACTTTCTTTGCATTTACAGGAGAAAATTGCTGCCGGTAATGATCGATATTATTAACCCCGTGGTCGTTGGATACTCGCTTTCCTTCGAACCGTCATCGATCGTCGATCTTTGCAGGTTCCGTTTGAAACGTCCGCAGCCCCGGAACATTCGTTCGTATAGGGAGCAGCCAACTTTCGTTGCTTGAAATTCTTTTCACGACGTAGGAGTATGGAGTATTTATTGGCTTCTATCCCATTGCTTAACTCGGTTGGCATTCGGTCAACAGTGATTCGAGTGCTCGGAAAACATTATTCCACCTCCTTTGACCCTATTATTCTTCCCTAGCAACGACGCCGAGACAACCGAAATACCTCTGTGCGTAAAGATATGCTTCGTTGGCGTGTGCGGTTCACACATTCGGTCCGAATTAATCAGCGAGGGTAAAGACCGACGCGCGACGGGAAATGTGCCTGTCAACTCAAACGATCACGGCGTAATTAACTTGACGTGAAATTAAAATACTTTGATAATATCTGCCGAGTATCTATATGCTTGCGATAACTTTGACGAATCTCGTAACGTACATTTTCAAATTGCTTTCGGATTTCATCGATACAGTCATAGTTATCGAGTCATAGTTTATGATTCGGCAACAATTTCGGAAGAAAAATGAGCCTCGGTTTCAGAGCCGTTTACGCTTTGCAGCTAAACGATACGGCGGAAGAAGCGCGACACGGATCTTCCATTCGTCGAACAACCATTATCGATAGTTGCGAACACGAAACTTGCTCCGCCACGGAACTTTGTTCCGTTTCCGAATGTGTCAGTGGAGATGCGGCGGGCGCTGTACACGGAGGGAAAATTATTTCTAATTGGTTCCTAATAATCGAGGCACGCTTCCGCTCGAGAGGAGAGGCGATCCGAACAGAGTCGTCTACTTGGAATTCCATTTTCTCTATTCTTTTATCTCGCAAACTTTCCAGCCGGCAGAACTTGATTTAATCCCTTAATCCTCTGATCCGTCCATCACGTTTAAGCCGCCTTAGCCGGGCCCGGTTTTTTTCTTTCGCCCATCGGAAGAATAATTTCAACGGTAACGCGAGCTTCAAACGAATAAACATTAATCTCGTCGCTGAGCATACCAGGGCGGAATTACGACGATCACGAGAACGGGGACTCGTAAGCTCGAGCAAAAAGTCCACCAGGTCCTCCAGGTTTCTCCATCGTTTTCCCCGAAACATTCGATTTCTCGTAGAAATCTACGCTACGATGTTTCTATAATTTTATCCTTTTGGACGCGACGCAAGATATACGATAGAGCGTCGACGAATCTTGACACCTCGGAACAGGAACGAAAAACGCGTTTCTACCAAACCAAATACTTTTCACCGACAGCCTATACATTTTTCAGAGATGGCAAAAGTATTTAAACAGGAAATCGTATAATTTCATATTATAATCATAATACGTAATCGCTTTAACACATTTTATGTGCGCTTTAAGTAAAGTTTCCTCCTGCCAAATGCCATTGGCAGGTGTCAATTACGCCTGGTTATAGTATCAAAGAAATATCAAAATGTCTTGCGTACGGACATTCTCGCGAACCACTGCATTTTTAAGCGAGAAAAAGTAGATAAAGTCGAAAGAAACGTGATTCGAAGCCAAAGTGAAAAAGCCGAAAGTTTGGCAAAGGCTGGCATAAGGAAAACACGCTTTTAATTTGAAACTTTGGATTCGCCGCAAACATTCGCTGCCTCGAAACAGTGGAAATTGCAACATTGTTCGTAGCTACGTTAACGCACGGTATTTTACCAACTTTCTGGCGGAATTTAATTTAAGGTGGTTAATGGCTGCGTCAAAGGGACGGAAATTTGGAAAAATTCCGTTTGCAGAGGACCGAGCCAACGGTTAGATGCGTATCATCCTATCGCGTACGGTTTCATCTCGTACAGGCTGGTCCAAAGTTCATGGTACAAATCGAATCAGGGCTTATGCAGATTCTATAATATAGCTGGAAATCAGGCGTCAAAATCGAGAATAACAAAGTCGCGTTGGAAGCTTGCTTTTCGAAGAAATTCGGTTTGAAAATTTGTCAAGCATGATTCTCGGCTAGACAACAGTATAGATGACATCGATCATTGTAAAAGCTATTTATTTCATTATATCAAGTACCGTTGAAATTTCAAACTGTTTTCGATTCGAGTTCCATCTTCTGGCCAAACAGGCCCTGGACCACAAAATTTGATTACTCGTTTTCAAGTTATTTTCACACGTGGCGTAACCTCCGTTCCAATCGTCCAATCCTGGTCCAGTCGACGGATCGATCATATTTACGTAAATAAATTCCTGAGCATTCCGCGCAAATTTTGAAACTCGATGTTCTCAACGACGCAATTTCGTTATACTCGATCTCTCTTCGTAACATAGAATCTGCACGACCCCGTTCGTACCATCAGGTAAAATTACAGACAAGCCTGGATAGTGGTTCACACGTAGAACGGACACCGGTAATGGTAACAGCACGCAACTTTTCAACGCAAGAAGAATCGCGCTCCGATAATTAATCGTAAATCGGTTCTTTCGCTCCGACGACGGACAGGTTCTCGCTTGATTCGCACGAATCGTTCCGTTCGCTTGCTCGTACGTGCTTCAATCGCTGTCTGCATATCCTTAATAACGAACATCTTCGATACGGCGTTCAATTAGGAACGAGCGTTACCTTGTTAGCCGATGCAAACTCATTAATTTCAGTAGGGCAGATCGGAACTTTAGCCGTGGCCTCTTTGAGAAATCTTCAAGCTCATTAAATGCTCGGGCATGTGCGCCATTGTGAGCCATTGTGCGCCATTGTGCGCCCGAGATTTTTCCCTCTTCTTGTCCCCTTTCGAACTTTTCAAGTAATTATTTTACGCCGATCGATTATTTTGCCGCGGCTACTCGAGAAAACTTTCGCGCAGTTCCCTCCCATCCTCGCCCTCTCTCCTAGTTAGTTAGTTATCAGCTTCGTCGACCAGTGCCCGATCATTGCCAAAGTATTTTCGTTTATCGGAGAAACAAGGGAGATTCGACTGTCCGCGTCGCATCTCGGCCGCGCCGAGGTTGCCTCCGTTCGCGACATTGGTTGCGCGCGGCATTCCGAGCGGAACGAGTTTTCGGAAAAATTAGACTTGGCCGAAGATCAGTCCGGCTATAGATCGATAAGATGCCGTGGTTCCCTTTTCAACGGGAATTCGTTTGAAGAAAGAAGGCTGGCCCTTTGAAGGTTCCAAAAGGTGGCAACGCCACTTTCGTAACGCGGGTTAATTAATGCCCGTGAAGCAAGTCCAAAGGAAGATGGGGGGGGGGGGAAACACCGGGTGAGAGGGCGCTCAAAGAAGACAAAGGTTCCTTTAAAAAATGTTAATCGAGTTCGGTCTGCCAACGCCGCTCCAACCTTGAACACGTTTCTCAGGAATTTCTTTAGAAACGCTGCTTGTTTCACAGATTTTCTGAATGCGTGCGAGAAAACGCTCGTTTCGTTCGGAAATACGAGGTCCATATCGTGATCGTGATCGTTATTAAGTAAATCGTTATTAAGTATTAGGACGCTTTTATACATACATCGGTTTATCCGTATTTCTACTATGCTTTATACGTTGTTATTTAGCCGTATTAATTATTTAGCCGTTAATAATTCCAAAAGTCAGGCAATTCCAAAGGTCGCAACGGTCCTGAGCAGTGCGCAACGCCCACTGATAGGTCAATTTTAAAGAGCTCACCGCGCAACAGCTTCAGTGCCCGCCACTTTATCGGAAACAAATGAAATAAAAATCCCCCTCCATTCGTTCATAGTCATACGTCTAATAAATGCCATAAAATAGATTTTCTACCGATAGTTGGAAAAAGGAAATTGCTAACAATACGTACGATTTCCATGTGTCTAAGTTGCGTGCCCCGTTCCTCCGTATAAACGGTTGCGAAGAAATTTTCGATAGTACCGATTGCACGTTTCAGGGAAAAACGCGGATTATGCGCGTTTATTATTTATATTATCATCGTGCCGGTTTACCGTTCCTATGAATTATTTTCCATGGAAATTGTCTCGTTGTTATCGGCGTTGCTCGCTTACGTTGTTGTCGATCGATCGCGATCGATAGCGAAAAGGAAAGAGAGAAAAACAAGTTTGTTTTCTAAATACCAATTTCAAAGTTTCGCTACCCTGGAGACGGAAAGTACACAATCATTTTATACTTTTTCTTTATATTTAATGTTTACTTTTCTCGTTCATTCATACGAATGTACAACAAGGATCAAGAGAACTTATTTACTCGCCAAATAGCATGTTAGATATATGGTTTGAATATAGACGCGGTGAAGCGAGTTAATAGAGTTAATAAGATAGTTAATGGATTACAAGGAATGATAGAAGACGTTGAAAACACGGCAACCTATTCCTATTTTCGCCTATAATTGCATAGCATCCGTAATTGTAAAGATGACGTCAATGGAGTTAACGACAGAGTTAACATTCGTTGTTAGTATGCGATCGAGGACTTTCTCAGAATCAAGAACAGAAGAGTACTTGTAATTTTACGTTACCTGCGTAAAGATTACGACGTATTGCCGTTGCTATAGCTACACATATTTTATATGCCATTTAGTAAGCAAATAAGTTTCACTCACCGCTGTTGCATATTTGTTAGCGCGCTTCGAGTTCACATTTTTAGGAAAATACTTTAGTTTCCTACTTTTCACCGTACGAAGTAAAGTTAACGGGCGAACGTACGGTTTTCGCTAGTTAGGCTAACGGTAAAGAGAAAATGTAATTAAATGCAAAATTGTTGGAAACTGGACCACCGGATGGGGCATCATCCGATCCGATCGATCTATCGATACTAACGTACGCGGAGCTAGTCGATACTAACGTACGTTAGATGATATACGATAACCTCTTGCCAAGTCGGTTAAAGAAACAAAACGGTATAACGATCGGATTGCACCAAGCGTGCAAATACTTTTTAAACGATCAACGTCGACGTATATCAGGAAATTAAGCAGAGTGACGCGCACTGAACGAATCATTCGAATAATTTGTCGAATAATTCCTGGCGACTACGGTGGACGAATCGGTTGGCAAAAATCTTGTCAGTGCGCGCGTGCGAGCCTGCACTCGGCAAAGAAAGATCGACGAGGGTGGTCGAAGGTGTTCGAACGAGGAAATCGAGGGGAACATTGATTACGCGCGTTTCTCCGTGTCCGGCAAATTGGATTTTCTAATTTGCACGATCGATCCACGTCCCTAGCTGGATATGCATATCAACGTACGCACGCAATCGCCGCTTTAAATATTCCGAAGCCATCGGCGCACGCGGCCGTAGTCAGCGAACGGTTTCAGAATCGATCATCGAATCCAGCCGGGTACGGTGGGACGCGCACGAGCACCTACGCCGACGCGACGGGATTTTAACTAAGAGGAACGAGCGCGTTCGCATCTTTTTCTTCGACTCTCCTTCCACGTTTCGCCTTCGCCAGCCCAAAATCATCACGGCGAACGCTGAACGGAACGGTGCTAAACGGATGCATAATCGGCAGCTTAAGACCGATATGATTTTCATATCGATATATTATTCCAGAAACGTAACAACATTTACGGAAACTGGTAAACAGTGGAGGGAAAAAAACAAAGTCTAAAGCTATTTTATACGTAGTAATTATTTAACAAAATGGCCTGTTGCTCGTTCAAATATATGTATGTAGCACGGTTGTTCGATAAGAGGAAAGCATCGTTTTATCTTTGCAGTTGAAGCGTTGTCTAGGAGAAACGTTCGATTATCGATCGAACAGTTGCATGGATGTATTATACAACGACGAGAGACGGTGTTTCGTCGAACAGACGTGAAACAAGGCCGCGGGGAAGAATCGCGGAAGCAACTTCCTTGGTAGGTTATTAGGCGACCGGTTGGTTCAGTATCGACTCGAGGGCCGTGGCTAGAATATCAGCTGTCGCGCAATTCCGAGATAGGAGGGCCGTGGAATCGAAGCAACGGAAGCAAAGAAGAAACGGGAACAGCGATCGGTAGCTAGAATCGATTTGTTCGGGCCGGGGGGTACGAGTAACTCGGGGATGGAGTAACGTTATTTGCACGATTAGAGTCGTCGAGTCTCAGAGGGGCGAGGAGGGGGAGGGGTAGATGTCGGTAAAGAGAGAGAGAGAGAGAGAGAGAGAGAGAGAGAGAGAGAGAGAGAGAAAGGTGAGGTAGGGAGAAGGGTGAATTCTGAAATCCAGGCAGCTCGCGGAGGGTAAATGTGCTTATTCTGCTTGAAAGGGGCGACGCGTGGAAATAAATCTAACGGGGTCGAAGCGACGATAATATCTAGCTTCCCCGAAGGCATCGCTCCATTAACCGATATCGTACAGGCTCGTTTCTTTCGCCTAGTATCCTCGGTAAGGTTATTCCTTTCGAAACGCGGAATCGCCGGCTAGTCAATTACAGGGACGACACCGTTTGTCTCCTCGGGCAACGAGAGTCGTCGTTTCGATACAACACAGCGGAATTCTAGAACGTAGGCGGTAACGTTGAAGCTAGATATGCTATCTTTCGCACAGTACAACAACTATGGTCCGTCGTCGTCGTCGAGAGTAAAATTTGTCGATGCAGTCGGTATTGAGAGAGAATTTCGAAAATATTCATCTAAGACCGTGAAAATCATCGGTCTCTGGTATGGGAGTGCGGGTCCAAGCAAAGTTTCGATCCAAGATCCAAAAATCCCAATATACATACAACGTAAACAGAGTACAATACCTATAAATCGTTTTATCAATTAAGGTTTCTGCTTACTCTCGTTTATAATGCTAGCTGTTCAAGAGTATCCTTACAACTTACGGCCGATCGAATCGAAGGAAATTCGTCGGATGTGGAGAGCTCTACGTACCGTACACGACAGTCGAACGGACACATTCCCGACAGTACTTTCTCGCTATCGACTCTGGCGTTACTCTCCGAAAACGAAACGTATGCATTCTCGTGTGGACACGTAATTGAAGAGTACCGAAAACAGCTATTGCATAGAGCATCGTATCGCAGGAAACTTTCAAACGGACACGTATCCTTGATTAGGAGGCTGCCTTTTCCACGTTCGTCTATACCATTTAGGAAGAAGCTATCGCGCGTCCAC
The DNA here is from genome assembly GCF_024516045.1 of Bombus affinis. Lineage (NCBI taxonomy): Eukaryota > Metazoa > Arthropoda > Insecta > Hymenoptera > Apidae > Bombus > Bombus affinis. The sequence goes on from NC_066359.1 coordinate 8,623,405, forward strand.
AGACAAAGAGAGGACAAACGCGACCGCCACGTGTATTTACGATCTTTTAGTCGGCTCGTTTCACAAGGTTATTCGTTCCGCGCGGATTGAAAAATCACGCGAAACGGACTGCAAGCTGTCGCCGCGGGTCGATTCGACGCTGATAATTCTATGAACGGTACGCCGTTCTAATTTGTAATTCTCAGTGACGAATGCATAGAAAATTGCACACCTACCGGGGACATTGTGTCGTGATCTCCGCGCTTGATAAACCAGCGCGTGTGTGTGCATCGATGCCGAAAGCTGATGACCTTTGAAGAAAACAGCCTATCGTCTCGACCGGAACAAAAGCTTGCAGTTTATCGAGGCAGAGACGTAGACCGTTAATACGAATCGGCTCGTTTCCGCACGGCATCTATCGAACTCGGTGTGTATTTAATGGATTTGCGAACGTGGCTCGTTCGTCACGACGCTATCTCGATTCGACGGCTCGCGCGATGTACTCGATTTACAGCAGCAAGTGGAAACGCGCGTATCAATGAAATCTGCAAAATTCGTTTCGGGCAGCAGCTTCGACACGAATTTACGATCATCATCGCTGATATATCGTCGCTAATATATATCGCTCGTAAGAGAAACTTTCAACGAACGATAGCCGTTCTTGTCCTTCGCAACGCTAGTAAATAGTCGACGAGCCGAATCAGTTGCCTTATCGTATAAGTCTACAGACACGCGCATATATAAACAAGTTATTGATACAAGTTGAAAAAAGCTGGAAACATTTTTGTTCGCTTGACTTTCCTTAAAAAATGGCCGGAATGCAAATCACGTTGTGGAGAAGTAATAAAAGAAGGGAAAAAGAGCAATATCGATACATGTCGATCGCTTTTCATTTAAAATTTGCTCGTCGTTCAATGTTATCGTTATAAAAGTCGGCGACAAACACCTTCGAAGCAAACACTGAAATTTGTAAAATTCAATCATCGCAACAGTGGTAAAATTGTGAAAGCACGCGTGTACTTGTATGTAAGTGTGCGATACACACTGCACCCTCTGCACTGCACCCTGCACACTGCGCACGTGAGTACGTGATAGCGTGGTAACAGTATCAGTAACAGAGGGGAAAAGGGCAGAGGTACAGAGGTACGGGTACAAAGGTGGAAACAGCGAGGGAAGCGTCTAGCGTGTTCTCGTCGGAAGAGAAGACCCTTCGTCCCCTTTTCCGGGCGAAAAATCGGCCAAAAGTTCATGTATTAAAAGTACCTGCAAGGCCAATAAATTAGAACTGGCGCTCTGCCATTTCAATCTCGCGGATCTTGCTCGAGACAAGAACGCTGAAAACTCTTCTACGAGGCATCATTTTGTCGGCGACCGACTTGATTAATTGCTTCGCACGAATCGATTGATCACTTCCCACTCGGATATTTACGTCAGCTTTTCCGAAACACACAGTCTACCGATTACTTTTCATGTATGACAACTTACCGCCTGAGAACCGTTTGTAACTTTGTTACATGATCAAATTTCCGTCTATCCTTCGATATTCATTCCTTCCATCTATTTGACTAGGCAAGGCGTATATATATATTTTTCACGCGTCCATTCAAATATATATTAATTATATATAATGTATAAGTATAATCAAAGAGAAAGGAAAAATCAGCCGACCAGCTATTTATTTAGAGAAAAAGCACGAAATCTTTGAGAAAATTTCGATCAAGCGTCGTCACCCGGTTATAACCGCGGCAGTCATCGTACTTGATCGTACTTGACTTTTCTTCCTTTTTTTTTTCTTTTTTCTTTTTCTTTTTCTGTTTTTCGATGGCGTGCAATCGGTAAGTTATCATACACGAGAAAGTGTCACTTATCCGTCCAAACGGTATTTATCAATCTGTAAATTGTCACGAGATCGTCACGAATGTGCGACATTGAATGGCAAGGAACAACTTAAACGTCGGAAAATCAATATCCTTTGTAGGGAGCATGGCCGCGCGCCTTGTATTCCAACGAAATGTATTTTTTCTCTTCCTAGGGCAGCCCATTATTAAGCGAGTTATTAGGCAAACGAGAGAACGGCAGGCCGACGACGCACAGAGCGGAAGAAAGAGCCTACGATGAAGGAAACGGTAGAGGCAAAGAGACGGACAACACGGTTCTCCTACAACACGATTTCGCTCTAACAGAGCGTCCGAGAATTAGGGAAATGCTCGATTTCGATAAAGAAAACGCCATCGCGTTAATGGTTATATACCTAGCCGGTTATTTGGCAGTGACGAAAAAAGCGAACAAACAAACTTTATAAAATAAGAAGAGTAGAAAGTAACACGATTTTACAAAGTGGTCTATAATTCGATAAACGCAATAAATAACTAGCTACCATATATACCTGCTACAGTATAGATGACTGTTACCGATATGGTAACAAATTTTTAGTACATCATTTACCAAGATTCCTAGCGTATCGGTTTTAATGTATGTTTAATTTCTGTATAATTTCCCTGTATAACTCTTTCAGTCGTGAAAAGAAATAGTATGCCGAATAGTATGCTGTTGTTGACTTTCCTGCAACCTCTGACCCCTTACTTTTTCTACTAATTCTTCGTTTCGTACTTACAATGCAGCATTTTTCTCCTATACACGGAGAGAGGATACACCTGTAGCGTACAGTACCGTACAGGTTACGAACAGACGTAATCGAGTCGGTAAAGTTGACCCGCGTACAAAATATTCTACTTAGGTAAGGTATTCGAAATGGAGAAAAGAACGCTCGAAGGCGGCGAGCTTTGTCCCGGTTTTATTCCAGCCTTACGTGAATTGCGCACATATTAGATAAGTGTGGTTGTTGCACAACTGCCGCTCGGTTGCGTTCCGCTAAAATTGCTGCCCCGCGTCTCAAGTCTGCGCTTTCCACCGCGACCAACCTTCCCGCAAAGTGCCAAGGACGTTGTGGCAAGTGTTCGGACCACCGCGCTATTTCAAATTATACCCACTATCGTGTACTCTATTCTTATCTGTCAGCGTCCTTCTCTCGTTCTTCGTTTCTTCCCCCTATCCCCGCCCTTCTGGTAATAATCTCTGCTTCGCTAGCCCAGTTTTATCCGGTTGCCCAAATTGTCTATGTAAATTTAACCCACACGTACATTATACATATATCGATGGGTTACTCTACAAATATTATATGTCCACCTTTAGCGCTTTCGAGAAAAAAAACCCTCTCAACCCTTTTAGTGTTTCATTTCATTTTGAAAGCGTACAGCCGTGGGTTTCAGCGATTATTTTTCAGCAATGACAAATATACTCGACAGTAGCAGTAGCGCAGTGGAGTAAGCGCACTTGCCGTACAATCGAAATTAAATTATAGCGGAATGACAAATTTTTCCAGTTGTATCATCTTTTGGATAATCTCTATTTTTATCGTTTGTCGTTTATCGTTTATCGTTTAAAGATTCGTTGATACTATTTGCAGGATTCAAGAAAAATTAGAAATTGAAAATTTTATTTATTTTTAGGAGAGAGAGATATCTAATCCGTCGATTATCCTTCTAAAACGCGTTACAATTTCCAATACGTTTCATGTTCCACTTAAATGTCTTACTTAGAGGTAAAGAAGCAGCAGTTCAAGCGATATCTTTTCTTTATGACGTGAATGCTCATCATATGACGTTGAAGAAAAATTTGCCAACTTTCCGCGAGTATACTTGACGTAAACATCGTAAGGACTAAAAGTTCAATGATTTGTAATTAAATAGATACCTTTGCATCTGTCCATCTTAGAAACATAAACCGAGAAAGGTATCGGTATATAACCTTATTTTCTACCAAATGCTCCTTTTCTATAGATCTATATTTCCGAAAGATCTACGTACGTAGATACATGTAACACTGGTCAATATGGTGGAATTAGGTGTGTTTCGAACTAATTAATTGATACTTAAACTTCCAAATTAATCACGGGAAATATGATTTTTGTACGGCATAAAGAAACAGTCGACAACTATTTGTGGCACGGAAAAGCTCTAAAATGTGACGTACAATATCTGCTCGGTAAACCGTATGAGATATCTCTTCCTCGTCCTTTAGTTCAAGAGTCACGAATGATTCAAGAAAGTGTTCAAAGTGTCTGTCTCGTACCTCGACACACTTTACGGTTACTACGCTACGTACACGCTCTTTAGCATTGACTGCGTACACAGCTGTAGCGTGTCTTGACAATATCCACAAGCTCGTGAATAACATCGATCGACATGACTCGGATAGAATTTCAGACAATCGGTATTTTATACTCGCCAGAGTTCATTACTGTCCCAGCAACAGGAAAATAAAAATTCTAATCGTCGCATAGATCGAATTATGCTTGATTTTGATTGCTGGGTATGCAGGCGACGCTAAGGCGTGCACTGTGTGTCGAGACACGAGGCAAGCATTATCAATATTTTCCTTGATCCACGACTCCAAGACGTGCACACGTGTGTTCGCGTATGTTCACAGGATGTCATTTTACTTATTTTAACGTGTAAATTCGATCTTGTATTTCCCCCCTGGTTCCATGGTCGGTGAAATTTCACGTAAACTACGATATACGACATTTGCGTGCAACGATATTTCGTTTAAGCTTTAACGTCGAGCTTCTCCGTTCGAGAACTGTATGCGGCAAATATCCTGTGACATAGTTTTCTTTACGCTTAATCGTGCTCGTGGCCTCTCGCTCGCGGTTTTCTACCCGCCCCTGGCTTCGGCTTTAGTTTCCAACCAAAGCACCCCTCGACTAAATCGCCTAGGTAGAATGGCAGTTTCGGAGAGTAGCTCGGTATCCCCGATCGTCAGCAAATTGATATTGGATCCAGTTCCACGGAACTTTAACTCAAACGAAACTTGTAACACACGACGAACGAATCGACCTCGGGACGACGATGCAACGATGCGTATCGCGTAAGAGAAATACGTCCATGTATCATCGAAATAGCTGTGGCGATAGGAATCGCGGGAAAAAAGGAAAAACACTATATTAAGGGTGATCACGCGAACGACGCGTCGCGTCGCGTCGCGTCGCGTCACGTTGCGAGGAAGCGGACCGCCTATGGTCCGGCGATTCTCGCCCCGAGGACGCCCTCGAGTTTGTAGATTCGCTCGGTGTTTCACGATGATCGATACACGCTATTCCTCGATGAATCGTGATGAACGGTTAAGCTTTTTACTCCCGACGCGTTGACCAGCTGTAAATCTGTTTTTCTAATGCTTGTTAATATCGCGAGAATTAATTGGAATTGAAAAAGTGGGTCTCCAGCTCGTTATATTTACTTGTTCCGTTTCTTCCTCCTCCCCCCCTCCCCCCTCCCCCCTCCTCCTTCCCCCCCCCCCCACCTTCTTTTTCTTCTCTGCCGTTTGATCACCGCTGGAAATTAATATCGAGATTTCTCTGGGTGTCTTTCTTCCGTGACGAAATCTCGCGTAATTTCAATTTAATTAGAGAGAAAGCGCGAATTTGTTCTCTCAACTTACGGAACAGTGTGCGTGCGCGTGCGTGTGCGTGTGAGTGCGCGCGCGCGCGCGTGTGTGTTTGAGGGGAGAAGAGAGCGAGAGAGAGGGAGAGAAGTGGTCTGTAGCGAATCGCTTTTATCCGGGAGAACTGGCCCGTGGATCGATTTTAATTCGCGTTTTCGTTGATACGTTTAAATCGGGTCTCGCGGCACGTAGGTATGCGTGTCAGTGCACTCGTGACCCATCTCGTTCTTCGATGACGTCATTGCTCGCTGCGCTTAAACCTATGACGAATATGGCGCGCTAGGGAAACGGGAGTGGCTGTGGCAGGGTTCTTTTAACCGGCACTAGAACGGTGAAACGTGATCGGGAAAGCGAGGAACAATGTTGCGGGGCAGCTCGGACGAATTTACACGCTGTCTACGATCGTTTGATCGGCCCGCCGACCATCCGATGCGACCAGTTCACCCGCGAGAAATTAATTGCAATTTTTACGCTGACTGGTTCCAAAGGACGCCGACGCGTAATCGAGTATTTCATGGCCAGCTGTTTCGAGCGGAGAAGTCGAGCCGTGCGCTACTCCCGTCGATTCCAATCAGATTTTCTTAAGAAGATCAGCTTGAAAAGTTACATCCGGTAATTAACGGCGGAACGAAGCGCTCTTCAAAGTCGGCCAAACAAATGGGATTTCGAAGGAAGTCGCGGATCAGCGAACGATTTGTTCGATTCCGAACAGATTACTGGAAATACCTGCATATTATGAGCTTTGTATAAAATCTGTATAAAACCGCGGAGGATGGCCTGGACGGCGGGAAAATGGCAAATTTGTACCACTTCGGACATTTAAAATTCTAAGAAAGCGTCGTACTACGAGTGCCGATGTATCGTAAAAGTAAAGTAACTTATGGCAAATGTGACATGCAAGTTGAATAAATTGTAGGCAAATGATCGTAATTTCGAAACGATATATACGACTTACTTCTAAAACAAGATGCAACGTGTTTAAAGTATTTCGGGACAGGTCGGCCGTATCCACGTTTCTAACAACTTTCCTATGGCATTCGCTATAAATTTGCTACGCTTGTGTACCGTATTGGAATTTTATGTGCTCAAAGTGTTACGCTTTGATGCTTTGTCGCTATGCTCCTTTCTCGATTGGGGAAATACGAGCATCGTCATGCGTTCCTATATTCCTCCAGCGGATCGTCATTCGTCATCGAATCGTCTCGTTTTTCGTGCTGCTGTCCCTTTTCCCTCGAGTCAGCTCGTGGTAACGCGCGCGCGGTTCCACGGCAACGCACGGAGCAGCGACAGCGACGGTTCATCCCGAAATCCATCCGGTGACGTTCGAACGATAACGCGATACACAGATAGGTAATTAATCACGTCGATTAATCGATCGAATCTCGATTCAGTCTGTATACGCAAATATGTGGATCGTCATATCGTGACATGTTTATGACGCTTAGCCAGCCGGTGACGCAAACTTCATTATACATAATAGCGCGACAGAACGTCGCCTGCTGCCTCTCCGTGCAAAAATTAATCACGCTCGCGGTCATGCGCGGCCGCGACAGCCGATACTATTTCCAGTTTCCAGGTTGAGAAGGATAAAAGAAAGTCTTAATCACCGGTTGCAGACGATATCTCTTTTAGAGATAAAATAATAAAGCAACTGGGACACCGTCGCTCCAGTTCCTTCGTACATACTTGTACTCTGCTACTTGTCGAGAAAGAAAATCTAATTTTGCCAATTTCCACGTTTCTTCGAGAGACGCATTATTTATCTAGCGTGGAGACAGCGCGAGCCGCTTGCTTCTAAGTATTTACACTCGTCTCGCGGTCTCGCGTGAACACGTCCATGCACCATCAGGGGAAATCGATACGAGATTACGCAGCGACTTGTTAAGATTAACGTCTGCGTGCAAAACGTACAACATAAGCGTGTGGTTTTACGCACAGTGGCGAATCGCGACATGCAAAGTGCGTAACAGTAGTAACGTAACGCGATATTATGAATAATGCTGTTTCTGGATTCAACGCGGTGGAAATGCGCGACAATGGTTACGTATTACGCCCTGTCTATTCAAGATACGCTCTCTATTTTATCGCGAAATCGCTCCTTCGACCGCCCAACGAGATTTCTCTCCTTTCTACCTCCATTTTCTTATTTCGTTTCGTTTCGAACGAGACTCGCTCGAGTCGTCGAGCTCTTCGGCGAAAGAAAGAAAGAAAGAAAAGAAAAGAAAAGAAAAGAAAAGAAAAGAAAAAACGAAAAGGAAGAAAGCCGAGAAGAAAATAGAATAAAAAGTAGAGACGCGAAATTTGCCGTGAAAATGTAGAGAGTTGGCCCGAGGAGAACAGCCAACCCGACACTCGCGAAACGATATCGTCGTGTCATGCAACACGCGTTGGAGGGAAATGGTTCACTGGAGGCTCAACGCACGCTGTATATAGCGCTGCCTTTATCTTTGAGTGTCGGTAGACGGAAGAGGATGAGAAAGGATCCGGGAGGCCGGATAACAATCACCGAATATTCTCGACGGTCTGCAACAGGCAATCGTGTGTAACCGGAACACACGCCATGCCAGCCTGGCCAACGATTAACGACCGCGTCCGAGCAGAATTTACGAGAACGAGCAGAGAAAAGATCAGACGGAGAGACGAAAAGACGTGCGCGAAGGAGGCAGCTAAAACTGGCACCGTAACGACCAACGACCACGTATAAAATTACAGGATCGCGTGCCAACAAGCATACATCAGGTAGAGAGGAAGCAAGGAAGGAAGGAAGAAAGGAAAGGAAGGAAGGAAGAAAGGAAAGGAAAGGAAGGAAGGAAGGAAGGAAGGAAGGAAGGAAGGAAGGAAGGAAGGAAGGAAGGAAGGAAGAGTGGCCCGGAGGTGAGAGACTTGGAATTCCTAGGACACGGAGAAATCGCTGATCGAGCATAGCCATGCTGGCTACTCTCGCTTTGCCCGAAGGAGCAAATTCCCCTTGAATGGGAAATTTCCCCTCGGAACGGTGAGAGTGTAGCGGCTCGGTCACTTTGTTCGATCGCGAGGACCACGAGAAACAATTAGTAGCGATGAGCAAAGATGGAAATGGATAGACACTGATGGTAGACTGCAAATAGGCAGTACAGGCGAGCGATAGTAGGGGGAAATGGGCAGACAAACAGATAGGATAGGCAGGCAAGCAGGCAGGCAGGCAGGCAGGCAGGCAGGCAGGCAGGCACAAGCAAACAAGCGAGCAGGCAGATCTGCGGACAAATAGGCAGGCAGGCAGGCGTTACCTCGCTTGGACGTGCTGTCGGCGCTGCTAATAAATCCAGGTACGGCAATCACGAGAACAAAGAGTCCACAGTGTAGCCAAAACATGTTTACGTCTTAACAACATTGTTTAATTCCATTTTACATGACGCTCGTAAAACACTACGATGGCGGTGGTGCTCATGTCGCGCATAATCAGCGATACTACCTGGTCGCCAGTTGGATCATGAGTACACGACTGACTGACTGGGTTACGCGGTTCGGGTAGGAGCGTAGAAGCGAGCGAAAAGCGAGAACCGAGGGCTGTGAGTGGTATATAGGGGCGCACAACCAAAAAGGGAATAGAAAGGAGGGAGAGCGGATAAAGGAACGAAAGAGCAAACAAGCGAAAAACCGAGCGAAAGATTCCGGAGGGAACAACCGATACACCGGGATCTAACTGGAAAGAATGAGAAGCAGATGCGAGAAACGGAGAGAAATCGGCCAAGGTAGAGAATAACGAGAAAGAAGGAATAAAGCGGATAAGGACAGAGAAAGATGGAAAGAGAACCAAAGAATGTGAGATAGCGAGAGAGAGAAAGCGAGAGAGAGAAAGCGAGAGAGAGAGAGAGAGAGAGTGAGAGAGAGAGCAAGAGAGGCAGACGCAGAACGAAAGAGAGAATTCGTAGAGAGGAGAGGAAAGTAAAGAAGGCTTGCGGCGATAGGAGGACAAACCGGCACCGACGGTATAGAACGACGAGTCCTCCTAGAACATCGCGAATCTCCTGGTACACTGGACGACACGCGATAATGCACCACGCTAGCGCACTACTTCCGCGATCTGCTCCGTACGTCGAAGGATACCCCCTACTCGCGCGCGCCCAGAGAGAGTGAAGGTCCCGGTCTCGAATCACGCCTCGGCTGCCATCTTCTACCTACGCCGGGAGTCTGGAGTATGAAAATATTCTCTGCTGCCTCCTCCAACCCCTCGCGTCCCTCGCCTCCCTACCCAGCACCCCACCCCGGAGGAGCTTTCCATGTAACCCCTCTACAAGCTCTCGCCCCGTCTCCCACCCCTGCTTTCTACACCCGCTTCGTTCACCCGCGCCGTACACCCGCGCAGAGCCACCATCAGCTTGGGACCACCTCTTATCGATTCCTGCGCCATTTCCCGTCATTCCTGTCAAATCAATAACGCGGTGGCGGCAGCGCCGGTGGTGCTGCTTCGCCGGTGGTGCTGCTTCGCCGGTGGTGCTGCTTCGCCGATGGTGGTGCTACCGGTCCTAGTAGTGGTGGTGGTGGTGGTGGTGGTGGTGGCGGCGGCGGCGGCGGCGGCGGCGGCGGCGGCGGCGGCGGTGGCGGTGGCGGTGGTGGTGGTGATGGTGGTGGTGGTGGTGGTGGTGGTGGTGGTGGTGGCGGCGGCGGAGGAACCGGTGTCGGTGCCGGTGCCGGTGCTGTGTCGGTAGCGGTGGCGGTGGCGGTGACGGTGACGGTGGCGGCGGCAGCGACCACCACGGCGGCTCCTTCTTCGCCATGGATCAAGCACAGATACAGAGATGCGAAATCCCCAGCCGAGCGAACCACCATTTTCCACCGTTACGATCACGAACCACCGCCGTCCGAAAGATGGGACACTGGCCGCCTCACCTGCATCCCTGCCGGACCTCGTCGCCCGGACGTTGCCCCGCGATACCACCGTTCTTCCACCCACAAATTTTCCTACCCGATCTCTCTCTCTCTCTCTCTCTCTCTCTCCCTCTCTCTCTCTCTCTCTCTCTCTCTCTCACCGCCTGCTGCCGCCTCCCAACCTAACCCCATACCGTTCTCCCTCTCAGCCTGTATTCATACATCACACGTCATATATCGCGTCGCGCGATCGTCGACCGATCGCCTTCTAACGATCAGCGGCCTCCTGGACCATTCTCGCTACACCAGCTCGCCTATCTCACCTCTCCTTTCTTCTCTCGAGTACCTCTGCCGCGTGTATATCGATTTCGAAAGAGTGAGAAAAACTGGAAGAAAACCGAGCACTTTTGTTTGGACAAAAGTCTGAGGACGAGTCGAGATCGCGGCGAGAACGCGGTCTTTGCTAGGGCTCTTCCAAGGGTAGAGCGCGGCTTATTCGTGCCTTTTATCGTTTACATGTACATGCGCGCGCGTGCACACACATACACGACCGGCATACAAGATCGAGTGTGCCTATTCAGCTCGCCTCGCTAACGAAATTTCCTAACATCTTACCTGCTGGTTTCGCACATAGTACGGACAGCGAGCAAGCGCAATCTCACGTCCCTAAATTTACACGTTGTGACGAGCAGCTGGCATCTGCTGCGACTTTGCGATACGCGTTATTTACAATGACCAATCTCGTCGCGTGGCGCAACGTTTATTTCGCGACTGCGATTCGTCGGTAGGTGAGCCAACGTAAATAACACGAAGCGATCGATGCTGAAAATACATTGTCGAAACTCACCGGCCAATTAAGCGATATGAAACTCTTCGAATTTTGAAAAGCCCTGGACGCTCTCTCGACTCGCGAAGCAACAAGGACACGGCGCGGTACGTCGACGAAAGGAAAACAGATTTGTCGTGGAACACAGGTGGAAACCAGCGAAACCAGGTCCCGCCCTGTACACTGTACACTTTCATGGAAAGCGCGTGTGGTCATTGACTCGATATTCTTCGACCGAGCAAACAAATTTCATCGAAAGCTCGTATACCGCGTTCTATTCTCCCGTTCGATTCCCCTATCGTGTCTCTCCTTGTCGCTGGAAACCCTGCTCTCTTGCGTTCTCGAGAAAGGATTTTACGACGACGAGGAATTTTTATCCACTTTACCCGTATATTTCACCCAGCTATTTATTTGTTATTCGTTTACACGCGTGCCGCAACTTTCCCGCGTCTGTCCTGTCGTGATTTGGCAACACGCGTATAGACCCATAGACTCGTACCTCGGATATAATTAGCCGACGATGCCGATCTCGCATCGTAATCTCGTATCGCGTTCGAAGAATAAAACCAGTCGCCACGATCTAAATACGCGCAGGTACGCGCCAATAACTCTTTCACGCGTCTCGAATGCGATCCGCCTACGAACTGCAGCCGAGTTTTCCTTTTCGTAAAGGCACGAAAGCACCGAACTGTAGCCAAACAACAGGTGCACGCGGCTCGCCTATCGATATCGTCTAATATCATGCCAGGGATATCGTGCCGCCGTCATTGCGCGAGCAACGAACGTCGAACCCTGGTGCGATGAACCTGTCAGTGTGCACATGGTTTTTTCTGAATTGTCTGCCACACGTGTCTACGTTATCTACGGACAACTGTCCGTCGGTGTTGACTTGGCCTAATTATTACCGAGCATCCAGGGTAAAGATGTATTCTATCGAAATGTTGTGCAGCAATTTCGCTGACCAGCCTCTTGCGAATCGCTGACTCCGACAATCGAATCTCCAGCTCCGTTTTCAGCATCCTTCCATTCGTTCCTATGTATAATTCGTACAGAAAAAGTGTTCCGACGCTCGTCTTTCCATCTTTCATACGTATACGTTATAGAAAATATTTTCTAGTCTCGTTGGTACTATAACGAGACGCGGCTAACAAGATAATACTGGTCAAATTTGAAACGGATGCGAAAAAAGTTGCGTATAAAAGTTACGATATATTTATCGGAAGTGTACAGTTTCTAAAGGTGATTAAAGTGTTTAAACGGCCAATTGTCCGCTACATTAATAAACCACAATATACAGCAATAAATACAGCGAAATCATCATTAGCGCTAATTGCACGTTTAACGTTATTTGTTGTTTCGCTTGAAATTTAGATAGATCGTTGTTCGACTTGTTAGATAGATCGGGAAAATAATTTTTTTCCTCTAAAGACGCAAAATTTGTCCACCATGGAATTCATCGCTTGCCTAATAAATCAAAGGCTTGGGGTTATACAGAGCAAGGATAAACGCTTTGACGAAACAATTTGCGATATTCTTTGAGTAAAAACTTTCAGTTTCTTTGAAACATGTATACCTCGTGCATCTAATAATTTTCAATGCGCCAATCGATCCGTCTTGACATTCGCTATAAAAAATTGTTAATCTATTCACGTCGAAAGGCCATTAGTGTAGCAGACACAAGATATAACATATAAATACATATTTTATCGTTTATCTTGCAAATCGTCGTATAAAATACAAGGACAAACAAAAGACACAACTTGCGTATTCGTTTTCCTTGTCTTTCATACTACAGGCTTTACTACTTTTTGTTTTTTAAATAAAAGTTAAAATATCTGCTAGAGCAATGATTCTTCCATGTGAATATATTAATAACTTTTTATATACTAGAGAATGAAAAATTATACGATTCCATCTAAGAAAATTCCTGCCTAACATTTCTCTTATATCCACGACAGATAGTTTATCGATAATTCGCAGCATTTATAGTTTAAAATTCATCAATCTACCCATCCATCCAGCCATAGTCCATAAAAATGTTGGATCAGGGTGCTGGAATAGTGTCGCGAGCCAGTGTACAGTGTACAGTGTACAGAATACGGACGGAACGACTGATCGAGATGCGCAGTTTCTTCGTGGTAATCTCGATCTATAAGCAGAGAGTAGAGATACGATTATCAAGAAGGAATGGAAAAAAATTATAGAGATGGGTGATTTTCGTGCGAGCTCGCGAGAATTGGCATGCTCCATTGTCGCGAACGCCCGGTGATTAATAGACACTGAGGCAAATAACGATCAGATATATCGTGGCAAACGGTGAAACAGTTCCAGCGAATTACGGTTGAGAATAACGGGCGACATGCGCCACGCATCGATGGATATATTTACGCGATATTATATTACGCATCATATGTATAACGAGCTGTGTGTACAGCGTACAAGTTATTCGTAATGCGAGCACTGGCGACAGAATGTTATTTGCAGAGGAGAGACGTTTGCGCGTAAAGAGAGAAAGAGAGAGAAAGCCTTGGAGAAAAGATTCAAAAGTTAAGGAGCATCTTTCCGAACAGACAGACAAGTTGAATAGAGGGATAATTGAACGAACGTATCGCAAACTGTCGGCTCTATTTTCGGCACGAACGCGAAGCCTACGAGTTGTTCCCTCGACTCGGCCATCCATCAACCGTTAATAAGTAGAAAATTAACTTTGAGAGCTCTTAGGCCCGTCGCTGTTCTCTTCGCGCGGAAACGACGGGCTCGGCTACGCGTTCCACAGAGGAAAACACCGTGGTTTCTCTGCTCTCCTTGCTTGACTAGAGGCACGACTATCGATAAAACGATCGATAAATATCACCGAGCACGTCTGAATATCTTAAGCGCAATTATTTTTCTAAAGGATAAATTGCACGCTATAGGATGTTAGGAGATGTTACGCGGCGAATTATCGCCTCTTCCAAACTAAAGTAGAAGAAGAAAAGGCAATTTTTCAAAAATGTACAGTGCTCCTATTCGTACAACCGCCGCTACGAAAAAGTGGTTGCGAGATTTCGGAATAGAATTATATATGACCGTGGTCAGCATCGAACTCTACCCGATCGAGAATCTATGGGCAATTCTAGCAAAAAAAGTTTACGATCAGGAGAAGCCGCCGATAGAAAATATCGTTGAACTTGGAAAACGGCGGATATTCCGAACGAAACATCGAGTAATTTAGTGGATACGATATAGCGTGCCTAACGGATTAATAGAAGTTATCGAGAATAAAGGAAAACCTGCTGAATATCGAACGTGAATGTAACAAAGTTAACATTAAGTTTATATTTCTTTACAGGCAAAACACAATATTAAGAGAGAATTTAATCTTTTCCAATGTTTATTAAGAGAGAAATGAAAAGAAGACAATTTTTGATCGTTGCATGTTCAGTTTTGCTTTATATTACAACATGAAATTATATGAACGATTTCGCCAATTTTTGTTTTAACATACTAAAATTTAGCTATTAATGGAATTGAAAAATCTAAAAATAATATTCAGCTTACGATTATTCATGGCACTGTACACTGTATGTGCTTTAGTTGCAATCTTGTTCTACTGTTCCAAAAAATTTCGTCCATCCGTTAAAACGATAAAAGACAATTTAAAACACAGGTACGATATCGAACAAAACATATAATCAGAGTATGCAGCGGAACAACAATAACAATATTTTAGCAATAGGTACGCCACATACATATAAATACATATAAATGAGAGTGCATTGGGAAATTTTGATGAGAAAAAAGTACCAAACGATGAAATCCAATGCTGACTACAATTTCGCTGACTATCAATAAAATACGAATTGAAAATTTTAATATCTTCCAACGATGTATATCGTTTCGAGAAAAATACGTGTGTGTTATATCTACACGCTAGATGATGGTATACCCCACTTTTGCCCGGCACCTTATATTATACATGTCGTACATATATAGTCTTTTTTAATAATATTGCTGACGATTTTGCAAATTCCTATTGGCACGGTACATTGCTATCGGTTTTGTAATCCGTGAAGCAAACAACACCAATTGTCACACGGTGAACTCGCGAATGCCTAGCTATGTGACACGCCGTACGCTGAAGAGTTGAAGACGTTGCTCGGAGAGCAGATCACGCTATATCGTAGCAGCGATTCCATACAAAACGAAGCGATGCGCAGCGAAGAAGGTCGCTGTTGGCATTGCGAATATGTATAGGTAAACTGTTTCCGGTTCACATTTTCAACTCTTGCTTTCTTTTGCTATAAGTTAACGTTTCACATAGCTGAAACTTATTCGAGAAATGCTTTCAAATGACGAAAATCGCATTAAAGTCAGTGATCGTCGTGATTAGCTCGAACATAGACTACGTATATACATATAGAATACGTATAGACGAGGAACTATATTTTATATCATGTATAGAAGGTAGATATTTATGATATATAATTTACGATATATGTGCATACAAAAGAAACAAGGAAACAAATTCTCTGAAACAGAAGAACAAAATCACAGCCAAGATACTGCATATTATATTTTCTGCGATAAGTTGAAATATAAATGAATAGATCACGAATGATTTTATTACAGTTGACGCGTTGCAACCAGTTAGAGATGACACGAACTGGTATTTGCGAATCACGAGTGATTCGATCACGTTCGTTAGCAATTCACTTTCACGGTGATTTGTGATTTTTCGTGATCGCTTCCGATTAACCGTTCTTTGCTTACGCGTCGCGTAACCTTATCTTATATTAACTTATATTAACCTAATCTTATTTTAACGATATCAAATGAACATTACGATTTTGAAATCGAGAAGAATTAATATTTCACTCTTTAAAATACCGATACGAGATAAAGTAAGGAAAATTGAATAATTTTCCATTTTTAATATTAAATAAAGTATCATTGTTTTTGCTTGGTCGCCGGTACAGGTATCGTCAATAATCATAAAGCTAAGCCGATTCTCTTTACATTTGTTCCGAACCTACTGTATTACCGTGTTACACGGCAGATACCTATAAACGAATTTCAAATGATCCTGTTGCAATTAATACGTCGCATTCTACCTGCGTCGCTTTATTCGCCTGAACCATATTACGATATACCTTAACGATATTATCGATATATCGTCAAGTATCAATAAGATGACTCATCCATAATCTACAGTCGCAATCGATAGCTGCTTCTTCATTAAATTGCCGTTCACTAAATTTCCACAACGTTCGGATCGCAATGTCGTGGATCGCGCAACGGTGTTGTTCGAGTACAAGTCGAAAGATTTTCTGTTACAGCCCCGACGATCGCCACCGTTCCACGACAGGAAATTTGTTTTCCAGCAACACGTATTTGCAAAGGGAAACGTTTGTTCGCTCGTTCACTAATAAAGTGCAAATCAGGGAAGAAGCGCTCGGTATATTCGCAACGTTCCGCGTTAGATAACGTGTCTGTTATTATAAATTACGAGATGCAGCGTCGATGCGAGCAGTGAGCTTGCAAACCGCGAGTAGCCTAGTTGCATCTTCGCGGTCAACGATCTTCTGATTCTGGCGCAGTGCGGATGCTTAAAAATTTCTTCCGCCGATCGTTCGACGTGTAACCCGCAAACCGGCCGAGACCATGGATAACGTGGTAACTTGCAATCGAAACAAGTAACGCTTTATTCGTCCCTCTTTGTCTCTCCTATCGATTTTCTCCCTTCGATTTCTTCCTCGATCTAGCCCCTATCTCCCAATGATAAAGCGTAAGATAAGCGTAGACTTGGACTCGTAAACGAGCCTAGATAAGTACACAAGTGTCGGTAACAAACACATTTGTCGAGTGTATACACATCAGGGGGATCGTTTATTGGTTACAAGGACACTTACTGGTTACATTCAACGGAATACTCTAACAAGTTTTACTTTATTTGATATTTTTCATTTTATTTATATAATATCTTACATTTTGCATTGTTTATTCGTCTATTTAGTTGTTTATTTGCCAAGTATAACGGTTTAACGTAGAGAACGGAGAAAAGGGAAAAGAAATAAAAGAGAGCGCAAGATGGATATGTACGATAGAAAAAGAAAAAGAACGAGAATAGACAATGCATGAAGCAAAGAGACAGGGACACGGTATAAAAGCATGAAGAAAAGTTACAGCATAACATCGTCGTAAAAAACGGTCAGGAGATTGTCTTAATCATTGCTATTAGTAGCGATACTATAATACGTGCAATGTTGCACGTGTTGCGTATGAAATACGCGATAGATGACTTCTTATACTTGTTGCTGGTACATCGAGGAAGAGCGATTGCATGGTATCCGGACAGTGAACGATACCTCTAGCTACTTTACTAACGAAGATTATAACAGATCTAAACTACCAAGAGGGCATTACCGCGATTGTGAGAATTAAAGGGCATGGGGTGTTCGCTGTGTTTAGCGTCTTAAAAATTTCTATTTTGGAACGCTCTCCATGTTACACGGCCGTGAGACATACGATACGGAGACCATGTTATACTATCATATTCTAAAATTTATATATTTTATTCCTCATTAACCAATTTTCAACCAATTAAAATTCGTGTTTATGGAAAAATTGATGGTGAACATCCGAATGGTTTATTTCAGTATAGTACTCGTTACTTGATACATAATACTACGTAAATACGTATAGTATCTAATATGCAGAATGATTTTCCATCCAAGTTTCATTTTCTTCGCTATCTCACTGCATATCGGTTTTTCAAGTTCAAGTTGTTGCGTCGACGACGCGACGACATTCGAGTGTCGACTATCGGTTGGCGCATCATTGATAAACGCCTTATCGAATTATCGACATCGAGTGGCAAGGTAAATGTAATACACAGAGGCAACGCTTGCTGGATATTAGAGGGGAACTCGCGGCACGTAAACGTTTCACATGGAAAACACGATCCAGGCAATTTTCGCGCGAGAAAACGACACGTGCCAGGGAATAAATCGTGCCTGTTCGTCCGTTTCGCGTTGTGCTCGAGCTCGAGCTCGAGTTTGGGTCTCTTAGAAGGCGCGTAATTTCGTACGTAGCATAGCAAGTTCCTCCTCTTCTTCCGTTTCCGCGTTTCTTGTCAGCAAAGACGGAACTTTCGCCCGAATCTTTGCGCTACTTTGTCATCTGTTCCGCGCCATTTCCTTTATTTGTTCTCCCGCGCTGCACCGATGCAAAGTCCACCGGCGGCAACTTTCGGCGATTAACTTTTTTCGCCCGAATAAACAGTGAGAACGATGCCCGCGCGATCTCCGCGTATCGATAGCACACCGGGATATGTCGCTCTAAAATAAACTGCATTATTAGCCAGCTGCGCCAAACTCGTTGCCCGTTTCACCCAACTTGACGCTTCGTCGCATACCTACGTTGCGCTGTTCCAATTCTCTTCTCCTCCCTCTTCTCTTTCTCCTTGAAGTTAAAACTCATTGTCAGCATTAGAGGGCGACTACTCGATACGCGCCGCCGTGCTGCAGCACTCTAGAATATTTCGGAAATCGCTGATATTATAATTTTTCTTTTGCGCTGTTCTCTCTCTCTCTCTCTCTCTCTCTCTCTCTCTCTCTTCGTGGCTCGCTGTCAGAGCCTCCTGCTCGTCAGACACAATATTTGAAAATCACTTTTAGACTGAACACGATATGTATAATGTATTGTGCGCAATGGTCCGATAAAAAACGAAAAGAGTTTTTCGTGTTTTTTTTTAAATTCCGGCAGCTTACAAAATTAGAAGAGAGGAAGACCCAGTTGATTTTGGTTCGGGCCAAGGTGTATATAAAATTTGAAGCTAATCGATGAAACAGATCTGAGGATATCATGGATCTGTTGACATAGACATAGATCTGAGAGAAACGTGTTTTGCGTACCGATAATAATCATTGATATAAAGAATACATTTTTGAAATTATATTTTTAAGGAAATGCAGAAAATGGATCGGTTGTTTCAGAGGTTCGCGCAAGGGTCGAGTAGGAATCGGCGTTTGTTAAGCCTTTATTAAGCCATGCGGTGGCACGTGGAATCGCCAGAGGGTACCGCGTTTATTCGTACTCGAATTAGCTGGTATCGTGAACGCGGTAATACGTAATAAATATTTATAGGGTTCGAGCGTATTCCGTATAGCCTCGATTCGTAAGCGCGGACTTGGCGGAAGCGGAAACGGTAGTAGAAGCCGTTGAGCCTTATCCAGCCACTTTCTCGTGGACGATAATAGGCTCGTTTCGCTGGGTAAAATCTTAGGCTGCAATCAATTTACTTGAAACTGGTCTACGTGCGCGATTCACCGAGATAACCAACCTTCTAAGCCGAGGCGGCTTTCTCGACAGCGTAGATAGAGGGGACACCTTGGAGGCTAAGTTTTCTGAAAATGACTGACGGCAGATTATCAGATCGTCGGGAGTTTCCCTCGTAAATTATTAAAACTGCTCAGCGTCCAAGTCCGCGTTCTACGTTCGCCGTATGTACCGCACCTCCGTATACTCTATATTGGTACATGGAATTTTCGGTGTCGAACGAGAAACACTTGTCGCGTTTCGACAAATATTGACACCTCCGATCTGCTACAATCGCTACTCCCTTTGTCGCAACGAGAAGCGCGTTCTTTCGTTTATTTATTTATCAGCAGCAGCGGCGGCTCTAGCATCAGCGAACGAAACGCGGAACTGAGTAAACTATTTTCATTTTTTCCTAAGAGACTGTTCTTTTGCCTTTAACCTCGCTGCGGTCCTACGACTTTTCTATTTCAATGTTGCTCTCATTTTAGCAAACCAAGTTTTAAAATTATAGAAAGAATTTTCCAATGCTTTGGGACGTTTAACAGACAATTGGAACGTGAAATCATAGATGAGAAGTTTTCGCTCAACTGTGTAGATATTTTCCAATGTAGCAAATAATATCTATATAATTAGATAAGAAAGACTATTTGTAACCTATGAAAGGTTAACCTGTATAGCCTAAAAGCTAATAGCTGAGATTTTAGCGTGTAACATTAAATAAAATGTTTATCACGTTTGATTAAATTTTTGTAACGTTTAGTCCGATCTGAAGATACGTAACGAGAACGCTTGAGACTCCGTGCAATTGCTTTGTCTTTTATTTTTTACAAAGGTGAAAATGCGGTGTAAACGGCAAAAATATCTTTTAGATGCACGATGATAACATCGTAACGAGAAAATGGTAAGATTTTAATCTAACCGATACATACGAACGGCTACATATTGAGATTAATAACTAGGCTGCGGATTCTTGTGCATTATGAGAAATATAAAATTACAAATACGTATAAAGTGCGTATAATATGCGTATAATATGAAGAAACGTAAGAAATAATAAATAAATAATAAATAATAAAGTGAAGCAATTGCTAGAATATTTAGTGCGTGAATTAAAACCTTATTATGTAGATCCAATTTACAGTCTAGTTGAAAATAATCCGTGTTATACCATACGAGAGATTCCCATAGTATTTATTTATTATATCGACTGGGTGTAGCTACTTTTTGCCTAACCCAATACGATTTATTTTCCCGTAGACAGTCGACTAGATAGCGATTCGTTCGTGCAACATAATTAAGGTTGACCGTGCGTCACCGAGCCAGACTGCCCGGTTCTACCGCGCGAACCTGCTCTACACGAACTTGCACGAGATTCAGACAAAGTTTACCGAAACCGAAATCCATAGTTTACTAACGACATATTCCTGTTTATTGACACGTGCCAGCCAAGCTTACAATTAGCTAAAGGGCGGAATGAGTTTAGGGTGTGCGCGATAAAGCCATTGGCAGGGCTTCGCGGCCAACTCTTGTGTATGGCTAAAA
Organism: Bombus affinis; assembly: GCF_024516045.1. Classification (NCBI taxonomy): domain Eukaryota; kingdom Metazoa; phylum Arthropoda; class Insecta; order Hymenoptera; family Apidae; genus Bombus; species Bombus affinis. The sequence continues at coordinate 8,644,403 of NC_066359.1, forward strand.
ACACCCGACCCCGCGATGCGGTTAGAACGGAAAGGTTCTCGGGGGCGAGTTCAGGGCCAACAGAATTTCCCAGCAACCGCTAATTGATAATACGCTTTAATCGCTCTTCTGTAAGTAACGAGTCAACCACATCGAAAGCGAGCGAGGGCGTGGAATAAAAAAAAAAAAACATAAAACGAACATTGACGATTTATATATATATATATTCGTCAAATTCGTCAATAAGCAACGGTGAAACTCCAACGAAGACACAGCCAGCAAGTCAATACTGTAGAAGGTTATGTGAAATGGATATAGGGACGATAAATCATTTAGTGGAAGATTGTACAGGTAGTATATATCAGCGCTCGTGTGGATACTAATAAGTATCCGGGTCACTTTGCTCGATTTGTAACAACAGCTCGTATGCAAGTTTGACCAAAATATCTGTAGAAGTTAACGATGAATTAATAATTAGAAGCAACGCTTACTATCTTTTTATAGAATATAAATCGGTAGTTATGCGTTGAAGGGTGCCCCGAGTTCAATGAACTCGACCTTGAGACATGTCGTAGAAAGGTTCCGAGTAACATGCATATTTGTCCGAGGCGTGGGATAATCGTGGTTTAAAAGTTAGGTTTCGTTAGATCTTTCGGTGGAAGAGAGTCTGACAGGCTCGGCGTCCCTTGGTAACTCATACAATCGAATATATTCGAGTAAATGCAATCTAACAAGTATCAAGTTAACAATGATTTTACGACCTTTGAGCTAAATCAAATGAAAAAAAGAAAAAAGAAAACTCATGGTCGTTTATATAAGAAAGGCCCCAACTTTAACTTGTATCATACCTAGGATAGGGGTGGAAAAGCTGTAGACGCGGCTCCGCATCTAACTGGATGGCCATCTCAATGTACAATGTACATACGTATATCCGAAACATATTTGCTTTATCTTACATACTATTTATTTCAAGTTTTATAGTTAAAGTAAAAGCAAAAGTATTCATCTTTAAATGTTTGACTAGCCTATATTTAGGCTTTAGCCTGTATTTGGATCATCTTCTTTAGCACTAAATTTTTAAATGCGATCATGTGCCTAAACGTAATGTTTTAAGTGAAAAATGTTTTTCTCGAAAACGCTAAACGCTATTCAGCTGACAATATGTATTTATACGGTGAATCATCGACCTGTTCGTACGACGTTTTCACCTTGTTTTAATGCGTAATTCCCTAAAGTATCGACGTGAAGCAAATAATTTAAGCATTCCATAATAAAGATGCGCGAGTAATAGAAACAGAGGAAAAGGAAGAATACGTGTGTAGCGAGAGTCGAACGATCGACCGAGAAACGAACTTATTCGTTGGCCGAGTAACGTGTCCGACCGCCACTGATCAGTTTCGGTCAACGACTACTGCGGCTCGATCGTGTTCAATCCTGCAGCTTGCGAAATAGGTGAAATTCGATTCGATCGCAAAGGGCAGCGTACGGTTCTGCTAAGGCCGAAGAAAAGGTTGGCTGATCGAGGTCCGTCTCGCAAAGGCAAGAAACTCTGGCCAGCTATATGGGAGGGAATCAAAGGGAAGAAAGTTGCGCGCGATATATAGGTCGGGTCAAAGGTTTTTCGTCGGCGGTAGTGCCAATCAAACGAAACCCTTAGCCTTTCGATCGGTCTCGTTCCTCTCGACTCCCGCCTTATAATTACCGTCGCGGTAATAGCTAGCAGTCAGTCGGGGGACGTGTGAATGCTATTTTACGCTTGACTTATAATTTCCGATTACCGACGCGCTACTTCTATTCACAAGGCGGAGGGCGAAGAGTAGCTCGTGCCAGCGAAAGACGCGGCAGCTGCGACCCAAGTCTCCAACGTTGTTCTAATTACCAGTGAAAGCGACGAACGCTTGGTACGAACGTGCTTCGAGGATGACCAGCTTTCGGCAGGACGTCGATTAAAAGAAATGCCAGGGTCGCACCTCACGTCGTCCCTCCTTTCTCCTCGATTCGTGAAATATTCGTTTCACTGCCGATTCGGAGAAGAAAAATACAAGACACGTTTTACGATCTTCGATAGGTACATTGATTTTCTGTAACGAGCAAACAGACCCAGGCGAAGATTTTCCTCCGAGGATGTATCGAATAATCGATGTTGCTGTATGCATTGGTGACGTCAGAAGCGTGGAATGCGCTCGCATTGCGCTCGTACTCCACCAAATCACTCCGTAATTAAAATACATTTCGCTGATTCGATCGCGCACACCGCATTCCCGGAATACCGTGTCCGTGTCAGAGGACAGCTATTTATTCGCAGAAAAATTGCGGTGCCTCGAGAGTTTCCGAGCTACATACATCTCGAATCGACGCGACGATTGCCTACATTTCCCTCCTACTCTCTCTCTCTCTCTCTCTCTCTCTCTCTCTCTCTCTCTCTCTCTCCCTCTCCCTCTCCCTCTCCCTTCCTCCCTAACCCTAACCTAACCCCTCCCTCCCCTCTCCCTCCTTCTCTCTGCCCCTCTCACCCACCCCCCTTTCTCTCTCTTCATCTATCGTTTCTATCCGTCGTCCCTTCCCCTTCACCGTCCTATTCCACCCTTCTCCCTCTTCGTCCCTAATAAATTAGTAAAGTTGCGAGCATCGAGGGAACAGATGCTCGACGAGCCGAGGGCCTTTACACGCGTGCTTGTACCTTCTTCCACGAATCGAATTGGCTGGAGAAAAACACAGCGTCCGACGTAATCCGTTGACACGAAGAAAATGACGTGTTCGAAGAGAGAGGAATCACGTCGCCGTGTAACATCGTGGATCAATATCTTGGTCGCCTGTTGCGAGATTACACCTTCTGCCTTCGGTATTTACTTCGGCCGCTAAGAGAACCAAATAAGAATGTCACTTTTCGCGACTTAGTTATTCGCCGAGACTAAGGACAGGCAGATAAGTACGCGAGCTTTTTACTGATAACTTTGCGTCGTAGCCAAGCCAGCACCGCTACTAACATTGGCCGCTGCGTCACGCCGTGTGCTCTTGAAGATGGGCCATCTTGATCATTTCTTCGTCCAACGCGATTAAAAGCCGAGCAGAATTTTCCGCCGAAAAGATAAGAACGGGCGATGCAAACCGAATATCAATGTTCCAGCAGCACACGCATACCAAGGACTCGTTGTTCCTATCCGACTCCGCGGCTTTCAATTTAATGAAAACACATTTCAATCGCACCGGATATCCAACGACGAGATATACTGCCGCGCGTTTCGATCGCGCAGCCATCGTTGGAAAATTGAGAATTAGGAATTATTGGGGAAGAAGAAGGGGGGAATTATTAGTTTCAACGCGTAAAAAATGTAACGAGTTGCTCGCGAACTGCGTTAAGCTAATTAGAACGTAGATTGACTTTCTTACGAATTCTTTGAAATTTTCACCGTCATTTAATGTATTATCTGCGCGTGATTGAATCTTTACAAGACCTAGCCTTACCAAGTCTACGGAGTCTCACAATCGGCGTGCTCTACTTTTCACGAGTATTACAGTCGCGGTACTAAAACCACCTTAAAGAGCGCGATGTAAATAACTTACGATCAAAGAAAATAGAAGACCGGCCGTCCGATATCTTTATTCGTAAACGGGTGAACGAAATGTTTCTTCCTCGATGCTGAATCGATAAATAGAAATAGCAAAGTCCTCGCGGTCGAACGCTCACCGACGACTACGATCTTGTTGAATGGTAGTGATTCCGATCGAGCCATATCCCGTAGCTTTTCTGTCTTACGTCGAGCATCGTTCGGGATCAACGGCGTCAGCGTGACTCGTTATTCGCCGTCGTCGTTGTATTCCGCGAACATGAAACGGAGAATGATGAAAAAGAGCCAAACTTGTGTCCCCCTCAGGCACCCAAAATTCCAATGAGTCATCATTCTGTAGGTACTCCCAAGGTATAAAAGTGCAATCATTCATGGAAAATGTGATGGGTAAGTTGTAAAAATTCTAGACGAAGTTGACGATGCGATGCGATGCGATGGAATATTACATCCCATTTGGTTTTAGCAGTCAGTTATAATTGGTCGTAGTATAATTGGAAACATATTTCATGGAATATTTGCATCGTAATGCATTACATTAACTTGTCGTTTAATTGATAAGTATTAATTAACAATTCAAAGTTTAATTAACAATAAATATAAATACCGATTTTCCTTTACGAAGTAGAGTTTGAATTTTTGCGTTTCACTCAAAGTTGGAAAGTTGCCGAGCTCCGTCAACTTTATCCATATCTTTTTTTACACCTTTCTCATCAAATTTGCCATAAATGGCTGTACTTTTACATCTTTGGATTCATCGAACGATATCTTATTAGTATTTAGGTGCTTCAAGTTGAGTGCTACAAATTTCGTACCCTCTCGACCCGAGTCAGCTGCGATGAATCGCTTAGAACGTCGTAATCGCTGGGAAAAAGGGCGCAAAAGATTTCTCACCATAAATCCTGCGAGTTAAATTTTTGTAAAATGCTACTGTCGAAGCGGCGCCGAGCGAAGCGAATCTTATTCCCTAGCTCGAACGCTCTTCGCCAAATTGCCGTCTTTCGTTTATTTGAACGAACGGTTATTCCATTTAAATTGACCGTAGATCATCGAATCTACCGAAAGCTTTTATCTACGACGTGAAACAACCTCTCGAACGAGTTCGTTCAGTGGCTCACGAAAGTACGCTCGTTGACACCTTTTACGAATATATTATGCTTATGGCATTGGTTAAATTTTAAACAATTCCGATAAGGTATATAGAAGTTGCAAGATGTTCGGTACGAGTATACATTTCGCAGAGATCGTAAAACTATTTAAACAAGTTTAAAATCATCTACTACATCAATGAGTCGCGGTACTCAGTCGGGCCATATTTACTATTTAAGATGGCCATTCACACTGTATATTAATTTTTTGCTAAATACAGGTTTGCGCTAAACATGTTGCACTTTCTATATATGTACGTATGTATATTCTCAGATTGAATTGATATTTTGTCGATATAATTTTGACAGCTGCGTCCCATTATAACGCTAATGAAATATCCAAGTGTTTCGCATAATACTCCTATCTTCTTAAATATAAATACTCTTGCAGGCCACTGTACGAGCGGTTCCACGAACGTTATAGGTTCTTTGTCAACGATATATCGTATATATGTATATGGTTCTTTATTATTTACATTCTCGTTTATTTGCGCATCGTTCATCAGACACTCGCTCGCAGACAATTGTATACCAGTATGTATGCATGTGTACGTATTTGTGTGTGTATATTCATTTATTTATTCGTTTATTTATTCATTTATTTATTTTTATTCGTATTTATATATGTACTTGTTTATATCCCTTCCGTATGTATGCATGTATGCATGCATGTATGTCTGTATGTATGTATGTATGTATGTATGTATGTATGTATATATGTATGTATATATGTATGTACGCACGTATATATATATACACACACGTCTGTACATATACATCTCTGTGTGTGTGTGTGTGTGTGCGCGCGCGCGCGCGCGCGCGTGTGTGCGCGTGTGTGTGTGTGTCTAGTACTCCGTAACGCGATAAAACGTCATTAAAAAAGTCAGTACATCGTTTTTAACGCTTAAAAAACCTTAACTCGCGCTACTTTAATTTATGTTTCATTTTGACAGTGCATAGTAGGATTGTAAATTGTAATTATTTCTCCTTATAGCTCTCGTTTAACTTACGTGCACGCGTGCCAATACACGCGAATGCACTCACACGCGGCGCCTCATCTCATACGAGGGAAGACTCGTTCTCAATCTTTTTCTCCATCGCTCCTTTCTTTTTCTCTTCTTTACTTTTCCTTCGTTTTATTTTCTTTCTTTTCCTTTTTTCCTTGCCTTCTTTATTCGTACTCCTGTCCTCACGTAAACCTTATCTTGATCAATCGGTGTATCAATCGTTAGGATTTAATTTTAACACGCTACGCGGCAAGAGATGACAAGCGATGAAAACATAGATACATCGATTCGATGGTTTTCTCTCGTTTTGCCGCGCGCGTGCACGCACGCGCACGCACACACACACACACACACATACACGCGCGCGAGCACGCGCACGCACTCTCTCTCTCTCTCTCTCTCTCCATCACTCACTCACTCATTCACTCAATCACTCACTCACTCACTCTCCTTTTTTCTCTATCCCTCGCTAGCCTTTTCCCGTAATTCGGCTATTCAGATATACAGAGGTAATCGTAATGCGAGGTTACTTATATTCTCCGTCTCGATGTCCTCTTTCTCCTCACCCCTTCGATACCGCGTGCCCCGCCTGCCTCGCTTGTCTTCCCGTTTCACGATCGATCTTCTTCGATCCCTTGTCTCGAAAGGAATAATGCCGAATAAAAAGAAGGAAGAAGAAAGAAAAAAAAGAAAAGGCAGGAATCGCTTCGGGGCGAATCGTTTAGCACGGGAAAAAATCACAAAACGTGTATACCATCCTGGGTGAAATCCGATAAAGAAGGCGCGTGTGTGCCTCGTAGCGCGCGAAGGATTTAAGGATGAAGGCTGCGTAAATGAATGACGGAGGCCCCATGTTCGTTTACAATGGGTATATAGTACCTGCATTATACCAAAAACAACAGTTACAACTTATAACAATCTTTTTATTCCTTTTTATTATTATTATTATTATTATTGTTGTTGTTGTTGTTGTTGTTGTTGTTGTTATTATTATTATTATTATTATTATTATTATTATTATTATATCTTTATTATTCTCATTGTTTTATTCATTCATTTATTTATCCGTTTGTTTATTCAGTTTTAATAATTCATTTATTTATTAATATTTAAAGTGGCACTACGATACGAAAAAACCTGCAAACGGGTTCTGAACGGTAGAAACATCCCTCGGGAGATGCACAAGTCGTGTAGCGTTAAATTCATAAAAGCACATGTAACACACTCTGTTCCACTGAATCGGTCGAAAAAAAAAGAACATCCGTCGGCACGAGAAGAGAAGTGACATTTCGCACAACAAAAGACGTGCTTCGTTTTACCTCGTTCTCTCTTCATCTTTCCCTTTTTTTCTATACCCATCCTTGCACTTTTCCTCTCTCACTCTCTCACTCTTTCTCTCTCTCTCTCTCTCTCCCTCTCTCTCTCTCTCTCTCTCTCTCTCTCTCTCTCTCTCTTCTTGGTCTTCTCGTTCCGTTCTTTCAGACACGCATTCGTTCTCGCATAACGAAAGATTCGCACAGGCGCGCATTCGAACTTGTTCTCTCTCGCTGTTTCGTTCATCCTCGTTGCCTTTCGTACCTTCACGCTTCGTCTTCCTCGTTCGGTCGAGTTCCCCTCGCATCCAGCCCCCTAGTCGATACGAGAAACGTAACGCGCGAGAAAATCGAGGACGGAACGAGGTACGCGAAGACCATGCCACAAGGAAACTGCTCTCACCCGGAAAACCAAACGAACTGAACCGAACGTTGTTCTTTCTATGCAACGTACACACACGTGCAATTTTACCCCGTTGGTTCTTATCCCGAGCACCGAGCTCTCTTTACGGAGCAGTAATTTAGGTATATATTCATGTGTGTGTGTGTGCGTGTGTGTGTGTGCGTGTGCGCGCGTGTGTGTGCGTGCGTGTGTGTGTGTATGTACATACACACACACACACACACGCACGCACACACACTTTATGTATAAAGTGTGATTTCTTTGCACGACGCCTTCGCTATATACGTTATCGAATATTTTTCGTCGTGTCCTCGTTCGCAGTGTCAAGTATACTTACAATAGAAATATATTAAAATTGCAAAGTTTCACGGAGTACGCCGGATAAACTTGTCCGTGGCGCGACTAATTCTCTTATATATCGGTATCACTTATCGTAGCGTAATCGCTAACGTAAATCCTGAATGAGGTCTTCCGTATTCCCTATATACCGTATCGCGTGCATGTGTTCTCTGTGATTCTCTGTGTGTTAGACAACTGTATTTCATATGTCTCTATGTGTATGTGCATGTATAATGTATGGTGTGTAACGTACGTGAATGAAACAACGCGTCGCATGTCGTAGTACGTGCACCGTGTGTTATACATAGCGAGAGCCGGGCAGTTGATTTAATTCGTTTCTTACAAACTGACAAGGAACAAAATTTTCATTTCAAACGATCTGCTTCGAACGAAACTCTCGAGGCTATCTGTAGCTTGACTTTCGATTGAAACGGCTCGCGCTTCTGACGATCGAAGGGGAACGAGAATCCTTTGGCAAAGTGGAATGTCCGATTCCGACTGCAAGGGACTCTTGCTACGCAAAGCACGATTTAAGCCCGTGAATCTTAGGAGAATTTACATCGGCGACAAACGACAAATAAATCGACGTGTACATATCCTCTTTCTTTTTCATCTTTCTCTCTCTCTTTCTTGTGCCTTTTTCTGCTGGATCTACATTCTTCTTTTCAATGATACGGCGCATTTTCCACGCCAAATCAGAAACGAATTTTTGGCCGTTCATGATCATCGTGTGTAGTCGTTCTACTCTCTGCCTCTCTCATCTATCTATCTATCTATCTATCTATCTGTCTATCTCTGTGCCTCTCTTTTGCTCTCTACATATTTGTGTTTCGCGACGTTCAATCGAGAGTTCGGTTCTAGTTTCCGTCGGTTCGTCCTCATAGATCGAGCGGGACGAAAAACAACGCAGAACAGTTCGACAGACAGCCACAAACAGATCGAGCCTCTATCTTGTTTCGTTCTCCTCTTATTCCCCTCCTTTCCTTTCTCTACCTCTCAATTTTTTTTTTTTTTTTTGCTTTTTTTTATTTTTTAGATAGGGCAGTGTTGTGGACGGTTACGGAATCAACGTCCGTAATCCCAAAAATGTTTCCTACAAGTATATATACTATTTAATAAGTACATATTTCAACAACCGTTTTTAGAACTAAGTTTACAAGGTATCGTACGATTTTTTTTCTTTTTTTTTATTATAACGCGACCTTCGTTTTATTATGAAAACATTTTGAAAAAAATCACGTTTTGCCGCTCGTTTACCGTCATCCCCGGCCTTCCTACCCACCCCCGATTTTCTATCAAAAAATCTGAGAATGTTCGTGCGTTCGACCCTCCGCCGATTCAACCTTTCTCCATTTCCCGTGTTTTTCATACGCGTTCTTTGCCCTTTTAAACGTTTCCCCCTCCCTGCAGCTCGATACGTACTATATTAATAATAACCATTAATAGGTGTATAATCTATCTATCTATCTATCTATCTATCTATTTATCTACCTATCTACCTACCTACCTACCTATCTATCTATCTATCTATCTATCTATCTATCTATCTATCTATCTATCTATCTATCTATCTATCTAGTAAAACAGCATCATATTAAAGTCTATCCTCCTCCTCCTCCTCGTTATCCTCGTTATTTTCCTCGGATTCCTCTTTATATCCAGGATGCTCCGAGATCGCGTAATAATTTCCATTGTAAATAACTCCGAGCTCCCGCAACACGTCTCCCCTAATAATAGCCTTAATCGTCCAGTTGTAACACTCCTCGCTCTCGCTCTCGCGGTCGAGCCGCTCTACATCGAGGATCTTCGAGCTGAGCCGTTCGAGGATGATACCGATGTCCTTGATGCTTAAGTGCTTCTGGTCTACGGTGAGCTGATCGATGAGCAGTAAAAATTTCTCCGAGGTCACGATCTCGTCCTCCATGATCGTGTTCTCGGTCTCGGATTCGGAGCTGTCGTGCTCCTGATGATGATTGTGATGATGATGAAGATGAAAGCTAGCAGCCGAGTTGCCGGCAAGTCGGGAGCTCGACTCCTCGTCCGCGGTGTCGCAGAATCTCACGTGACCTTTGCTCAGGCCCGCTCGTCTTGTCCCGTCCGACAGAGAAGAAGGTGGCTGAGGCGAGGGCGTTTGAGTCTGCGTTTGTTGTTGCTGCTGCTGCGGATGCGGATGATGATGCTGTTGCTGATACTGCTGATGCTGGGCATCCTGGATCGGCGATGTAGCCACCGACTTGTGCACCGCGATTCTACGGCCCTCCTCGTGCAGGGCACAGCAATGGAAGTCGCATTCTCCGCTGGCACCGCCGTCCGCTCCGTTGACAGGGCTCCCGTTCCTCGCTACCGGCTGATGAATATGGTTCGAGCATTCCGGCGTGTGGATATGGATGGTGGTGCTGTCGAACGAGTTGGTACCCTGCTTCACCAGACGACCTGGGATCCCGTGAGGCTGTGGCTGAGGCTGCGGCTGCAGCTGCGGCTGCTGCTGCTGCTGCTGCTGCTGCTGTCGTTACCACGGCGGTTTTAATCGTTTGAATAGATCGAAGATTCGAGGATTTCTCGAGGCTACTACTGTGTGTGTATCGACGTCGGTAGACGCGACCGCGACTCGACGCGTTCGAGGCTTCCGGGCTCGAATCGTGCAGCTTAACAGCGTCCTGGATCTCCATGGAACGTGACATTGGCGCTCGGTGTCTCCTGCGCCATCGAAATCGACTCGTTACCCGGAAACCTCGCGTGAATCGGTTCTACAGAGTGAAAAGAGAGCTCGAGATAAAAAAAATAGTCACGATCTCGTACCATGTCGTCATGATTTATCACAGTGATATGGGGGCTGGTGTAACGGCTAGGACCAACTTCTGCCGCCAGATGACCCAGCTTCCCTGCATAGTTGAGCTTGTCCAGGCTGGTCTGGATGACCAAGGGCGGCCGTTGACTACCGCTCAGGTCGGTTTTCTTAGTCGGCGAATACTTGGAGGCCTGCACATCTTGACCCTTCTGCTGTTGCTGCGCCTGCGACGACGTCGATGAACGCTGATCCCAGTGCAGCACCACCGTGACTCGTCCCTTATTGTCCATGATCTTCCACGACGGCGTCTCATCGTGTAGCTCCAGGGCGTGGATCGTTTCGCAGACTATTTTCGGAATTGCCGAAATCGCTGAAATCAATAGACACACGGGACGTGAGAGCGTGTTAGACTCGTACGCGGTGCGCTACCTATCCTATTTCCACCGTTGGCTACATATGTATATACCGATATAGCCAACCAGCGATACGCAACAAGGTACATGTCATGTATGTCTTGCCTCGCCTAAGTACATTACGATGAACGCGTGTCGATCTTTTTCCGGCTCGTTGCCGGATACGCGGTAGCCAACGTGGGCGCCGTGTCTTGTACACCATCCACGTTGTTCACGGAATAAATCGTTATCTGATCGCCCTCTTCAACGAATCTGTACTTTTGTCTTATTGTACTTATGAATCGATACTCCGTCTTCTATTCACGAAGGGCTCGCGTCCCCCTGCTTGGCCCTGCTATTATCATCGCGAAACTCACTTTGCTGTGATCCGACCGCAACATACAACGCTCACGTCGACGCCGTCGTCGACGCTGACGTTGCCATCGTCAATACATTACACGGCCTTACAAATGTTTCGTTTTTTAAAACCCCTTAACTGCATTAGGTAACTTTTCATCCGACGATCTTAGATTCTTCGAATTTGGCGAAGCTTCGAGTCACATGTACATCAAGTAACTACCAGGTCGTTCGACCAAAAATATGAACGACGAGTGGGCTTCGTCCCGACCAACGACCGCAAGTCGCTTCAACTTGGTTGTCAATGTGTTTACGCGGTGAATTTACAAACAATTTAGAATGAATCTAGCCAATGGACAAAACGTTACCTGGTGTAAACGAGATTTAAGCTAGGTCGGTTGCTTACATTAAGCAACTACGCTTGAAACGATCAGATCGCAACGGGGTAAAAAATGGACGAATATTTCTTCTTCTCACGACTACAATCTTCAACTTGATCGACATTGTGCTTAAACATCGTTTGCATTAAGAATTTCTATTCAAATTTCACCGTGCAAACTCCGTGTCAACCAAGTTGACACTACTTTGAATCTACATCTGGTCGTTCAATCACAAGTAGCTCATTCGTCTATTTTTGGTTGGACGATCTGGCGATTTCAACTATAGCTGCCTGATGCAAAACGCGACTTAGATCTTTACCCTACGATCGATCGACGATCAATTTGTTGAAAGAAGACACGTCACTTTGCGATCGGAACAAGCTATGTTTCTCTCTCTCTCTCCCCCCTCCCCGCCGCTCTTTTCCTGCTTCTCTGTAAAAATAATTCGGCTCTAGATATTTAGCAGGAGAGTATCGCGTTATTTGCAACCTGTTTACTTAACCGCGTGAGAAGAGGGATAAAAGCGGTGATAAAGGCTGATCACGTTCAAAGCGAGGAAGTAAGAGGAGAGAGAATGCAGCATAGATAATGGAATATCTTATTAATACGGCGTGTCTTTTCTTGGCTTTCGACGAATCGCTTCGATCATCCTCTTTGTCTACTTTTCACGGAATCCTTCCATTTTGTACTCTTACGGCTATTCGCGGTCTATGCTCTAATTTATAGGTCAATCCTATCAGCACGCGTTTACTCGGTTCTACCTCTCTTTTCCGCCAAGACAACGCTACCGTGCATAGGTATTTGAACGCTTTCAATATATCGCAAACGTATAAAGCACGCTTCAAATTTTTTATCGAATTTCCGCTTATCGTCTTATCCGCGGCAACTATATACGGTTGGCAGAAATTGATAAAAGCAGCAGTTGGTATTTAGTAATTAGTAACAACTGGTATATATAAAGAAGCAATAATCGAAAGTGGATGAAAATTTCATCTACGGGGAACATCCAAGTTAAGCGGCTTTAATCGCATCTACGTTGAAATTTTAGAACAAGCAGAATATATGTTTCCAACTACATTTTATAAGCTTCTATAGATTTGATGAATTTATTTAGCTATTTATCAGTGATGTGGAATGTGGAATGTATCATATGTTTCAGTTTCGATTTAACGGAAGTTTCACTTTGGATCGCAGTTATAAGAAGAAGTAAGAAGAATTAATAGATAGAGAAGCGCATTCTTCTACCACGTCGTTGAAAATACGATAAAAATATCAATGTTTCGATCAGCAGGTATCCTTGATACTTATGCACGGCAGATAATGGTTATTCTTCGAATAGGTACCGGCGCGTATGATGTCGACCCCAGTTGGACACCAGCGTTCACCATGCCGTAACAACAACAGAATCGTATTATTCGCTAGGGTTTTAAAATATTCGCCGTCCTCGACCTGCGTTCCGTCCGATTCCAGAACTACGGAGACATTCTCGTTCTGAGGCACGCCCAATTTCTCCTTACCTGAAAGAGAAGAGAGAAAGAATGAAACAGCGATTAGTCGGCCTGGAACATGATCGATCGACAGCGTTACGTTGTAGCGTCGATTCGAACTACGATAGGAAGGAATGGAAAGAAAGAAGAGTAGACCGAGGCGAAATAACGAACGAACAAAGTAATGTTTATCCGCTGTTCGAGAGAGGAGTGTCTCACGATGTTCGAATCGAATCTGCGGGTTAATTCGATACGATACGATTCGATTCGATGGTAGATGCCTCTCTCGGTGAAGAGAATATTCACGATCTTCCTCGCCTACGGTTCTTTCTTCGAGATCTCGTACGAAACGCTTCGTGAACGTGTTATCCGTTATCTTCTCTATTCTCTCTCTCTCTCTCTCCCTCTCTCTCTCTCTCTCTCTCCCTCTCTTTCTCTCTCTCCCTCTCTCTCTCTCTCTCTCTTTGTCCGACAACGGGCGGCGACGATTCGATTCGATTCGATTCGATTCGATTCGCTTCGATTCGAATAAATGTTCTGCATAAAAAAAGCGATACCTTGCGACCAGTAATCCAATATCTTGTGTGTCGTGAAAAGAAAGAAATCACGTTATGTATATAAATTGTCGTGTATCAGAGCAGCGCTTATCGCGAGAAATCGAGCATCGAAGCAAAGGCGGCTCCGGTTCGGAGCAAAGGTAGAATCGTCGAGATACATTATGTATACTTTCCACAGCGAGCACCAGCGAGTCGTTACTTTCGCTAGCGGTTTCAGAGGGCACGCTCGCTTCTTACCCTGGTGTATCAGTTCCTCGAAATTGCTAACACACAGTCCCTTTCTTACGTTACGCCAGCTGTCCCATATCTTAAAAGGTCTCTTGCTCCGTAACTCCTGCACAGAAATTAACCGATGCAGTTTGCGTTCAAGTCACGCGATTGCGCGAGAAACCTACCAGTTTCATTTTACAAACGCGATCAAGAAGACAAGGTAAAGGTAAAGGACACGACAAAGGATTCGCAGAGGGGCACTAAGGATAGAGTTTGGTAAAAGGAGGCTCACAGAAGAAAGTCAGTTTGGATAATTGGCGCGTTCACGTGTCGGTCAATGCCGGAGGAATTCGTTGAGTTAGCATCGAAAACAGGCCGGAGAGAGAGAAGCAGGCTAGTTGAGTCCTGTACGTATTGGAAAATAGTAGGTCTATCAATGAGAGGGAATCGCTTTAAACGAGATGTAATTGCGTGTAAAGAAACTGTAAAACCGCGTGCGAGCCGCCGTGGAAAATGCTTATCGCCTAGATGTTAAGTGGAGTGTCAGGCACCGGGTCAACGGGAAAGTAATTTACCCTACGTGTTTTATACGCGGTAAATAAGTAGAACAGACTATAAACAAAGCCTTTCGCGCGCCTCGCCTGGGAAGTTATTATCGAATATCTATATATCCTTGCAACAGCTCGCGCTACATATTTTTTCTTCTTTTTTTTTTTTTTTTCCTTTTTTCACGTTTTCGTCCCTGTTCTTCTCGTCTTTCACTCTTGGCCGAGAAACGACGAACGAGAGAATCACGGGAAAAAATTTAACGTTCTCCTTGAGAATTTATTTAGAACGCGTACACAACGCGTCACTACGAGAGTGCCCACAGGGAAGAGTTTTCGAAATTTTAGTCGGTCTGGTGTACTCGAAGACAAACGACACCAGCCAGCGCTGTTGGACAAAAGTAGGACAAACATGGGCATACAGGGCCAAACAAAAACAGTCTCTCAAGTCCGTTAACCTGCAAATTAGAGCAAAATTTGTCGCGCCGGTATCAACTGTCTCAAGAAAAAACGAACGGCGTAACAGTTTGTATCCTTCCAGATCGTAGCGCGAATTTAGAAGTGGAACGAAAGAAAGAAGCGAAAATTCTTGCTTCGTGCCAAAATTTTCCTGCGATTCTTCATAACATCACTGGCCAACAAACGGGCCCCTACATCAAGCAATTCGATGGCTTATCACAAAGTAAAACAAACGTCTCTTTCTTTTCTTAAACAACTTAGGAGTGTGGCTGCACGATCGAACGCAGAGCATAGAGTTCGAGAACGCGAGAGGGTAGCGATTACTCGATTATCGAGGTTAAGGGGTCTCTGGATCGGGCTACAGGGACTCGCAAACGATATTAGAATAATGCGAGCCAAAGAGGAATATTATGTTTGGGTTGTCCCTAGTTTTCAACAGGGAGGCGCAAAGTGAACAAGGCGCAGACGCAGGCGCAACTTATGGTCGAAAACACTGACCTGATTCAATCATTCTCGGATAAACCGTCAGGAAGAAGAAAAAAGAGAAGAAAATAAAGGGAGGAATGGAAAGAGGGAAAAGAGAAAGGCAGAAGAAAGAAAAATCGAAAGCTAGGAAAGTAAGGAAAATACAAAGGGGATGAAACGAAGCAGTGGTAAAAACACTGTTAGGAGGTGCAAGAAACGCAGAGAATCTCGGTAACCAGGGCCAGCCGCACTCTCCCTCGTTCGGCGTGTTGCTCTCGTTCAGCAACAGAATTGCACTCGATGCAGTTTCCTCCGGGGCACGATCTTGGTAAACAATCGCTTAAACGCTCCGAACCGTTACACACCGCAATCGAGGCCACGCCGATCCTAAGGGATTTCGCGGACGGAAAGAAAGCATAACCTAAAAGGGCAGCTGCGCTGACCAGCGTACGCAGTCAGATCAGTCTGAATCTCGGGAGAGAAAGGGAGAGAGACAGAGAGAGAGAGAGAGAGAGAGAGAGAGAGAGAGAGAGAGAGAGAGAGAGAGAGAGAGAGAGAGGGAAAGAGGAAGAGAGGGACAGAAAGAAAAAGAGAGAAACAGAGAGAGAGAGGGGGAGGGAGAAAGAGAAAGAGAAATACAGGATAGTGTTTCGCGGATAAGAACGACGATCGAAAGACATAGGAAACGGACGAACGTGAACGAGCACTAGATAATCTAGACCTAGACGAATGCACCAGTAGCGGAAGGTATGCGATATTTTCGTTTACCAAAATTGTACGGTTATCATAATCTATGCGTGCGTACGCGTGAGTCCGTGACGCGAATGCGTAACTGGTTGACAAGCATTTCGACATGGATGGTACACTCGCGAGGAAGGTGCGTACATTAGGAGGATAATAAAAAGTAGAGCAAACGAGACCGTCTTGTAGGATCGTGGAGAAAAATTCGGGATAAAAATTCGGGGCTACGGAGATGAAGAGATGAGAAGGAGAGGACAGGCGGTGGATGCAACGAGCTCGCGGTTGTACAAAAACGATCGGTAATAAGAATATGAGAATGTAATAGAAATGCGTACCTCTCTTGCCATTACGTCATATCCCTGCAGGTAAGGGACCGTCCCAGCAAGCACTTATTCAGAAGGAACGAGCAAAGAAGCTGCACGTCGCATTATCGTGGCGACGGGATGCTCTCGTGCACTACTGTCCGCCCACCCTTGCTTGCGCTCTCTCTCTCTCTCTCTCTCTCTCTCTCTTTCTCCCTTTCTCTTTCTCTCGTGCTCCCGCTCCTTCTCTCTCTCTCTCTCTCTCTCTCTCTCTCTCTTTCCCTTTCTCGGCCCGTTTCTCTCGATTTTTCTTGGATCCGCGCGTTTCTTGCCCTTTCTCCTCTTGGTCTTTCGCCTCTCTGCCTGCCCGCTTGCTTGTTTTTCCTTCGATCCGAACCTCTCGCGATCTTCTCGCGAACGTTTCTCCGTCTCGTGCACCGTATACCGAAACACCTTGCGATGCGACACCGTTTCTCTTTCTCTCTTCGTCCCTCTCCGTCTCTCACACTCTCGATTTCGCTCTTATTCTCTCTCTCCCTTCCTCACTCTATCTCTCTTTCACTTCCATCCTCTCGTTATCTGTCTGTCTTTATCCTTCTCTGCCTCTATGTCTCTCTTTCTCTGTCTGTCTGTCTGTCTGTCTCTCTCTCTCCCTCTCTCTGTCTCTCTATCTCTATCTATCTCTTCCTCTTTTTCCACTTCTTCCTCTTTCTCTCGCTTCTCGCAGTCGATCTATCTGTCTGTGGCGCGCTCCTCGTGCCTTTTCCTCTCTTTCTATCAGTGTCGATTTCTCTCCCTCTTCCTCTCTCTCTCACTCTCTCTCTCTCTCTCTCTCTCTCTCTCTCTCTACCTCCCTCCCTCCCTCCCTGTCTCTCTCTTTGTCTGTTATTCTCTTTTCGGTGTAGAACCTCAGTTCGGAGTGAATCGTTTGGTGGATTTCCGCACTGTATCAGCTCGGTATCGGCGTGGCGTATCGCGTGAGTTCGAATCAACGTGCGGGCCGAACGTGAGCGACCACCTCGCGGGAACACCTCATTCTGGCTGCTCTCTCGCCGTACAATTACCCGATCTAAGATTTCACTAGCGCATATGGGGGCAAATTGTAACAGTGGCTTCCTCCCAGCGGTTACTGCGGCGACTCCTAGTTTTAGATCGATTCTCTCTCGGTGTACGTACAGACACCCTCGCCCTCGCCCTCGCCCTCGCCCTCGTCCTCGCCCTCGCCCTCGCCCTCGCCCTCACCCTCACCCTCACCCTCGGCTCTCTTTCTCACCACGAGTTCACCCGCAGCAACCTCGCCCCACGCGCGCCACTCTCTTCCGACTGACGACCACTATCTCCTCGTGTTCCCTACGATCTATTCCCACTTCGCCAGGTCGCCCCAAACGGTGCTGCCTGCACTCTAGCAACCCTTTAGCAATCACCAGCGCGGTAACGTACGAACTCTGCATTACCCTCTGCCCCGTCGATATATTCTTAAACGAAATACAGCATAGACACGACGCGCACTGCATTGTTATCACGAACTGAAATTGAAAACACAAAAGTATCAAAAAATGATACAAAGTGATGGAAATAAAATAAATATTGCTAAAGAACCTAAACACAAATACGTAAAAGATAAAGCATACGTAGTGTTGACGACGGACAATTAGCGACAAGGGGATACGCGCGGTAATCGCGATCGCTGCAACGAATCATTTTTCTGTTATCCATCCCTACCTTCATCCACCATTTATTTATTTATCTTTATCTTTATCGTTCAAATATTCATACTGTCGCGTACTAGCTAAAGACAAATATACGCGGCTCACGCAAATATTCGAACACTTGCAGACATCTTTCGTGAATATATTGCGTACGTTATACGAAACATTTGGAAATTTCATTAGCACTGTTATAACATTTGACTATCGTGATTATAGTCGAGTCGAACCTCGGTAGCCTGTAACAGCGATGGAACCTCGAGGAAAGTGTTAATATCTCCGAATTTTAGAGGTTTCGATTTATCAAAATTTCCATTCACCGTGGTCACCGTGCACGTGATCGAAGAGAGAAGAAATAGGGATACGCGGCTTGATGTCGTCTTACGTTGTTTGGAACAAACGTGTAATAATTAAAAGAAAGGAGACAATGTGGAACGATTGATTTCTCATATCCTTTGACACACACAGCATAGCTATAGGTACACTTGGAGTTGCAGAGATCTGGCTATCCTACGTTCGATTTAAATCCGAGTTAAATTCAAGGTAAAATAATGCATCTGTACACGTGACAAAAAATTCGAGTTAAAGTAAATTTTATTTCGACTTTTAGAGTCAGACTCTTTTGGAGTAAACAATATCGTATAGCCTTATAGGGGTTTTCGAGTTACAGAGATTCGTGTTATCAGGATTCGACTGTATTGGTAAAGTTTGAAACAAATCGGATAGTATACGTAGAAATTTCAAGATATTTAGTGGAAGAATACATGTTTCACAGATACCGCAAAACTATTCAAACAGTGAATTATATTTTAATAAACGTCGGTTTAATAAACGGTATTCGGTGAGATCATATTATTTTATTATATCATTTATTATATTATATCATTATTATACGCTTAAGATGGCTGCTGTTCATGCTGTACACTAATTTTTCACAAACATACGTTTAAACACGATAAATATTTTATAATTTCTATATACATTTTGAGATTCGTGTCAAATTTAACCAATATAATAACGATAGTCGTGTCTCGTTGCAGTGCTGATGAAATTTCAAAATGTTTTATATAACGCGTATACGATATGTACTTGAAACATTTCTATGTCAAAGTAAGCTAAGTATCGAAATATTTTCGTGAGCCGGTTGATAAAGATTGCGATCAAATGGAATTTCGTTTTAGTCTTCCACTAGTTATTCTATCCAAAGCAAAAGTTGAAGGTGAAGTTATTTGATCGCGTTACCTTGACATTGTCTTGACAACCGCAAACGCACCTATAAACAAGGGGTGAAAAACTCTTGGGCAGTCAATACGATCCTGCTCGAACTTTCATAACAACGGTAAATCCTTCCGTTCCGTATTTTATGATTAACATCGACCATCCAAAGATCCACGGGAAACCACCCGTGAACAAGTCCCTCCTATCGAAATATGTCGAGTCCAGACAAAAGAAACTCACAGAGGAGAATATTATGTACGAGAGAAGAGAAATCAACGATGATTCCAACGTCATCATGGAGAAAATGGGGAATGCTGACTGCAATCAAAACTTCGTCGAATCGACTGCATGCTCGTTCGAGAAGCTTTGCAGTATGATCAGTGATCTCGAGAAAGACATTGCCGTGACGATTCCAGAAATCGATCAGTTACAGGTTCGAGAAACAATGCGATCAACTTTCTATCCGTTTGGCTCGATCCGATCGATCGAACTTTCTAATTGCAGCTGAAACCAGAGAAAGACGAGTCCGAAGAGAAATATGTAGCAACTGGAACTGTGTACGACGACCTAATGTCTTTTTTGGCCAAACTCGAAGAGGGTAGCTGATAATAATGTGTTTCATCGGTATTAAGAGCTTTTCGCTTTGTTTCCTTGTGCTTCTATAAAAATAGGTATGCATTCGACAGGTTCTTTGGATGATACCAAGATAAATATACCAGAGATAGACGCCACCACTATATTTGGGGAGATATTTGGTAACCTGCAGCCACTGACTAACAAAACTGTGGTGAACTATGACAGGTAGGTAGCGGGTATAGTCATATATAGTCATAGTGCTATACCCGCTTGTAAATCGACACTTGGAAACTCTTCCTGTTCTTAGCATTGTTTCAGCCCCTAGCGATAGCCACCTTGCGTTTAAAGAGGATTTAGCTACGGCACAGCTGCAACTCGAAGAAAAGAACGCTACCATATCGCTCTTGAAAGAACAATTAAAGACGGAAAGGAGATTGGCTTGCGACAGGTTGGAAAGTCAGAGGAAGAGCAGCGCCTCCAAACTGCAGCAACAGGACGAGAAATACAAGGGGATAGTTAAGAGACATCAAAAGTTTATCGAGCAGCTGATCTCAGAGAAAACCGATTTGACCGAGAAATGCAATTCGTTGGCGCAGAGGGTTAAAGAGATCGAAATAAAAATGCAACGGGATTTGAAGGCTACAACAGAGAGGCATACGGTAGAGTTGCAACGAGCGAAAGAGCATTTTGCCGCCGCTGAGAAGATTAAACGGGAGAGATGGATAGAGGCCAGAACGACAAAGATCAAGGTTCCAACTATCTGGTTTACTTATACGACGCATCGCTACGAAGCTTATCAAAGTTTTTAACGACTTGTAATTTTGATTCGTCGATTTTAAGGAAATGACTGTGAAAGGTTTGGAACCCGAGTTACGTAATATGACGGAGCAACACGCCGAGGAAATTCAGAAGCTAAGAAATATACATATGAAAGAACTACAGGACACCGAATTGCGTATAATACGCCATTCTAATCAACAGCTGGAACAACTGCGTCTAGAATTGATCGCCAGTCACGAGAGAATGTTGGCCAACGAGAAGAATATTTTGTGGACCAGGTGTGGAATTAATTTTATATAATGTTATATAAAAACATTTTGAAATTTTATCAACGCTAATGAGACGCGACTGCTATGATTATATTTGAACCTAATCGGGAAACCGTGTACTTATATATGTGTACGTAGATGTTGTGCAACATATTTGCTGTAAACTTATAGCTGGTAAGAAATTAATATACAACGTGAATAGTCACCTTAAGCATGTAACAAGCGTTAAAGATGGTCTCATTGAATACTAAACTAAGACTTATCAATGTCGAGCACTATTGTATGTTTTTAAATAGTTTTGCGATCTCTGCAAAATATATACTCGTACCAAATATCTTGAAACTTCCGTATACATTCTCAGAATCGTTTAAAATTTTTACTACTACCATGTCATGATAGCTGGATGCCGTTATAACGCTAATAACGTTTCAAAATGTTCCGTATAACACGAGTAATATGTTCGTAAAAGATGCCGATAAGCGTATAAATAGTTTCGCAAGCCATTGTACCTTTCGCTTCTGAAAGACTAGACTAATGCTGTGTGCAATTGATCTTTATGTCAGATCTTTTTTAGATACCAAGAGCAGCTGGAAGAGCAGGAAAGCCAATTTAAAGGACAACAAACGAAACTTTTCCAAGAGTTGCAACGCGACAGAGAAAACTTTACCAAGGAACAAGCTAAACGAGAAGCCGAAATGCAGGCCAGTTTGCAAAAAAATCATTCGCAGTATCAGGTGGAGGTCGAACCGAAAGCTTCGAATATCTGTTGATTCCATCGATTTCTTTGAATCGACGTGAAATTTTAGAGCGAAGTCGAGACTCTGAAGCAGCAACACTCGAACGAGAAGAAGACTCTTGAAGAAACGCTGAAGGCTGAGTGGGAAGCTTGGTTGGTCAATTACAAGAGAGAACAGAACTTACGAATTGAACAAGCCGAGAGTAAGATAAAAGAGGGGTGTAACAAGGAGAGGGATCGACAAATCGAACTTGCCATCGAACGTTTAGAAAAAGACTTTCGAAACGAAAGATCGACGCTTGAACGAAACGTTGATTGCAAGCTCAGGTAGGTAATTTGCTATTGATTCTCGTTCGAGGCCTAAGCGACCTCCAAAATACACACACACACACACACACACACACACATACACAATCGTGCCGTTTCTCAGATCTTTGAGGGACAAGTACGAAATGGACTTGCAAACCGCGATAGATAACGAACAGCTTCATAAAACTAAGTTAATGCAGACAAAGGATAAACTGGAGAAAACCGATGTTCAGTTGCAACACGCGGAAAACAAGTTGCAGGAATACGTATCCGAGTTGAGTAACGCAAACGAGGTAGGATATTTTCTAAAATGGAAATTCGTCGTAAGTCAATTATTGGCTTACCGAACGTTCCGAATGAGAAACGGGTATCCTTTAGGTAATCAAACGGCTAAGTATGGAAAGAGACAACTCGAAAAAATTAGCGAGGCAAGAAATCGAAGGGGAAAAAAGGGAATTGGAGGAGAAAATTGCTTCGCTTTATCATGAAATCACTCGTATCAATGCGAATAGAGACACCTCGATGACTCAATTACACAGCAGGTTCGATCTTAATTAATCATGAAAATTAATACCTCGGTGCTTATTAATATTATCAAGTACACCCCGTTTTCACGTTTTAGAATAAAACTGATAATGACTCAAAAAGCACTGACGATCAAAAATTTGACCAAAGAACGTGATGACGTCAAATTAAAATGTCAACATTTGGAAAAATTATTGGACCAACAGAGAAGGGAATATATTTTAAAAACTTTATAAATAACAATGTTGTTGTTTTGTGACTTATTCGATCATATGTGTTTCTTTTTTTTACTTATGCGGATAGGATTAGGTATGCATTTCGTATAAAATAAATAAAACCGTCTTAAATGATTTATGTACCTATTAATAATTTACGCACTTATTCGATAAAAACTTCATTTTCAGCCACTTCTACTATTATTCGTACAATATACATATGTATAATATATCTATGTGTATATCTTTTCCTTGTGTATGTCTTTAACGCATCTCGTATTACACTATTCTGACCAAAATATTCCATAATTTTGTACGAACAAAAACAAAATAAACTCCAAAATTACGACACTTAATTACAGAAGACGGTCTATAAAAATCTATTCAATAGTAATTAATAGTAACGGTACGCGAAATATTTGATAAAAATTATACTTTTTTTACAATCTGTACGACATCCTCGTCACATAATATGTGATCTTTTCCGACTTTTTGTGGTTGATGTTTGACAGACGAACCCCACACAAGGGCACTAAAAATAAGGTAAACAAATAAAAAATGTGTTGGCAGTCAAGAATAAATCATTAGTAATGCAATTAGAGCGAATACTTACTACTTAAACTCTTTTGCGATAGATCGGTGCAATTTATTACAAAAATCTTCAACCGTCCGTTTCTCTCTGTTTAATACTACCGGAGAATTATAATCTGGCAGTTGACCCTTCGGTTTGGTATAGCTAAATATCAGAATCAAATAAACGTGTCGATTATTACGCACGATTTATTATTTATAAAAAAAAAAAAAAAAAAAAAAAGAGAAAGAAAAAACTAGTGAAATCAATCGACCTGAATGCTACTTACATTCTGACCAACTGTAAGTATTCCCACATTTTTTCAAGGAGGTCGTCAAAGTTCCACTTGTGATGAGCAGAAATAGGAACGCAATGCGGTATTTTATAAATTATATCTAGTTCCTCGATGCTAATTTGATCTAAAAATCAAATGAAGAAGATTCTCATCGGTAATTCAAGCTCAATCATTTTAACCCTGCCGTAGTCCTCGAATTTTGTATATACCTATCCATCTATCTCAGTTTTAGTGTCAACTAAAACAAAAACTTTTAATATTGATAATAAATTTTCAGCACAAAATTGAAAGGATAACTGATGCCTCCTGTCAACAACAGTTCTCTCATAGTCTCCTCAAATTTAAGAAATTGTCTAAGATTGATTCAAGGAATACAGCAGGATTAAATGATCTTACACGCGCGCGTACAAATGCAATTACCTATTTTGTTGAGTAAATAAATACACGGTACGTAGACGCGATTTCCCTCGATAACATCAATTAGGTCGTCGGATGTGGCATCATATCGTAAAGTAATATCCGCATTGTGTATTCTATACTCGGACAGAATACTTTTCACTGTTTCTAAGTCGAGTTCCGACTGTGCGCACTGGAACATAATACAACCGTCTTAAGTTCTCTTGCACAAAGTCTTGCGCACAACCATCTAACCATTTTACAAAAGCTACACATGATTCTGTCCGATACAATGAAAGATATACAAAGAGATAGTTAAGTCGTACAAAATTTAAAACGAATCGTATCACGTGTAGTTCTCTATGTTTCTCCTCTCCCTGCCGTTCAATTACCGTGGTTTGGAAATTAATGCCACCTTTATCCTTTTTGCGGAAAGTAATGTTGGGTGGCTGCTTATTTAAACGAAGTCCAAAACCTTCCAATTCGTGCTCTATTAATCTTTTATGTCCAAGCGGTTTCAGTACATCCAGAACAATAAATATCAAACTACAAGTTCTTGCAACTGCAATTACTTGTCTCCCACGTCCTTTACCGTCTTTCGCGCCTTCAATGATACCTGGTAGATCGAGTAACTGGAAGATACATTTGACGTTTCATACCATATGTAATATAAAGGTATACCTATGGTAAAATAGTCGTAACTAATTGGGAACCTGTATCTTTGCACCCTTATACTTTATACAACCAGGAACAGTGGTAAGAGTTGTAAATTCGTACGCTGCAACTTCGGAATAAACACCAGCAAGAGTACTTAAAAGCGTAGATTTACCCACAGAAGGGAAACCTATAATCGTTGTAGAACAAGCAAAGCGAAATGAAAGATTGCTTCATTGGCTGTTTGTAAACTTTATGCTTTACGCATTCGGATTTTAGATTTAGACTTCCTTATTACGTACCAACGAAACCTATTCTAGCATCACCAGTTTTAGCTACTTCAAAACCTTGCTCCCCACCACCTCCGCCACCTTTCGGTGTAATAAGTTCTCGTCTTAATTTGGCTAATTTAGCTTTCAACAAACCAAGGTGACCAGACGTAGCCTTATTCTTTTGGGTGCGAGCCATCTACAGACAAAGATATATTATAATAAATGTCTTAATAGAGTGTGAATATAAAGCGATTTGCAGACGTTTCCAAAGAAATATCAGATAAATGTTCAATTTATATTTTGTAAGCAACGTTTTAAAGAATGTTAAGCATACAAATATTTATTTATTATTCATATATATCCTTCGTGTATTATACTATATTCTTTTACTTATCACACTCTTATATCCAATATTACTTGTAATTCTTTTAGATATGGTTTTTCGAACATAAAGCTAAAAATTAATTATGGCTGGAAATTTTTGCAAGCCGCTGTGAAACGAACGAAGATAAAATAAAGGTTACCTCGGCCTCGATCGAAGCGATCTTTTCCAATATGGTACTCATATTGATAGAAAACGAAAACCTCTTTTAACTTGCGATATAATTTAAGTTAAGTAAATTTCTTTTAAGCCCTTTCACGTTCTTCCATTACAAAACTATCGAAATACATATATATATATATATATATATATATATGTTACTGCATAAGTCTTCCACGTGCTGACAGGTTAAAACACATGTTTCACTACATACACGATACAGGCACACACGCGTGCGCGTGCGCGTACAGGATTCCAGAGAAGCGAATAAGTATACGTAGAAAAGAGAAAAGTACAAAAATTAAGGTCAGTTTTCAAATACGAAGTAGATGTAAAATTTATGAACAAAATGAGAGCGGATACGTGGCGACTCTAGGGAAAATGTGCGCACCGTTCTATGTGTCGGTAAAAGCTGTAGAGTTGTATTCGGTATGCGCTGTAATTTCTTATACTTGCTTCCATTTCTCGGGCAGTTGCTCGATGAAAAATATTACGTAGCCTTACGTAGTTAAGTCCATTAACTTAGCTCATCTAGGCTAAGTCTATTTTGTGAGCGATTTTTCTACAAAGATGCACCGTTTAATTTAAAACGAAAAGTTGAAAGCTTTCCTGTACAATTCTTCTAAATATTAAATTATTAAATAGAAGAATCGATTTGTCAAAGTGTTTATAGTTTTAGTTGAAAAATTTCGCTGGAATGTAACAATGTGTCTTATGTTATAGTATCTATGTAATATTTGAACTTTAGTTTAGCTTTACTGTCAAGTAGGTTTTAATTGTAAGATTTAAATCAAGTTTATCGTAAACTCGACTGTTGATTGGTCGGTAAGGGACAACGAGGAACTTATTCCTTGTCGGAAGTCTTAGCTTTAGAGTTAGTTTTAAGCCTTAGTTTTAGTACATCTGCAAAGATCGATGTCCTTGGCCAGCTATATATGTATTATCGTTATCATCGAAGAAAAGTAATGCCATGGAAAGTTTGTACGCAATATTTTTACGTTTGGTATTATATATCACTTTCTTAAACAATATGAGAGAGGAACTTTGGAAATTTGTCCTCTGGCAAGACGATACTGAAACTATATGGAGGACAGGAAAAGTTTATTTGAAAGTATTAGAATATATTTCTACTAGAATAGTTTATCGGACGGAATGGTCGATCTGAACGCTACATAGTTTATGACCGACATCTTGTCTCTGTCCTGTCAAGATTCGGCTGTCTGAGGAGCACATGTTCCACGGATGTAGATGCCTAAGATATTTTTGTATCTGGAAGTGTAACGTAAAGATACGTTTTGATCGTAGATTCAGGTAAATATAACGCTAAGGATAATTCTATTGGGTTGGCAACTAAGTGATTTGGTGGTAATGACAAAATCCGCAATCGCTTAGTTGTCAACCCAATAGTTGTCATGTCGGTTATAGGTTATACCGATTTGTTTTTCTTAGCATAAATTGTCGGCGAGCATGGATGTGGTGGTGCAACACAGGGGAAATGGACTGTGACGAATAACAAGAAGCAGCAGCAACAGGAGGGTGAAATAAAGAAGAACAGGAAGAAGAAGAAGCGCGTGAATGTGCCAAATATGTAAAAAACATTATTGTAGGTTAGACGCGAGAAGATTTGAAACAAGAAAGGAATGAAAAGAGAGAAGTAATTGAGCTTTATTTGCGAAGTGGGAATAGAATAGATAATAGGTAATATGTAAGGCAATATAATTTTGTGGATGATAGAAAAACGGATTTATTTGGTTTCTAGAAGACTAAAGAATAGGTAAAGATGCATTTAGGAGATATATGTGTGCGTTGTTTATTTGACCATTGACCATAAACTGCGATATTAGGCTTAAAAAATATAGGATGACAGATAGAAAAGTTTTGAAAGGTTAAGAGTACGGTTGCGTTAAGAAAGGTGTAATTGCGAAATGTACAATGGAATCGGGCAATGGGATGGAACACTATTACGAAAGGTAGTAATTATAATCTGGAAATATATTAGTAAGGAAGAACACGGCTGGAATCTTGTAATTATACGGACACTATATGGAAAGTGATTAACGTTAAATGACTTCCATTTAAAGGAACAAAAGGTATTAGAAATAAAATGGAACGGTATTATTAAATGTAGTAATTATATGAAATTATAGGAAATATGGAGGTAATTAGGGCGGATTGTAAGGGTGGATGAGAATTATGACGCATTGCGGACACAAACAGGAAAGAGAAATTGTATCTGTTAGGAGGTGGATGAGCAGGAGGGAATAGAGAGAAAGGAAATTATTGAAACGTTATTTGAGAAAGGAAAAAGTCGAGGCTGAAGAAGAAACAAATGTAATTGTCGTAAGTGGAAAATGGCTGGTGAATGGAAATAAGGAGGATATAGGATAATAGGATGTATCTAAACTGTTTTTTTTTTACGGAAAGAGAAAAACAAAAGAAGCCATGTTTGTGGAAGAAATGGATTAAGCAGAAATGTATGTTTAAGTAAGCGACACGTAAAAAGCCCGGTTAGCTCCTCGACAAAGTGTCGGAATTCGCGCTCGATTTTTGATGTGGTGTGTTCGATTCTCGAGATTGCAGAGTTCTGCTGTTGTTATTAGCGGCAGGCGTGGGGTCGTTTTTACACTCCGGTGTCTTTTCCCCGGAGTAGCGTGTCCAAACCAACTGGCGGTAGTGTGAAAGCTACCGCATTTTGCTCCCGCAAACAATTTTTGTTGTGGAATTTGGTAGGTGTGGTAAGGAAGAGGAGAAGAGTACCGTGCCTGGTCGGTGTAGGTATGGCATATGAATAGGTAAGGACATAAGCATTTATCGCACGACAGATTCCCATATTCTACCGGATATTACAATTACAAATTATAAACGTTATTAAATAAAACGAATACCGTAAGTAATTTAATTAATAATTGACCTAAAACAACGTATTAACATAATCTTATATTAAAAACAGAATTAGAACAGAACTATCTGCGTGAAAATATCAGATTTACATGTATATTTAATCATTAACGTAATTGTTAAACAGCGGTATATGCTTGGAATGAAGTTGAGAAAGTTTATTAATCGATATAAATTATCCTGTCGAGTTGCAAAAAATTAACAATGTCGCAAAATATCTGCAATTGTTACGTATCCAAAGAATTGTAGCAGCATCCTTAGATTCTGTGCCAAGTCCTTCGTACACAAAAGATCGTAAATTAAATACGTCTAGCGACAATCATGCAAAAATTGACGGAGCTGCTCTGGGTGACGAAACGTCGTCGTGGATAATTATTACTAACTGAATTATCGACATGTGCGATCGATGCTGCCATCTATGGAAGACGGCTGGAACTGCGGGAAAGTAACAGGAGCATAGAACGTAAGAGAAGGTATCTCAACTCCTGTTACACAAGGAAAGCTATATTGCGCGACAAGGACAGACGTCCTTTTACCACTACTTTATACATTTAAACCATTAATTTCTAACAGTCAAATTATTAATTTATGACATTTAAGCCATTAATTTATAACACTTAAGCTATTAATTTATAACATTTAAGCTATTAATTTATAACGTCTAAGTCATTAATTTACAACATTTAAACAATTACTTTATACATTTAAACCATTAATTTCTAACATTTGAGCTATTAATTTATAACGTCTAAGATATTAATTTATAATATTTAAGCAAATAATTAACAACGATTAAGCTATTAATTTATAACAATTGAAACATTAATGGACAACATGTAAAACATTAATTTATAAGAATCAAACCATTCTTTAAGGCATTGTTGTTTCGTTATTTTTATTAAACTTTTATCAACCAACCCAGTGTAGTTGTTCGTATACACTCAAACCTAACCACCTCTATTCTCGTAATAGAAATAGGGGATCAATCAGTTCGTGGCGTCGATTGTTTAATCGTAACGAGAATTTACGACTCTCGTTGACGCGTTATCTCGCGATCGCGTCTCTCCGCGAGCGGTTGAAACAGGCATCAATAAGTCTCTCTAGGCTAATAGCCTAATAGATCGATAGATTTAACGAAGAAATACCTAACCGCGATTACAGTCAATTAATTGATGTTATTCGCTACAAAATTAATAACCGTATCACGTACAGCGACGCGGGCGGTACTGAAGAAAAAAATCCATTTTACGTTACAATTATGACGAGTAAATTTACTCGTTTCACTTGAGAGGAATTAAAGAGGAACCTGAATTTTAAGTAAGCATCAAGTAAGAATTTTAAATATCGCAGACAGTGATGTAGGTGTTATTCAAGAAAAAAGAACATTTTATTTTTTAATTAGCACGAGTAAATGAACGAATATCGATAATATAATATAAATTTTATCGGTCCGATTATTTAATACTTTAACTAATTTCACAGTAACGTCATCGACCGCCGTTAGGCTTTTCCCCCTCTTTGTTCAAACTAATTGATAGTCGAAAACTAGTATCAAAGAAGTGTGAATTTAGTCTTAGTTTGTAGAAACTATAAAAATGGGAAAACTGGATATCGTATTAAATCGTTAAAGACGCCAATTTACGATAAAAATTCAGAAATTGTTCAATTTGATTTTGTTATAATGAAAAAACCACCTCCAGCTGTGTCAAAAAATCGTTACCGTTTGATGAACGTCCCGACACGTTGTTAAGTTATATAAGGAACACGCAAGTCGGGCGCGAGCTTTTTCGTGCTTGAACTCCCGGAGAGTGAACATCGGAGATGAATTTAAGCATAAGGTAAATAAAAAAAATATCAAATAATAACATTGAAACTAGTAATTTATAACGTCTAACCCATTAATTTACAACACTTGAGTAATTAATTTATAACATTTAAGATATTAATTTATAACATTTAAGCCATTAATTTATAACATTTAAGCTATTAAGTTATAACGTTCAAGCCATTAATTTACAACATCTAAGCCACTAATTTATACTTCTAGACCATTAATTTTTAACATTTATACTCTTAATTTATAACATTTAAGCTATTAATTTATAACGTCTAAGCCACTAATAACAACATTAAAACTATTACTTTATACATTTAAACCATTAATTTCTAACAGTCAAACTATTAATTTATTGCATTTAAGCCTATTAATTTATAACATTTTGGGTATTAATCTATAACATTTAAGCCATTAATTTGCGACATTTAAACTATTACTTTATACATTTAAACCATTAATTTCTAACAGTCAAATTATTAATTTATGACATTTAAGCCATTAATTTATAACACTTAAGCTATTAATTTATAACATTTAAGCTATTAATTTATAACGTCTAAGTCATTAATTTACAACATTTAAACAATTACTTTATACATTTAAACCATTAATTTCTAACATTTGAGCTATTAATTTATAACGTCTAAGATATTAATTTATAATATTTAAGCAAATAATTAACAACGATTAAGCTATTAATTTATAACAATTGAAACATTAATGGACAACATGTAAAACATTAATTTATAAGAATCAAACCATTCTTTAAGGCATTGTTGTTTCGTTATTTTTATTAAACTTTTATCAACCAACCCAGTGTAGTTGTTCGTATACACTCAAACCTAACCACCTCTATTCTCGTAATAGAAATAGGGGATCAATCAGTTCGTGGCGTCGATTGTTTAATCGTAACGAGAATTTACGACTCTCGTTGACGCGTTATCTCGCGATCGCGTCTCTCCGCGAGCGGTTGAAACAGGCATCAATAAGTCTCTCTAGGCTAATAGCCTAATAGATCGATAGATTTAACGAAGAAATACCTAACCGCGATTACAGTCAATTAATTGATGTTATTCGCTACAAAATTAATAACCGTATCACGTACAGCGACGCGGGCGGTACTGAAGAAAAAAATCCATTTTACGTTACAATTATGACGAGTAAATTTACTCGTTTCACTTGAGAGGAATTAAAGAGGAACCTGAATTTTAAGTAAGCATCAAGTAAGAATTTTAAATATCGCAGACAGTGATGTAGGTGTTATTCAAGAAAAAAGAACATTTTATTTTTTAATTAGCACGAGTAAATGAACGAATATCGATAATATAATATAAATTTTATCGGTCCGATTATTTAATACTTTAACTAATTTCACAGTAACGTCATCGACCGCCGTTAGGCTTTTCCCCCTCTTTGTTCAAACTAATTGATAGTCGAAAACTAGTATCAAAGAAGTGTGAATTTAGTCTTAGTTTGTAGAAACTATAAAAATGGGAAAACTGGATATCGTATTAAATCGTTAAAGACGCCAATTTACGATAAAAATTCAGAAATTGTTCAATTTGATTTTGTTATAATGAAAAAACCACCTCCAGCTGTGTCAAAAAATCGTTACCGTTTGATGAACGTCCCGACACGTTGTTAAGTTATATAAGGAACACGCAAGTCGGGCGCGAGCTTTTTCGTGCTTGAACTCCCGGAGAGTGAACATCGGAGATGAATTTAAGCATAAGGTAAATAAAAAAAATATCAAATAATAACATTGAAACTAGTAATTTATAACGTCTAACCCATTAATTTACAACACTTGAGTAATTAATTTATAACATTTAAGATATTAATTTATAACATTTAAGCCATTAATTTATAACATTTAAGCTATTAAGTTATAACGTTCAAGCCATTAATTTACAACATCTAAGCCACTAATTTATACTTCTAGACCATTAATTTTTAACATTTATACTCTTAATTTATAACATTTAAGCTATTAATTTATAACGTCTAAGCCACTAATAACAACATTAAAACTATTACTTTATACATTTAAACCATTAATTTCTAACAGTCAAACTATTAATTTATTGCATTTAAGCCTATTAATTTATAACATTTTGGGTATTAATCTATAACATTTAAGCCATTAATTTGCGACATTTAAACTATTACTTTATACATTTAAACCATTAATTTCTAACATTTGAGCTATTAATTTATAACGTCTAAGACATTAATTTATAACATTTAAGCAAATAATTAACAACGATTAAGCTATTAATTTATAACAATTGAAACATTAATGGACAACATGTAAAACATTAATTTATAAGAATCAAACCATTCTTTAAGGCATCAATAAGTCTCTCGCTAATAGCCTAATAGATCGATAGTTTTAACAAAGAAATACCTAACCGCGATTACAGCCAATTAATTGATGTTATTCGCTACAAAATTAATAACTGTATCACGTACAGCGACGCGGGCGGTACTGAAGAAAAAAAGCCATTTTACGTTACAAATATGACGAGTAAATTTACTCGTTTCACTTGAGAGGAATTAAAGAGGAACCTGAATTTTAAGTAAGTATTAAGTGTGCCCGAAGTGGGCGGACAGAAGGATCGAGCTGGAGAACGCTCTGGGCGGGAAGATAGACGTGGGCAATCTGATCGCCACGGTGACCGCCAAGGACGAGAGCTGGAATAAATTTAGGCAATTCTGCAAGACCGTCATGTGTCACAGGAGGGTGACAGCGAGGGCCTGGGAAGAAGCAAGGAGGAGAACGAGCGAAACAACAACTACGCGGAGCAATGAGGGCAAGAACACGAAACAACGAAAAACCGCAGAAGGAGACCAGCCCAGTATTCTGAACTGGCTGAGAGGACGACATGAGGAGTAACGGCCCGAAGAAGTAGATACCACGGGGCACGACAGGACAACCCTGATGACTGCCGACAGGTTTTACCGGGGTTGTCTGCCCCCCAAGCGGAGGAAGAAGGAGGAGGGGTTTTTAGTGGGTATGGCAACGACATCCGACCGACTCCCACATAACCCAGTGATGCGGGTCACTGGGCATGCGTAATAGCATTTTCCCCTCCCCACGCAAAAAAAAAAAAAAAAAAAAAAAAAAGTAAGTATTAAGTAAGAATTTTAAACATCGCAGACAGTGATGTAGGTGTTATTCAAGAAAAAAGAACATTTTATTTTTTAATTAGCACGAGTAAATGAACGAATATCGATAATATAATATAAATTTTATCGGTCCGATTATTTAATACTTTAACTAATTTCACAGTAACGTCATCGACCGCCGTTAGGCTTTTTCCCCTCTTTGTTCAAACTAATTGATAGTCGAAAACTAGTATCAAAGAAGTGTGAATTTAGTCTTAGTTTGTAGAAACTATAAAAATGGGAAGAATGGATATCGTATTAAATCGTTAAAGACGCCAATTTACGATAAAAATTCAGAAATTGTTCAATTTGATTTTGTTATAATGAAAAAACCACCTCCAGCTGTGTCAAAACATTGTTACCGTTTGATTAACGTTCCGACACCTTGTTAAGTTATATAAGGAACACGCAAGTCGCGCGCGAGCTTTTTCGTGCTTGAACTCCCGGAGAGTGAACATCGGAAAGGAATTTAAACATAAGGTAAATAAAAAAAATATCAAATAATAACATTGAAACTAGTAATTTATAACGTCTAACCCATTAATTTACAACACTTGAGTAATTAATTTATAACATTTATGCTATTAATTTATAACATTTAAGCCATTAATTTATAACACTTAAGCTATTAATTTATAACATTTTAGGAATTAATTTCGAACATTTAAGCCATGAATTTACAACATCTAAGCTAATAATTTATAACATTTAAGGTATTAATTTATACATTAATTTCTAACAGTCAAACTATTAATTTATAACATTTAAGCTAATAATTTATAACACCTAAGCCATTAATTTATAATATCTAAGCCAATAATTTATAACATTTAAGCTATTAATTTATACATTTAAACCATCAATTTATAGCAGTCAAACTATTAATTTATAACATTTAAGCTATTAATTTACAACATTTAAGCCATTAATTTATACTTCTTGACCATTCATTTCTAACATTTAAACTGTTAATTTATAACATTTTAGGTATTAATTTATAACATTTAAGCTATTTATTTATAACATTTAAGCTATTATTTTACAACGTCTAAGCCACTAATTTATAACATGTAAGCTATTAATTTATACATTTAAAACATTAATTTCTTACATTTAAGCCATTAATTTATACTTCTTGACCATTCATTTCTGACATTTAAACTGTTAATTTATAAACATTTAAGCTATTAATTTATAACGTCTAAGCAATAAATTTACAACATTTAAACTATTACTTTATACATTTAATCCATTAATTACTAACAGTTAAACTATTAATTTTTAACGTTTAAACTATTAATTTATTACATTTAAGCATATTAATTTATAACATTTTGGGTATTAATCTATAACATCTAAGCCATTAATTTGCGACATTTGAACTATTACTTTGTACATTTAAACCATTAATTTCTAACTGTGAAACTATTAATTTATAACATTTAATCTATTGATTTATAACATTTAAGCTCTTCAATTTACTACATATAAGCCATTAATTTATAACATTTAAGCTATTAAATTGTAACGTGTTAACCATTAATTTACAACATTTAAACTACTACTTTATACATTTAAACCATTAATTTCTAACAGTCAAACCTTTAATTTATAACATATAAGCTATTAATTTGTAACTTATAAGATTTTAATTTACAATAATTGGACCTTTAAGTAACAACATAAAAAAAATTTATTGTAACATTTAAATCATTAATTTACAACATCTGCCCTATTAATTAATAACAATTAAACAATTAATTTATTGCAATCAAACTATTAATTAACGACATTTTAACCATTACTTAAAAACAATTGTAGCATTCATTTGTGGCATTTAAGTCATTACTTAATAACAATTAGTTCATTAATTTGTAACAATCAAACCATTAATGAACAACTTTTAAGCTATTACTTAATAGCAATCAAAGCATTAATTTATAATATTTAAACCACTAATTTATAACATTGGAACAACGATATCATGGTAAAAACTGTTTCAACACAGTCTAGTTTAGATCATCCAAAACTGTCGCGATGATCTAGACCGGACTAATATCTCCTGATGGGTGGGATGTCGTAGGCAACCGCGGGGTACGGGCGCTTTGGCCTTAATTATTCACAAGATAAATACAGATGTAAAGTGCATTGTGATTCTATTCGGTACAATGATCCATCTTGGAACGAAAAATAAAAATCTCTTTTCTCTTCATCCTCTTGCTTACTACACAGAAAAAATTGTCCTCCTTACTTTTCGCTTCGCGGTCGCTTAATTCTTTCACACTGTCGCGTGATATACTCCCAAATCTCTTTACGTAGGCCCATGGTCAAGTAGGTTCGTACCTCGACATTCTGCCAATGGGTTGAATGCCGAGATGGATGTATAACGTTAAATAACCCATGGGCGGGTCTCTTGCGTAGTCACCTCCGCGTGGTGAGACCTGGTAATTGGCATCGTTTTCCAAAAAATTAATCCGTTGATTAATCTTTGGAAAACGATGCCAAGCTAAGAACTACGCACCAGTCCGGTTTGGATCTCCAAATGCCGCGAACAGAATTTTGGATGATCCAGACTGGGCTGCACCGTGGGACACCGTTGGACACCGTTTTACGACGTTGGACACCGTGGGACACCGTTGGACAACGTGGGACAGCGTAGGACATCGTGGGACACCGTTGGACAACGTGGGACAGCGTAGGACAACGTGGGACAACGTGGGACAACGTGGGACACCGTTGGACACCGTTGGACACCGTGGGATATGTCTTGTCTCTCAAATCCATTCTGAGCCCATTCTGTATAATGGTACTTATCTGACTTGGAATCTAGTATAAAAATCGATTCTTTTTTTGCATTGAATCTTGTAGTTATTTTGTGCACGGGAGTGTGTTGCGTAAGTCCATTGATTCTTTGGAAAGATCGCGAACGAACGAGTTCGCGCCGCGATTTTTCTTTCATTGTCTGTTTGTTTGGGCTTCTTCTTAGTTTCCCATTTTTAAGAGAAAATTATTGCGGTCATGTTAGAGTTTATAACTTTTCGATATATTCAAAAGTTTTGAGCCGCGAAAATAGAACGTTAAACAGTTTAGAACAATGACTCGAATGTCCCTTTTTCAGAACACGAGATTGTGCATGCAGTGTCAATAGGTTCGGTTAAATAAATTATTGTTTTATTTCCGATATATGAGATCATTCTCTTATTTCAAACGAATTTTTAATAAGTTATTTTATTGTTTCAAATTGAGTTATATCTCAATAATTCACTTATGGAATTCAATTTTTTTTTGTTGTATTATGTGAATTTGCTTCAGTTAACGTCATAAACTTGCAACATAGTAACAGTTAGATTCAAATACCTCGAAACAAGTATTCTTTAAACATATTTAGTGGCGAACTTTTGAATTCTTGCAAATATTCTCCAATATTTATAACAGGCGACTATAGTGTATTAGTGCAATGTATATTTCGTATTCTAATAACGAAAATTCACAGTATATATTCTAATTGCGAACAGTATAATTCTTGAAATCGATTGCATTGCATTCACGGTATTCGTAAGCATTTGTTTGCTATCGAGATATATCTCACAATTTTCAACTTATAGTTTCATACTTGTTCCAGTTTCTTAATAATAATTTTTAAGTGTAAAGAAATAGCAGTATTTTCTAAATAAACGTTCCATAGGAAAAAGGAGAAAATTGTCGAAACAACGTTTCGCTTCTTTTCCACCCCCCCAACCCCCGCCCCTAAACTGCTTTATTTTCAGGAAATATTTGTGACCGCGCGCAATGCGGTTGTAGAGTCAGTGTTTGCCACGCAATAGTTTCTTTTCAATATTTTAAAATCACGATAGTTTTGATCAAATTCGATCGAATAATCACACGCGAAAATAATAAAATTTTATCAATCAAATTTGTACGCGATATTAGAGTTATTGTTCGCCGATCACAATTTAAGCGGTCGCGGTAACGTAGTCTTTTATTTTTCTTTTTTTATATATTTATTTTTTTGAATATTCGTTTCCGGTATTAGAGTCAGTGCCTCGCTCAAGAGGATAAAGCCTCTCCAGGAGCTCAAGAATGTAAGTAGTTTTATATATTGTATTTCAATTTGTTCTATTTAGTATATTTTGTTTGAAATGTCGTTAATTACAAAATAAAAATGATGGATGATTTAGAAAGCTGTAAATGTCCTTTTTAATTGAAATAAAGTCTTGAAGTCTTAACATTAAAGTACAATAAAACTGTCTGATACTCATAAAAAATCACGGAATATTTGTTCTCAAATTTTTATATTAGATTTCCAATTTACATATTTATTAGAATTTAGTCTTTATTATTGCTAAAGTTTCAAGTTTGTTATTATATATTAACGATATTAATGATATCTTATGTTTTATTATAGATATATCACTGCTTCAATTCCTTCGTCTTCTTTGGGAATGTTTTAACAGTGGCTAAAAAGCCAAAAATGTAATTATCTTTACACATTGTACTTCAATTATGTATATTCTGTATATTTTTCTTTGATCACTATCAATTAAGAAATACAATTTGATTGAAAATTTAGGAGATTAGCATTTTCTGAGGTTATTCTTTCATTAAAATAAAATAATTATTAAAATCTTAATACCGAATTATGAAACAAATGACTAACATATTTCAGAAATCTTTAGATTCTTAATTTTTAGATTTTAAACTTTCATATTAGAGTTTCAGTTTTTACACTTATCAAAGTTTATTAGAATTTCAATCTTTATTATTACCAAAGTTACTAAAGTTAATAAACTTTCATTTTTCATTATCTCCAACTTTTTAAATAATCAGCAATCACTCATCGTGTTTTGTTCTGTAACAGATTTTTCGCAATCTCCATTTCCACCACTGGACTCTACACAGTTCCTGATGATATTCGCTGGGGTGGCGCAGCATCCACGATACGTCCTTTGTTTCTCCGCTTCGAACGGTGAGTCGCATGCATTTCTGTTCCTCCGGTCACTCAATCATGTCGTAGGATGAAAGGTCCGAATCGGCACGGGTGATCGGTTGTATTACGTAGAATTTTTTTGCGAGCATAGTGACCGCGGGTATTTCTTATACCCGTGAGTAGTAACACTCATTTTTTGAAATTTATTAGTTTAGGATAGGTCTTCTCGCACATCGCGATTATAATAATTAGTTTTTCAATAATTAGGTTAAACATATACACTTGAGAATATATTCGTGTTAGTTATAAATATGTATGTTAATATTCCGTATGAATATTTGCAAATGGCAAATATCTACACGAATATATCTGTATGACACGAATATACTTGATCTTAAGCAATGAATTGATCGTGACAATCTTAAGTCACGTTCGTTTATTTCACTTTGGCTAGAACTTAAAATATGAGTTAAAATTCATTTTTTCCGTACGAAAATGTGTGAAATTTTACGTGCAAGAAGACACTTCGCGACAGGCAGAATTTTCAATCAAAGCAATAATTTTGAACATTGCTTTTACATTTTCGAGTATTTGCTTTGATAAAGAGTTCGCCTGAGATTATTTCTTTCTTACTAATATATTTAGAGTCAATTATTCCATTTGATCGAGTCTCAGTCTTTTTCAATAAACGCTACCTTTTCTGCAATATTAAAATTTTCTTCCGATTTATTAAATTAATAAAGTAGAATTATTTAGTTAGTATTAAATTAATAAAATAGAGTTAATCAGAAAGAAGCAGCAAAGAACGTTAGTCCGTTAAATAAAAAGTACACAAACTAATCATCTTTTTAGATCAGGATTTTCAGGTTTAACCCTTTCCGTGCCCATTGTCAGGATCTCATTCACGTGCCCAGGTGCTACTTGAATGGGAGAAAGACATTGGGCACGATGACCTAGAATTAAGTAATGTAATAATTTCTCAGCGACTGACCATGTGTTAGTGTATCGTGCACGACGTATTTTCCACATTACGTGTGTGTGTTGTTAGGTCGTGGAATTGCGTCGCTTTTTCTCATTCCTTAAAACTTGAAATATTAAAAATGTCGAGACATATATCGATTCAATTTACGTCTCGATACAATTAGAATTTCTGATAATATCATCCACGCGACTAAGTGTACTCATACTCTTAATATCGCTATCAATCGCAATTATAATTCCAAGTTTACTTATATCTATTTTAAAAATATAATTTTCTCAGACGTGTTTTATCACGTATAACGCAATGGTCACTAGCCTTCGTCAGTCGATTTCAGGAAAAAGGTACGTACCTTAGAGCATGCATGATATGTTAAGCTCGGGTGTCGGAGGCGTCCCGGGACGTCCTCTCTAGTGTAGGACCTT
The DNA here is from genome assembly GCF_024516045.1 of Bombus affinis. Taxonomy (NCBI): domain Eukaryota; kingdom Metazoa; phylum Arthropoda; class Insecta; order Hymenoptera; family Apidae; genus Bombus; species Bombus affinis. The sequence goes on from NC_066359.1 coordinate 8,684,138, forward strand.
TGCGCCCGGGCGTTTGTGTGAGAACCGTGGAGCGAGTGTGTTGGTGTGCCTGTTTTGCCATTTTTAAATATAGCGCTAGGTAGGATAGGTAGCATACTTTCTGGTATGTCTGTTAATTATAAGTAGGTAGGACCGGGCAGGTTGGCACAGTCTCTGGTCGGGTAGGCGCGTTTTCGCGTGACCAACCTGTTTCTGGAAATTTATTTGAAAAATCGACGGTGAAACTGGCACGAGTAGAGCATGCTCTCGTCTCTGGTTTTGCCTTTCGATTTTTCGAATTTCGCGGTCGCGGTCGCGAATGGGCTCGAAACGAACGTTTATTGCTCGAGCACGCACGTGCGAGTGGGCAACGATCACTGTTGTGATCGTTGGTCAGTCCATGTGCACTTCAATCAGCTTCCGCGGTTTATATTTTTATTTTACCTTTATAAGTTTTTTTTTGTTTGCGATTTAGAAGTCTCGAGCTTAGATTTAAGTTACAGCGGGCATTGCGCCCGAAGAAGGAAGAGGCTATAAGCCGAAGAGGCCCGACAAACTGTCACTCAAGAGGGCAACTACTAATGGCTCCCCATCCTCTGGGTCATCCGGAGCATGGGAAGTCATTATCGTTACTACTTTGTCACTATGCTCGCTTTTAGTATTTGTAGTAGTAGTAGTAGTAGTAGTAGTAGTAGTAGTAGTCTTTGTTTTTTTGGCCGATGTATATATCGGTCCATCGTCCCATTGGGCAAATCGCGATTTTTCTTATTAGTGTTGCGACAAATTAATTACGGGTTGTATTAGAGTTGCGAAATTATATCACGGCTTTTCATTAGTGTGGCGAGAAAATGATTACGGTTTGAATTAGAGTTGCGATAAAATGATAATCGCGTTTGCTTTAGAGTTGCGAATTACGATATCGCGATTGTCTTTTGCAATTTTTAGAATTTTTTCTGTTTTTCTGTTTAAGTAGCAATACTAGGATATTTAAAGTAGCTTTTTCAAATAGTAAATAGTAATTTTCATTAAATTCACTTTAAGAATTAGCGTTGCGACATTGTTCCATCGCGAGTTCTACTTATTTTTCCTGTTAGCGTTGCGATAATGAATGATCGCGTTTTGTTAAGTAGAGTTGCGTTCACAAACTGCCCAAACCCTCCGACTGCATTTGTCGGACACTGCTCCTGGATCACACGTACAGCCTAAAGAGCTGTACAAGTGTGATCGTTCATGGGCAACCTCCTAAATGGTTGCACTGCAATCTCTCGCTATTAGTGTTGCGTATTGCTTAAATACGAGTGCGTAGATTTATACTTATTAGCGTTGCGCATTAGATATCGGGAATTTTCAGATTTTTCTTTTTTTTTTTTTTAATGGTAGATTAATCGATATTGCAAATATAACGAAGCACTCGTCGCGTTTGATTTTGAGAATTTTCTGCTTCATAAATATTAGTAGTAAATTAGCGTTGCGAAACAAGAATATTCAGTTCCACTCTCGGCGTGTTGATCGGGTTTATATAGAGTGGAAGACGATCGAATTTTAGTAGCCCTTCTGGCTACTGCTTTGTTTCTTTTTCAGCGCCCCTTATTTTGCGCCCCTTATTACTACGTTTTTTACTGAAAATACTGCTATAAGACATATTCCTTTGTCAGCGTTAACGTTACCATGACTGTTAAAATACAGAACTTTATTACGAATGTATAATATATATATATTTACATGTATGAAATTGTGAGCGATTTCATGCGCAACAAAGTATTATAACGAAATACCTTAATGTTGCTAGGAAGGCTGGAAATATTTTTTAAAATTTAATTCATTGCAATTGGAATTAGTGCTGGTGATTGTTCGTTCTTAGAACCATAACTTTTAGAATTTATTCGACCGCGATATTTTCACTTCAATCTTTTAACAGTAATGTAGAATTTTATAAATATTCGAATTTCATTTGCATGAAACAAAAGTTTCGTCACGAAACAAAGACATCGTCACGTTTGTAGCAAAAATTCTGCAAAAAATGACTTATGCACATACCTTTCGGTTTACTATGTTGCAAATCACTACGTTGTTGTAGAAAATAACAGATACTGTTAAAAGTTAAAAGATAAAGCAAGTGATTGTATAATAACCGGGGTTTCTCTCATCTTAGTTATTCCAAACTAACTTTTCAATTTTTAATTTAGTTTAAATTCAATTACTTAAAATTCTTGTTTCCAACGTAACCCTAGTTTCGATTAAAAGATACACACGATTCTCTATATTTGCTAAAATTTAATCAATAGTAATTTGATCTATAATTGACCATTATTAATAGTTTATTTTTCATAAAATGTTTCATAAAATGTTCTCGTTTTAAAGATGTCTGTTTCTTCCATATACCATAATCCAGTAAATGAGTTTGTTTCAGATTTATCAATTTACAGAAAATACGTTTCAGTTACATATATGAACATTTCACAGCATATTAAATATGTATGCTAGATGCCCAAATGATTTTTCTTCCATCGTCTGATTGTTCAGGCTTCTGCCCGTTTTCCCATTTTTAAAAGAAGAATATTGCGGCCACGTTGGAGTTTATAACTTTTCGATATCTTCATAAGCTTAGTACAACGAGTCGTATGTCTCTTTTGCAAAACTCTAAATTGTATATACAGTGTCAGTACTTTCATTTCCTTTCTGTGGTTCCAAGTTAGACATATGTATCATTGATACCGAATGTTGCCAGTACGGTTGCGAATTATTGTACAATGTTTGTACTGATCGATGTAATTGTTTTCGCAGATTAATCAGTTGATTAATTTTCAGAAAACGACTACATTGATAAGTACAAACATTGCACAATAATTTGATACCAAGCTCAGAATCACGCTAATACAGTCCATTTTGGATTACGAAAAGCCACGAAGAGAATTTTGGATAATCTAAACTGGACTGCAACGTGGGACGACATTGGACACCGTGGGACGCCGCTGGAGACCGTAGAACACCGTTGGTCCAGTGTAGATCACCAAAGAACGCGAAAAGAATTTTGGATGATCTAGACTGGACTGCAACGTGGGACACCGTGGGATACCATTGGTTCATTGTGGATCTCCAAATGCCACGAAAAGAATTTTGGATGATCTACACTGGACTGCAACGAGGGACACCATTGGTTCAGTGTGGATCTCCAAATGCCACGAAAAGAATTTTGGATGATCTACATTGGACTGCAGCGTGGGATACCATTGGTTTAGTGTAGATCCCCAAATGCCGCGAAAAGAATATTGGATGATCTACACTGGACTGCAACGTGGGACACCGTTGGTCTAGTTTGGATCTCCAAAAGCCGCGAACAGAATTTTGGCGGATCTAGACTGGGCTGCACCGTGGGACACCGTTGGACACCGTTGGACATCGTTGGACATCGTTGGACGACGTTGGACACCGTTGGACGACGTTGGACATCGTTGGACACCGTTGGACACCGTTGGACATCGTTGGACACCGTTGGACACCGTTGGACATCGTTGGACACCGTTGGACATCGTTGGACACCGTTGGACATCGTTGGACACCGTTGGACACCGTTGGACACCGTTGGACGACGTTGGACATCGTTGGACATCGTTGGACATCGTTGGACATCGTTGGACATCGTTGAATATCGTTGGACACCGGGGGACACCGTAGAATGCGTGCGTTTTAGGCTTAATTAATGGTAAGATAGACACCTATGTTCAGTGCATTGTGAGCTCATTCTGTACAACGATACTTATCCATCTTGGAACGAAAAATTGTACCCGCGATTTGTCGGTTCGCGATCGCTCAGTTGTTTCAAACTGTCGCGTGACGTACTCGCTCGTGCGTATTCCGGGTACGTGCGGGTCAACGTGCACTGGACAACTCTACGGATTCGTAAGGCGGCCCAAGCACACCTCAGTCTTGGTGACTGCTCGTCGACTGCTCGACGTTCGCATCGAATCGCGGGAGTTGTCGTCGCGCCGCTGATGCTTGCGAATCTGTTGGGGATTCAGTCGTGGATCTGCACTCCTGTCCGATTGGTACTTCGGTACTCGGGCAGGGACCTGTAATTTCACGTCCTCCGTAACCCTGCTCGGGCCCGCGGGGGTGGGCCCCACTGTTCAGTGGAAGATCATGCCTTCGTAATCCTGTTCAGCAGCCCCTCCACAGGGGTGGGCCCCACTGTTCAGTTGAGGCCTCTGCCTTCGTAATCCTGTTCAGCGGCCCCTCCCCGGGTTCCACATGTTCAGTTGGAGTGTGTTAAGTTGCCGGCCTGTGTGCTGGATCCACGGCTGGATCACCAGCGGATCACTGGCATCATTGGTCGGCGCCATCGACCGCGACTCGTATAAGTTTCGAACGGCGAAACAGGAATCGAGTTATGGTCAATACTTGGGCTTTCCGCTAATCCGTCGTGTTATCCGGTGCACGGGGGTACGTCGCGTAAGTTTGTGAGTTCGTTCGTTAGCTTCATTTTCTTTCATTTGTTCCAAGGTAGATAAATGTGTCTTTGATACCGAATGCTGCCAGTAGGGATACCAATTATTGTACAATATTTGTACTGATCTATGTAATCGGTGTGTGGGAGATAGCTGTGGCGTTATGTATGCTTTGCTCCACGTTTGTAAAGATTCATGTAAGCGCTGCGTTGGAGATATGTGTTTCGCAGTTATGCTACGAAGCAACTATTTCTTTACGCAGGCCCATGGTCAAGTAGAGACGGTACTCGACATTCTGCCACTGGGTTGAATGTCGAGATGGACGTATAAAGATAAATAACCCATGGGCGGGTCTCTTGCGTAGTCACCTCCTCGCGGTGAGACCTGGTAATTGGCATCGTTTTCCAAAAAATTAATCCGTTGATTAATCTTTGGAAAACGATACCAAGCTAAGAACTACGCAGCAGTCCGGTTTGTATCTCCAAATGCCGCGAACAGAATTTTGTATGATCCAGACTGGGCTGCACCGTAGGTCACCGTTGGACACCGTTGGACGACGTTGGACGACGTTGGACGACGTTGGACGACGTTGGACGACGTTGGACGACGTTGGATACCTTGGAATGCTTGCGTTCTAGCCTTAATTAATCGTAAGATAGATATCTATGTTAAGTGCATTGTGAGCTCATTCTGTACAACGATACTTATCCATCTTGGAACGAAAAATTGTATCCGCGATTTGTCGGTTCGCGATCGCTCAGTTGTTTCAAACTGTCGCGTGACGTACTCGCTCGTGCGTATTCCGGGTACGTGCGGGTCAACGTGCACTGGACAACTCTACGGATTCGTAAGGCGGCCCAAGCACACCTCAGTCTTGGTGACTGCTCGTCGACTGCTCGACGTTCGCATCGAATCGCGGGAGTTGTCGTCGCGCCGCTGATGCTTGCGAATCTGTTGGGGATTCAGTCGTGGATCTGCACTCCTGTCCGATTGGTACTTCGGTACTCGGGCAGGGACCTGTAATTTCACGTCCTCCGTAATCCTGTTCGGGCCCGCGGGGGTGGGCCCCACTGTTCAGTGGAAGATCATGCCTTCGTAATCCTGTTCAGCGGCCCCTCCACAGGGGTGGGCCCCACTGTTCAGTTGAGGCCTCTGCCTTCGTAATCCTGTTCAGCGGCCCCTCCCCGGGTTCCACATGTTCAGTTGGAGTGTGTTAAGTTGCCGGCCTGTGTGCTGGATCCACGGCTGGATCACCAGCGGATCACTGGCATCATCGGTCGGCGCCATCGACCGCGACTCGTATAAGTTTCGAACGGCGAAACAGGAATCGAGTTATGGTCAATACTTGGGCTTTCCGCTAATCCGTCGCGTTATCCGGTGCACGGGGGTACGTCGCGTAAGTTTGTGAGTTCGTTCGTTAGCTTCATTTTCTTTCATTTGTTCCAAGGTAGATAAATGTGTCTTTGATACCGAATGCTGCCAGTAGGGATACCAATTATTGTACAATATTTGTACTGATCTATGTAATCGGTGTGTGGGAGATAGCTGCGGCGTTATGTATGCTTTGCTCCACGTTTGTAAAGATTCATGTAAGCGCTGCGTTGGAGATATGTGTTTCGCAGTTATGCTACGAAGCAACTATTTCTTTACGCAGGCCCATGGTCAAGTAGAGACGGTACTCGACATTCTGCCACTGGGTTGAATGTCGAGATGGACGTATAAAGATAAATAACCCATGGGCGGGTCTCTTGCGTAGTCACCTCCTCGCGGTGAGACCTGGTAATTGGCATCGTTTTCCAAAAAATTAATCCGTTGATTAATCTTTGGAAAACGATACCAAGCTAAGAACTACGCAGCAGTCCGGTTTGTATCTCCAAATGCCGCGAACAGAATTTTGGATGATCCAGACTGGGCTTCACCGTAGGTCACCGTTGGACACCGTTGGACGACGTTGGACGACGTTGGACGACGTTGGACGACGTTGGACGACGTTGGACGACGTTGGACGACGTTGCACGACGTTGGATACCTTGGAATGCTTGCGTTTTAGCCTTAATTAATCGTAAGATAGATATCTATGTTAAGTGCATTGTGAGCTCATTCTGTACAACGATACTTATCCATCTTGGAACGAAAAATTGTATCCGCGATTTGTCGGTTCGCGATCGCTCAGTTGTTTCAAACTGTCGCGTGACGTACTCGCTCGTGCGTATTCCGGGTACGTGCGGGTCAACGTGCACTGGACAACTCTACGGATTCGTAAGGCGGCCCAAGCACACCTCAGTCTTGGTGACTGCTCGTCGACTGCTCGACGTTCGCATCGAATCGCGGGAGTTGTCGTCGCGCCGCTGATGCTTGCGAATCTGTTGGGGATTCAGTCGTGGATCTGCACTCCTGTCCGATTGGTACTTCGGTACTCGGGCAGGGACCTGTAATTTCACGTCCTCCGTAATCCTGTTCGGGCCCGCGGGGGTGGGCCCCACTGTTCAGTGGAAGATCATGCCTTCGTAATCCTGTTCAGCGGCCCCTCCACAGGGGTGGGCCCCACTGTTCAGTTGAGGCCTCTGCCTTCGTAATCCTGTTCAGCGGCCCCTCCCCGGGTTCCACATGTTCAGTTGGAGTGTGTTAAGTTGCCGGCCTGTGTGCTGGATCCACGGCTGGATCACCAGCGGATCACTGGCATCATCGGTCGGCGCCATCGACCGCGACTCGTATAAGTTTCGAACGGCGAAACAGGAATCGAGTTATGGTCAATACTTGGGCTTTCCGCTAATCCGTCGTGTTATCCGGTGCACGGGGGTACGTCGCGTAAGTTTGTGAGTTCGTTCGTTAGCTTCATTTTCTTTCATTTGTTCCAAGGTAGATAAATGTGTCTTTGATACCGAATGCTGCCAGTAGGGATACCAATTATTGTACAATATTTGTACTGATCTATGTAATCGGTGTGTGGGAGATAGCTGTGGCGTTATGTATGCTTTGCTCCACGTTTGTAAAGATTCATGTAAGCGCTGCGTTGGAGATATGTGTTTCGCAGTTATGCTACGAAGCAACTATTTCTTTACGCAGGCCCATGGTCAAGTAGAGACGGTACTCGACATTCTGCCACTGGGTTGAATGTCGAGATGGACGTATAAAGATAAATAACCCATGGGCGGGTCTCTTGCGTAGTCACCTCCTCGCGGTGAGACCTGGTAATTGGCATCGTTTTCCAAAAAATTAATCCGTTGATTAATCTTTGGAAAACGATACCAAGCTAAGAACTACGCAGCAGTCCGGTTTGTATCTCCAAATGCCGCGAACAGAATTTTGGATGATCCAGACTGGGCTGCACCGTAGGTCACCGTTGGACACCGTTGGACGACGTTGGACGACGTTGGACGACGTTGGATACCTTGGAATGCTTGCGTTTTAGCCTTAATTAATCGTAAGATAGATATCTATGTTAAGTGCATTGTGAGCTCATTCTGTACAACGATACTTATCCATCTTGGAACGAAAAATTGTATCCGCGATTTGTCGGTTCGCGATCGCTCAGTTGTTTCAAACTGTCGCGTGACGTACTCGCTCGTGCGTATTCCGGGTACGTGCGGGTCAACGTGCACTGGACAACTCTACGGATTCGTAAGGCGGCCCAAGCACACCTCAGTCTTGGTGACTGCTCGTCGACTGCTCGACGTTCGCATCGAATCGCGGGAGTTGTCGTCGCGCCGCTGATGCTTGCGAATCTGTTGGGGATTCAGTCGTGGATCTGCACTCCTGTCCGATTGGTACTTCGGTACTCGGGCAGGGACCTGTAATTTCACGTCCTCCGTAATCCTGTTCGGGCCCGCGGGGGTGGGCCCCACTGTTCAGTGGAAGATCATGCCTTCGTAATCCTGTTCAGCGGCCCCTCCACAGGGGTGGGCCCCACTGTTCAGTTGAGGCCTCCGCCTTCGTAATCCTGTTCAGCGGCCCCTCCCCGGGTTCCACATGTTCAGTTGGAGTGTGTTAAGTTGCCGGCCTGTGTGCTGGATCCACGGCTGGATCACCAGCGGATCACTGGCATCATCGGTCGGCGCCATCGACCGCGACTCGTATAAGTTTCGAACGGCGAAACAGGAATCGAGTTATGGTCAATACTTGGGCTTTCCGCTAATCCGTCGTGTTATCCGGTGCACGGGGGTACGTCGCGTAAGTTTGTGAGTTCGTTCGTTAGCTTCATTTTCTTTCATTTGTTCCAAGGTAGATAAATGTGTCTTTGATACCGAATGCTGCCAGTAGGGATACCAATTATTGTACAATATTTGTACTGATCTATGTAATCGGTGTGTGGGAGATAGCTGTGGCGTTATGTATGCTTTGCTCCACGTTTGTAAAGATTCATGTAAGCGCTGCGTTGGAGATATGTGTTTCGCAGTTATGCTACGAAGCAACTATTTCTTTACGCAGGCCCATGGTCAAGTAGAGACGGTACTCGACATTCTGCCACTGGGTTGAATGTCGAGATGGACGTATAAAGATAAATAACCCATGGGCGGGTCTCTTGCGTAGTCACCTCCTCGCGGTGAGACCTGGTAATTGGCATCGTTTTCCAAAAAATTAATCCGTTGATTAATCTTTGGAAAACGATACCAAGCTAAGAACTACGCAGCAGTCCGGTTTGTATCTCCAAATGCCGCGAACAGAATTTTGGATGATCCAGACTGGGCTGCACCGTAGGTCACCGTTGGACACCGTTGGACGACGTTGGACGACGTTGGACGACGTTGGATACCTTGGAATGCTTGCGTTTTAGCCTTAATTAATCGTAAGATAGATATCTATGTTAAGTGCATTGTGAGCTCATTCTGTACAACGATACTTATCCATCTTGGAACGAAAAATTGTATCCGCGATTTGTCGGTTCGCGATCGCTCAGTTGTTTCAAACTGTCGCGTGACGTACTCGCTCGTGCGTATTCCGGGTACGTGCGGGTCAACGTGCACTGGACAACTCTACGGATTCGTAAGGCGGCCCAAGCACACCTCAGTCTTGGTGACTGCTCGTCGACTGCTCGACGTTCGCATCGAATCGCGGGAGTTGTCGTCGCGCCGCTGATGCTTGCGAATCTGTTGGGGATTCAGTCGTGGATCTGCACTCCTGTCCGATTGGTACTTCGGTACTCGGGCAGGGACCTGTAATTTCACGTCCTCCGTAATCCTGTTCGGGCCCGCGGGGGTGGGCCCCACTGTTCAGTGGAAGATCATGCCTTCGTAATCCTGTTCAGCGGCCCCTCCACAGGGGTGGGCCCCACTGTTCAGTTGAGGCCTCTGCCTTCGTAATCCTGTTCAGCGGCCCCTCCCCGGGTTCCACATGTTCAGTTGGAGTGTGTTAAGTTGCCGGCCTGTGTGCTGGATCCACGGCTGGATCACCAGCGGATCACTGGCATCATCGGTCGGCGCCATCGACCGCGACTCGTATAAGTTTCGAACGGCGAAACAGGAATCGAGTTATGGTCAATACTTGGGCTTTCCGCTAATCCGTCGTGTTATCCGGTGCACGGGGGTACGTCGCGTAAGTTTGTGAGTTCGTTCGTTAGCTTCATTTTCTTTCATTTGTTCCAAGGTAGATAAATGTGTCTTTGATACCGAATGCTGCCAGTAGGGATACCAATTATTGTACAATATTTGTACTGATCTATGTAATCGGTGTGTGGGAGATAGCTGTGGCGTTATGTATGCTTTGCTCCACGTTTGTAAAGATTCATGTAAGCGCTGCGTTGGAGATATGTGTTTCGCAGTTATGCTACGAAGCAACTATTTCTTTACGCAGGCCCATGGTCAAGTAGAGACGGTACTCGACATTCTGCCACTGGGTTGAATGTCGAGATGGACGTATAAAGATAAATAACCCATGGGCGGGTCTCTTGCGTAGTCACCTCCTCGCGGTGAGACCTGGTAATTGGCATCGTTTTCCAAAAAATTAATCCGTTGATTAATCTTTGGAAAACGATACCAAGCTAAGAACTACGCAGCAGTCCGGTTTGTATCTCCAAATGCCGCGAACAGAATTTTGGATGATCCAGACTGGGCTGCACCGTAGGTCACCGTTGGACACCGTTGGACGACGTTGGACGACGTTGGACGACGTTGGATACCTTGGAATGCTTGCGTTTTAGCCTTAATTAATCGTAAGATAGATATCTATGTTAAGTGCATTGTGAGCTCATTCTGTACAACGATACTTATCCATCTTGGAACGAAAAATTGTATCCGCGATTTGTCGGTTCGCGATCGCTCAGTTGTTTCAAACTGTCGCGTGACGTACTCGCTCGTGCGTATTCCGGGTACGTGCGGGTCAACGTGCACTGGACAACTCTACGGATTCGTAAGGCGGCCCAAGCACACCTCAGTCTTGGTGACTGCTCGTCGACTGCTCGACGTTCGCATCGAATCGCGGGAGTTGTCGTCGCGCCGCTGATGCTTGCGAATCTGTTGGGGATTCAGTCGTGGATCTGCACTCCTGTCCGATTGGTACTTCGGTACTCGGGCAGGGACCTGTAATTTCACGTCCTCCGTAATCCTGTTCGGGCCCGCGGGGGTGGGCCCCACTGTTCAGTCGAAGATCATGCCTTCGTAATCCTGTTCAGCGGCCCCTCCACAGGGGTGGGCCCCACTGTTCAGTTGAGGCCTCTGCCTTCGTAATCCTGTTCAGCGGCCCCTCCCCGGGTTCCACATGTTCAGTTGGAGTGTGTTAAGTTGCCGGCCTGTGTGCTGGATCCACGGCTGGATCACCAGCGGATCACTGGCATCATCGGTCGGCGCCATCGACCGCGACTCGTATAAGTTTCGAACGGCGAAACAGGAATCGAGTTATGGTCAATACTTGGGCTTTCCGCTAATCCGTCGTGTTATCCGGTGCACGGGGGTACGTCGCGTAAGTTTGTGAGTTCGTTCGTTAGCTTCATTTTCTTTCATTTGTTCCAAGGTAGATAAATGTGTCTTTGATACCGAATGCTGCCAGTAGGGATACCAATTATTGTACAATATTTGTACTGATCTATGTAATCGGTGTGTGGGAGATAGCTGTGGCGTTATGTATGCTTTGCTCCACGTTTGTAAAGATTCATGTAAGCGCTGCGTTGGAGATATGTGTTTCGCAGTTATGCTACGAAGCAACTATTTCTTTACGCAGGCCCATGGTCAAGTAGAGACGGTACTCGACATTCTGCCACTGGGTTGAATGTCGAGATGGACGTATAAAGATAAATAACCCATGGGCGGGTCTCTTGCGTAGTCACCTCCTCGCGGTGAGACCTGGTAATTGGCATCGTTTTCCAAAAAATTAATCCGTTGATTAATCTTTGGAAAACGATACCAAGCTAAGAACTACGCAGCAGTCCGGTTTGTATCTCCAAATGCCGCGAACAGAATTTTGGATGATCCAGACTGGGCTGCACCGTAGGTCACCGTTGGACACCGTTGGACGACGTTTGACGACGTTGGACGACGTTGGATACCTTGGAATGCTTGCGTTTTAGCCTTAATTAATCGTAAGATAGATATCTATGTTAAGTGCATTGTGAGCTCATTCTGTACAACGATACTTATCCATCTTGGAACGAAAAATTGTATCCGCGATTTGTCGGTTCGCGATCGCTCAGTTGTTTCAAACTGTCGCGTGACGTACTCGCTCGTGCGTATTCCGGGTACGTGCGGGTCAACGTGCACTGGACAACTCTACGGATTCGTAAGGCGGCCCAAGCACACCTCAGTCTTGGTGACTGCTCGTCGACTGCTCGACGTTCGCATCGAATCGCGGGAGTTGTCGTCGCGCCGCTGATGCTTGCGAATCTGTTGGGGATTCAGTCGTGGATCTGCACTCCTGTCCGATTGGTACTTCGGTACTCGGGCAGGGACCTGTAATTTCACGTCCTCCGTAATCCTGTTCGGGCCCGCGGGGGTGGGCCCCACTGTTCAGTGGAAGATCATGCCTTCGTAATCCTGTTCAGCGGCCCCTCCACAGGGGTGGGCCCCACTGTTCAGTTGAGGCCTCTGCCTTCGTAATCCTGTTCAGCGGCCCCTCCCCGGGTTCCACATGTTCAGTTGGAGTGTGTTAAGTTGCCGGCCTGTGTGCTGGATCCACGGCTGGATCACCAGCGGATCACTGGCATCATCGGTCGGCGCCATCGACCGCGACTCGTATAAGTTTTGAACGGCGAAACAGGAATCGAGTTATGGTCAATACTTGGGCTTTCCGCTAATCCGTCGTGTTATCCGGTGCACGGGGGTACGTCGCGTAAGTTTGTGAGTTCGTTCGTTAGCTTCATTTTCTTTCATTGGTTCCAAGGTAGATAAATGTGTCTTTGATACCGAATGCTGCCAGTAGGGATACCAATTATTGTACAATATTTGTACTGATCTATGTAATCGGTGTGTGGGAGATAGCTGTGGCGTTATGTATGCTTTGCTCCACGTTTGTAAAGATTCATGTAAGCGCTGCGTTGGAGATATGTGTTTCGCAGTTATGCTACGAAGCAACTATTTCTTTACGCAGGCCCATGGTCAAGTAGAGACGGTACTCGACATTCTGCCACTGGGTTGAATGTCGAGATGGACGTATAAAGATAAATAACCCATGGGCGGGTCTCTTGCGTAGTCACCTCCTCGCGGTGAGACCTGGTAATTGGCATCGTTTTCCAAAAAATTAATCCGTTGATTAATCTTTGGAAAACGATACCAAGCTAAGAACTACGCAGCAGTCCGGTTTGTATCTCCAAATGCCGCGAACAGAATTTTGGATGATCCAGACTGGGCTGCACCGTAGGTCACCGTTGGACACCGTTGGACGACGTTGGACGACGTTGGACGACGTTGGACGACGTTGGACGACGTTGGACGACGTTGGATACCTTGGAATGCTTGCGTTTTAGCCTTAATTAATCGTAAGATAGATATCTATGTTAAGTGCATTGTGAGCTCATTCTGTACAACGATACTTATCCATCTTGGAACGAAAAATTGTATCCGCGATTTGTCGGTTCGCGATCGCTCAGTTGTTTCAAACTGTCGCGTGACGTACTCGCTCGTGCGTATTCCGGGTACGTGCGGGTCAACGTGCACTGGACAACTCTACGGATTCGTAAGGCGGCCCAAGCACACCTCAGTCTTGGTGACTGCTCGTCGACTGCTCGACGTTCGCATCGAATCGCGGGAGTTGTCGTCGCGCCGCTGATGCTTGCGAATCTGTTGGGGATTCAGTCGTGGATCTGCACTCCTGTCCGATTGGTACTTCGGTACTCGGGCAGGGACCTGTAATTTCACGTCCTCCGTAATCCTGTTCGGGCCCGCGGGGGTGGGCCCCACTGTTCAGTGGAAGATCATGCCTTCGTAATCCTGTTCAGCGGCCCCTCCACAGGGGTGGGCCCCACTGTTCAGTTGAGGCCTCTGCCTTCGTAATCCTGTTCAGCGGCCCCTCCCCGGGTTCCACATGTTCAGTTGGAGTGTGTTAAGTTGCCGGCCTGTGTGCTGGATCCACGGCTGGATCACCAGCGGATCACTGGCATCATCGGTCGGCGCCATCGACCGCGACTCGTATAAGTTTCGAACGGCGAAACAGGAATCGAGTTATGGTCAATACTTGGGCTTTCCGCTAATCCGTCGTGTTATCCGGTGCACGGGGGTACGTCGCGTAAGTTTGTGAGTTCGTTCGTTAGCTTCATTTTCTTTCATTTGTTCCAAGGTAGATAAATGTGTCTTTGATACCGAATGCTGCCAGTAGGGATACCAATTATTGTACAATATTTGTACTGATCTATGTAATCGGTGTGTGGGAGATAGCTGTGGCGTTATGTATGCTTTGCTCCACGTTTGTAAAGATTCATATAAGCGCTGCGTTGGAGATATGTGTTTCGCAGTTATGCTACGAAGCAACTATTTCTTTACGCAGGCCCATGGTCAAGTAGAGACGGTACTCGACATTCTGCCACTGGGTTGAATGTCGAGATGGACGTATAAAGATAAATAACCCATGGGCGGGTCTCTTGCGTAGTCACCTCCTCGCGGTGAGACCTGGTAATTGGCATCGTTTTCCAAAAAATTAATCCGTTGATTAATCTTTGGAAAACGATACCAAGCTAAGAACTACGCAGCAGTCCGGTTTGTATCTCCAAATGCCGCGAACAGAATTTTGGATGATCCAGACTGGGCTGCACCGTAGGTCACCGTTGGACACCGTTGGACGACGTTGGACGACGTTGGACGACGTTGGACGACGTTGGATACCTTGGAATGCTTGCGTTTTAGCCTTAATTAATCGTAAGATAGATATCTATGTTAAGTGCATTGTGAGCTCATTCTGTACAACGATACTTATCCATCTTGGAACGAAAAATTGTATCCGCGATTTGTCGGTTCGCGATCGCTCAGTTGTTTCAAACTGTCGCGTGACGTACTCGCTCGTGCGTATTCCGGGTACGTGCGGGTCAACGTGCACTGGACAACTCTACGGATTCGTAAGGCGGCCCAAGCACACCTCAGTCTTGGTGACTGCTCGTCGACTGCTCGACGTTCGCATCGAATCGCGGGAGTTGTCGTCGCGCCGCTGATGCTTGCGAATCTGTTGGGGATTCAGTCGTGGATCTGCACTCCTGTCCGATTGGTACTTCGGTACTCGGGCAGGGACCTGTAATTTCACGTCCTCCGTAATCCTGTTCGGGCCCGCGGGGGTGGGCCCCACTGTTCAGTCGAAGATCATGCCTTCGTAATCCTGTTCAGCGGCCCCTCCACAGGGGTGGGCCCCACTGTTCAGTTGAGGCCTCTGCCTTCGTAATCCTGTTCAGCGGCCCCTCCCCGGGTTCCACATGTTCAGTTGGAGTGTGTTAAGTTGCCGGCCTGTGTGCTGGATCCACGGCTGGATCACCAGCGGATCACTGGCATCATCGGTCGGCGCCATCGACCGCGACTCGTATAAGTTTCGAACGGCGAAACAGGAATCGAGTTATGGTCAATACTTGGGCTTTCCGCTAATCCGTCGTGTTATCCGGTGCACGGGGGTACGTCGCGTAAGTTTGTGAGTTCGTTCGTTAGCTTCATTTTCTTTCATTTGTTCCAAGGTAGATAAATGTGTCTTTGATACCGAATGCTGCCAGTAGGGATACCAATTATTGTACAATATTTGTACTGATCTATGTAATCGGTGTGTGGGAGATAGCTGTGGCGTTATGTATGCTTTGCTCCACGTTTGTAAAGATTCATGTAAGCGCTGCGTTGGAGATATGTGTTTCGCAGTTATGCTACGAAGCAACTATTTCTTTACGCAGGCCCATGGTCAAGTAGAGACGGTACTCGACATTCTGCCACTGGGTTGAATGTCGAGATGGACGTATAAAGATAAATAACCCATGGGCGGGTCTCTTGCGTAGTCACCTCCTCGCGGTGAGACCTGGTAATTGGCATCGTTTTCCAAAAAATTAATCCGTTGATTAATCTTTGGAAAACGATACCAAGCTAAGAACTACGCAGCAGTCCGGTTTGTATCTCCAAATGCCGCGAACAGAATTTTGGATGATCCAGACTGGGCTGCACCGTAGGTCACCGTTGGACACCGTTGGACGACGTTGGACGACGTTGGACGACGTTGGACGACGTTGGACGACGTTGGACGACGTTGGACGACGTTGGATACCTTGGAATGCTTGCGTTTTAGCCTTAATTAATCGTAAGATAGATATCTATGTTAAGTGCATTGTGAGCTCATTCTGTACAACGATACTTATCCATCTTGGAACGAAAAATTGTATCCGCGATTTGTCGGTTCGCGATCGCTCAGTTGTTTCAAACTGTCGCGTGACGTACTCGCTCGTGCGTATTCCGGGTACGTGCGGGTCAACGTGCACTGGACAACTCTACGGATTCGTAAGGCGGCCCAAGCACACCTCAGTCTTGGTGACTGCTCGTCGACTGCTCGACGTTCGCATCGAATCGCGGGAGTTGTCGTCGCGCCGCTGATGCTTGCGAATCTGTTGGGGATTCAGTCGTGGATCTGCACTCCTGTCCGATTGGTACTTCGGTACTCGGGCAGGGACCTGTAATTTCACGTCCTCCGTAATCCTGTTCGGGCCCGCGGGGGTGGGCCCCACTGTTCAGTGGAAGATCATGCCTTCGTAATCCTGTTCAGCGGCCCCTCCACAGGGGTGGGCCCCACTGTTCAGTTGAGGCCTCTGCCTTCGTAATCCTGTTCAGCGGCCCCTCCCCGGGTTCCACATGTTCAGTTGGAGTGTGTTAAGTTGCCGGCCTGTGTGCTGGATCCACGGCTGGATCACCAGCGGATCACTGGCATCATCGGTCGGCGCCATCGACCGCGACTCGTATAAGTTTCGAACGGCGAAACAGGAATCGAGTTATGGTCAATACTTGGGCTTTCCGCTAATCCGTCGTGTTATCCGGTGCACGGGGGTACGTCGCGTAAGTTTGTGAGTTCGTTCGTTAGCTTCATTTTCTTTCATTTGTTCCAAGGTAGATAAATGTGTCTTTGATACCGAATGCTGCCAGTAGGGATACCAATTATTGTACAATATTTGTACTGATCTATGTAATCGGTGTGTGGGAGATAGCTGTGGCGTTATGTATGCTTTGCTCCACGTTTGTAAAGATTCATGTAAGCGCTGCGTTGGAGATATGTGTTTCGCAGTTATGCTACGAAGCAACTATTTCTTTACGCAGGCCCATGGTCAAGTAGAGACGGTACTCGACACTCTGCCACTGGGTTGAATGTCGAGATGGACGTATAAAGATAAATAACCCATGGGCGGGTCTCTTGCGTAGTCACCTCCTCGCGGTGAGACCTGGTAATTGGCATCGTTTTCCAAAAAATTAATCCGTTGATTAATCTTTGGAAAACGATACCAAGCTAAGAACTACGCAGCAGTCCGGTTTGTATCTCCAAATGCCGCGAACAGAATTTTGGATGATCCAGACTGGGCTGCACCGTAGGTCACCGTTGGACACCGTTGGACGACGTTGGACGACGTTGGACGACGTTGGACGACGTTGGACGACGTTGGACGACGTTGGACGACGTTGGACGACGTTGGATACCTTGGAATGCTTGCGTTTTAGCCTTAATTAATCGTAAGATAGATATCTATGTTAAGTGCATTGTGAGCTCATTCTGTACAACGATACTTATCCATCTTGGAACGAAAAATTGTATCCGCGATTTGTCGGTTCGCGATCGCTCAGTTGTTTCAAACTGTCGCGTGACGTACTCGCTCGTGCGTATTCCGGGTACGTGCGGGTCAACGTGCACTGGACAACTCTACGGATTCGTAAGGCGGCCCAAGCACACCTCAGTCTTGGTGACTGCTCGTCGACTGCTCGACGTTCGCATCGAATCGCGGGAGTTGTCGTCGCGCCGCTGATGCTTGCGAATCTGTTGGGGATTCAGTCGTGGATCTGCACTCCTGTCCGATTGGTACTTCGGTACTCGGGCAGGGACCTGTAATTTCACGTCCTCCGTAATCCTGTTCGGGCCCGCGGGGGTGGGCCCCACTGTTCAGTGGAAGATCATGCCTTCGTAATCCTGTTCAGCGGCCCCTCCACAGGGGTGGGCCCCACTGTTCAGTTGAGGCCTCTGCCTTCGTAATCCTGTTCAGCGGCCCCTCCCCGGGTTCCACATGTTCAGTTGGAGTGTGTTAAGTTGCCGGCCTGTGTGCTGGATCCACGGCTGGATCACCAGCGGATCACTGGCATCATCGGTCGGCGCCATCGACCGCGACTCGTATAAGTTTCGAACGGCGAAACAGGAATCGAGTTATGGTCAATACTTGGGCTTTCCGCTAATCCGTCGTGTTATCCGGTGCACGGGGGTACGTCGCGTAAGTTTGTGAGTTCGTTCGTTAGCTTCATTTTCTTTCATTTGTTCCAAGGTAGATAAATGTGTCTTTGATACCGAATGCTGCCAGTAGGGATACCAATTATTGTACAATATTTGTACTGATCTATGTAATCGGTGTGTGGGAGATAGCTGTGGCGTTATGTATGCTTTGCTCCACGTTTGTAAAGATTCATGTAAGCGCTGCGTTGGAGATATGTGTTTCGCAGTTATGCTACGAAGCAACTATTTCTTTACGCAGGCCCATGGTCAAGTAGAGACGGTACTCGACATTCTGCCACTGGGTTGAATGTCGAGATGGACGTATAAAGATAAATAACCCATGGGCGGGTCTCTTGCGTAGTCACCTCCTCGCGGTGAGACCTGGTAATTGGCATCGTTTTCCAAAAAATTAATCCGTTGATTAATCTTTGGAAAACGATACCAAGCTAAGAACTACGCAGCAGTCCGGTTTGTATCTCCAAATGCCGCGAACAGAATTTTGGATGATCCAGACTGGGCTGCACCGTAGGTCACCGTTGGACACCGTTGGACGACGTTGGACGACGTTGGACGACGTTGGACGACGTTGGACGACGTTGGACGACGTTGGACGACGTTGGATACCTTGGAATGCTTGCGTTTTAGCCTTAATTAATCGTAAGATAGATATCTATGTTAAGTGCATTGTGAGCTCATTCTGTACAACGATACTTATCCATCTTGGAACGAAAAATTGTATCCGCGATTTGTCGGTTCGCGATCGCTCAGTTGTTTCAAACTGTCGCGTGACGTACTCGCTCGTGCGTATTCCGGGTACGTGCGGGTCAACGTGCACTGGACAACTCTACGGATTCGTAAGGCGGCCCAAGCACACCTCAGTCTTGGTGACTGCTCGTCGACTGCTCGACGTTCGCATCGAATCGCGGGAGTTGTCGTCGCGCCGCTGATGCTTGCGAATCTGTTGGGGATTCAGTCGTGGATCTGCACTCCTGTCCGATTGGTACTTCGGTACTCGGGCAGGGACCTGTAATTTCACGTCCTCCGTAATCCTGTTCGGGCCCGCGGGGGTGGGCCCCACTGTTCAGTGGAAGATCATGCCTTCGTAATCCTGTTCAGCGGCCCCTCCACAGGGGTGGGCCCCACTGTTCAGTTGAGGCCTCTGCCTTCATAATCCTGTTCAGCGGCCCCTCCCCGGGTTCCACATGTTCAGTTGGAGTGTGTTAAGTTGCCGGCCTGTGTGCTGGATCCACGGCTGGATCACCAGCGGATCACTGGCATCATCGGTCGGCGCCATCGACCGCGACTCGTATAAGTTTCGAACGGCGAAACAGGAATCGAGTTATGGTCAATACTTGGGCTTTCCGCTAATCCGTCGTGTTATCCGGTGCACGGGGGTACGTCGCGTAAGTTTGTGAGTTCGTTCGTTAGCTTCATTTTCTTTCATTTGTTCCAAGGTAGATAAATGTGTCTTTGATACCGAATGCTGCCAGTAGGGATACCAATTATTGTACAATATTTGTACTGATCTATGTAATCGGTGTGTGGGAGATAGCTGTGGCGTTATGTATGCTTTGCTCCACGTTTGTAAAGATTCATGTAAGCGCTGCGTTGGAGATATGTGTTTCGCAGTTATGCTACGAAGCAACTATTTCTTTACGCAGGCCCATGGTCAAGTAGAGACGGTACTCGACATTCTGCCACTGGGTTGAATGTTGAGATGGACGTATAAAGATAAATAACCCATGGGCGGGTCTCTTGCGTAGTCACCTCCTCGCGGTGAGACCTGGTAATTGGCATCGTTTTCCAAAAAATTAATCCGTTGATTAATCTTTGGAAAACGATACCAAGCTAAGAACTACGCAGCAGTCCGGTTTGTATCTCCAAATGCCGCGAACAGAATTTTGGATGATCCAGACTGGGCTGCACCGTAGGTCACCGTTGGACGACGTTGGACGACGTTGGACGACGTTGGATACCTTGGAATGCTTGCGTTTTAGCCTTAATTAATCGTAAGATAGATATCTATGTTAAGTGCATTGTGAGCTCATTCTGTACAACGATACTTATCCATCTTGGAACGAAAAATTGTACACGCGATTTGTCGGTTCGCGATCGCTCAGTTGTTTCAAACTGTCGCGTGACGTACTCGCTCGTGCGTATTCCGGGTACGTGCGGGTCAACGTGCACTGGACAACTCTTTGGATTTGTAAGGCGGCCCAAGCACACCTCAGTCTTGGTGACTGCTCGACGACTGCTCGACGACTGCTCGACGTTCGCAACGGATCGCGGGAGTTGTCGTCGCGCCGCTGATGCTTGCGAATCTGTTGGGGACTCAGTCGTGTATCTGCACTCCTGTCCGATTGGTACATCGGTACTCGGGCAGGGACCTGGAATTTCACGTCCTCCGTAATCCTGTTCGGGCCCGTGGGGGTGGGCCCCACTGTTCAGTCGAAGATCATGCCTTCGTAATCCTGTTCAGCGGCCCCTCCACAGGGGTGGGCCCCACTGTTCAGTTGAGGCCTCTGCCTTCGTAATCCTGTTCAGCGGCCCCTCCCCGGGTTCCACATGTTCAGTTGGAGTGTGTTAAGTTGCCGGCCTATGTGCTGAATCCACGGCTGGATCACCAGCGGATCACTGGCATCATCGGTCTGCGCCATCGACCGCGACTCGTATAAGTTTCGAACGGCGAAACAGGAATCGAGTTATGGTCAATACTTGGGCTTTCCGCTAATCCTTCTGGTTATCCGGTGCACAGGGGTACGTCGCGTAAGTTTGTGAGTTCGTTCGTTAGCTTCGTTTTCTTTCACTCGTTCCAAGTTAGATAAATGTGTCTTTGATACCGAATGCTGCCAGTAGGGATACCAATTATTGTACAATATTTGTACTGATCTATGTAATCGGTGTGTGGGAGATAGCTGTGGCGTTATGTATGCTTTGCTCCACGTTTGTAAAGATTCATGTAAGCGCTGCGTTGGAGATATGTGTTTCGCAGTTATGCTACGAAGCAACTATTTCTTTACGCAGGCCCATGGTCAAGTAGAGACGGTACTCGACATTCTGCCACTGGGTTGAATGTCGAGATGGACGTATAAAGATAAATAACCCATGGGCGGGTCTCTTGCGTAGTCACCTCCTCGCGGTGAGACCTGGTAATTGGCATCGTTTTCCAAAAAATTAATCCGTTGATTAATCTTTGGAAAACGATACCAAGCTAAGAACTACGCAGCAGTCCGGTTTGTATCTCCAAATGCCGCGAACAGAATTTTGGATGATCCAGACTGGGCTGCACCGTAGGTCACCGTTGGACACCGTTGGACGACGTTGGACGACGTTGGACGACGTTGGACGACGTTGGACGACGTTGGACGACGTTGGACGACGTTGGATACCTTGGAATGCTTGCGTTTTAGCCTTAATTAATCGTAAGATAGATATCTATGTTAAGTGCATTGTGAGCTCATTCTGTACAACGATACTTATCCATCTTGGAACGAAAAATTGTATCCGCGATTTGTCGGTTCGCGATCGCTCAGTTGTTTCAAACTGTCGCGTGACGTACTCGCTCGTGCGTATTCCGGGTACGTGCGGGTCAACGTGCACTGGACAACTCTACGGATTCGTAAGGCGGCCCAAGCACACCTCAGTCTTGGTGACTGCTCGTCGACTGCTCGACGTTCGCATCGAATCGCGGGAGTTGTCGTCGCGCCGCTGATGCTTGCGAATCTGTTGGGGATTCAGTCGTGGATCTGCACTCCTGTCCGATTGGTACTTCGGTACTCGGGCAGGGACCTGTAATTTCACGTCCTCCGTAATCCTGTTCGGGCCCGCGGGGGTGGGCCCCACTGTTCAGTGGAAGATCATGCCTTCGTAATCCTGTTCAGCGGCCCCTCCACAGGGGTGGGCCCCACTGTTCAGTTGAGGCCTCTGCCTTCGTAATCCTGTTCAGCGGCCCCTCCCCGGGTTCCACATGTTCAGTTGGAGTGTGTTAAGTTGCCGGCCTGTGTGCTGGATCCACGGCTGGATCACCAGCGGATCACTGGCATCATCGGTCGGCGCCATCGACCGCGACTCGTATAAGTTTCGAACGGCGAAACAGGAATCGAGTTATGGTCAATACTTGGGCTTTCCGCTAATCCGTCGTGTTATCCGGTGCACGGGGGTACGTCGCGTAAGTTTGTGAGTTCGTTCGTTAGCTTCATTTTCTTTCACTCGTTCCAAGTTAGATAAATGTGTCTTTGATACCGAATGCTGCCAGTAGGGATACCAATTATTGTACAATATTTGTACTGATCTATGTAATCGGTGTGTGGGAGATAGCTGTGGCGTTATGTATGCTTTGCTCCACGTTTGTAAAGATTCATGTAAGCGCTGCGTTGGAGATATGTGTTTCGCAGTTATGCTACGAAGCAACTATTTCTTTACGCAGGCCCATGGTCAAGTAGAGACGGTACTCGACATTCTGCCACTGGGTTGAATGTCGAGATGGACGTATAAAGATAAATAACCCATGGGCGGGTCTCTTGCGTAGTCACCTCCTCGCGGTGAGACCTGGTAATTGGCATCGTTTTCCAAAAAATTAATCCGTTGATTAATCTTTGGAAAACGATACCAAGCTAAGAACTACGCAGCAGTCCGGTTTGTATCTCCAAATGCCGCGAACAGAATTTTGGATGATCCAGACTGGGCTGCACCGTAGGTCACCGTTGGACACCGTTGGACGACGTTGGACGACGTTGGACGACGTTGGACGACGTTGGACGACGTTGGACGACGTTGGACGACGTTGGATACCTTGGAATGCTTGCGTTTTAGCCTTAATTAATCGTAAGATAGATATCTATGTTAAGTGCATTGTGAGCTCATTCTGTACAACGATACTTATCCATCTTGGAACGAAAAATTGTATCCGCGATTTGTCGGTTCGCGATCGCTCAGTTGTTTCAAACTGTCGCGTGACGTACTCGCTCGTGCGTATTCCGGGTACGTGCGGGTCAACGTGCACTGGACAACTCTACGGATTCGTAAGGCGGCCCAAGCACACCTCAGTCTTGGTGACTGCTCGTCGACTGCTCGACGTTCGCATCGAATCGCGGGAGTTGTCGTCGCGCCGCTGATGCTTGCGAATCTGTTGGGGATTCAGTCGTGGATCTGCACTCCTGTCCGATTGGTACTTCGGTACTCGGGCAGGGACCTGTAATTTCACGTCCTCCGTAATCCTGTTCGGGCCCGCGGGGGTGGGCCCCACTGTTCAGTGGAAGATCATGCCTTCGTAATCCTGTTCAGCGGCCCCTCCACAGGGGTGGGCCCCACTGTTCAGTTGAGGCCTCTGCCTTCGTAATCCTGTTCAGCGGCCCCTCCCCGGGTTCCACATGTTCAGTTGGAGTGTGTTAAGTTGCCGGCCTGTGTGCTGGATCCACGGCTGGATCACCAGCGGATCACTGGCATCATCGGTCGGCGCCATCGACCGCGACTCGTATAAGTTTCGAACGGCGAAACAGGAATCGAGTTATGGTCAATACTTGGGCTTTCCGCTAATCCGTCGTGTTATCCGGTGCACGGGGGTACGTCGCGTAAGTTTGTGAGTTCGTTCGTTAGCTTCATTTTCTTTCACTCGTTCCAAGTTAGATAAATGTGTCTTTGATACCGAATGCTGCCAGTAGGGATACCAATTATTGTACAATATTTGTACTGATCTATGTAATCGGTGTGTGGGAGATAGCTGTGGCGTTATGTATGCTTTGCTCCACGTTTGTAAAGATTCATGTAAGCGCTGCGTTGGAGATATGTGTTTCGCAGTTATGCTACGAAGCAACTATTTCTTTACGCAGGCCCATGGTCAAGTAGAGACGGTACTCGACATTCTGCCACTGGGTTGAATGTCGAGATGGACGTATAAAGATAAATAACCCATGGGCGGGTCTCTTGCGTAGTCACCTCCTCGCGGTGAGACCTGGTAATTGGCATCGTTTTCCAAAAAATTAATCCGTTGATTAATCTTTGGAAAACGATACCAAGCTAAGAACTACGCAGCAGTCCGGTTTGTATCTCCAAATGCCGCGAACAGAATTTTGGATGATCCAGACTGGGCTGCACCGTAGGTCACCGTTGGACACCGTTGGACGACGTTGGACGACGTTGGACGACGTTGGACGACGTTGGACGACGTTGGACGACGTTGGACGACGTTGGATACCTTGGAATGCTTGCGTTTTAGCCTTAATTAATCGTAAGATAGATATCTATGTTAAGTGCATTGTGAGCTCATTCTGTACAACGATACTTATCCATCTTGGAACGAAAAATTGTATCCGCGATTTGTCGGTTCGCGATCGCTCAGTTGTTTCAAACTGTCGCGTGACGTACTCGCTCGTGCGTATTCCGGGTACGTGCGGGTCAACGTGCACTGGACAACTCTACGGATTCGTAAGGCGGCCCAAGCACACCTCAGTCTTGGTGACTGCTCGTCGACTGCTCGACGTTCGCATCGAATCGCGGGAGTTGTCGTCGCGCCGCTGATGCTTGCGAATCTGTTGGGGATTCAGTCGTGGATCTGCACTCCTGTCCGATTGGTACTTCGGTACTCGGGCAGGGACCTGTAATTTCACGTCCTCCGTAATCCTGTTCGGGCCCGCGGGGGTGGGCCCCACTGTTCAGTGGAAGATCATGCCTTCGTAATCCTGTTCAGCGGCCCCTCCACAGGGGTGGGCCCCACTGTTCAGTTGAGGCCTCTGCCTTCGTAATCCTGTTCAGCGGCCCCTCCCCGGGTTCCACATGTTCAGTTGGAGTGTGTTAAGTTGCCGGCCTGTGTGCTGGATCCACGGCTGGATCACCAGCGGATCACTGGCATCATCGGTCGGCGCCATCGACCGCGACTCGTATAAGTTTCGAACGGCGAAACAGGAATCGAGTTATGGTCAATACTTGGGCTTTCCGCTAATCCGTCGTGTTATCCGGTGCACGGGGGTACGTCGCGTAAGTTTGTGAGTTCGTTCGTTAGCTTCATTTTCTTTCATTTGTTCCAAGGTAGATAAATGTGTCTTTGATACCGAATGCTGCCAGTAGGGATACCAATTATTGTACAATATTTGTACTGATCTATGTAATCGGTGTGTGGGAGATAGCTGTGGCGTTATGTATGCTTTGCTCCACGTTTGTAAAGATTCATGTAAGCGCTGCGTTGGAGATATGTGTTTCGCAGTTATGCTACGAAGCAACTATTTCTTTACGCAGGCCCATGGTCAAGTAGAGACGGTACTCGACATTCTGCCACTGGGTTGAATGTCGAGATGGACGTATAAAGATAAATAACCCATGGGCGGGTCTCTTGCGTAGTCACCTCCTCGCGGTGAGACCTGGTAATTGGCATCGTTTTCCAAAAAATTAATCCGTTGATTAATCTTTGGAAAACGATACCAAGCTAAGAACTACGCAGCAGTCCGGTTTGTATCTCCAAATGCCGCGAACAGAATTTTGGATGATCCAGACTGGGCTGCACCGTAGGTCACCGTTGGACACCGTTGGACGACGTTGGACGACGTTGGACGACGTTGGACGACGTTGGACGACGTTGGACGACGTTGGACGACGTTGGATACCTTGGAATGCTTGCGTTTTAGCCTTAATTAATCGTAAGATAGATATCTATGTTAAGTGCATTGTGAGCTCATTCTGTACAACGATACTTATCCATCTTGGAACGAAAAATTGTATCCGCGATTTGTCGGTTCGCGATCGCTCAGTTGTTTCAAACTGTCGCGTGACGTACTCGCTCGTGCGTATTCCGGGTACGTGCGGGTCAACGTGCACTGGACAACTCTACGGATTCGTAAGGCGGCCCAAGCACACCTCAGTCTTGGTGACTGCTCGTCGACTGCTCGACGTTCGCATCGAATCGCGGGAGTTGTCGTCGCGCCGCTGATGCTTGCGAATCTGTTGGGGATTCAGTCGTGGATCTGCACTCCTGTCCGATTGGTACTTCGGTACTCGGGCAGGGACCTGTAATTTCACGTCCTCCGTAATCCTGTTCGGGCCCGCGGGGGTGGGCCCCACTGTTCAGTGGAAGATCATGCCTTCGTAATCCTGTTCAGCGGCCCCTCCACAGGGGTGGGCCCCACTGTTCAGTTGAGGCCTCTGCCTTCGTAATCCTGTTCAGCGGCCCCTCCCCGGGTTCCACATGTTCAGTTGGAGTGTGTTAAGTTGCCGGCCTGTGTGCTGGATCCACGGCTGGATCACCAGCGGATCACTGGCATCATCGGTCGGCGCCATCGACCGCGACTCGTATAAGTTTCGAACGGCGAAACAGGAATCGAGTTATGGTCAATACTTGGGCTTTCCGCTAATCCTTCTGGTTATCCGGTGCACAGGGGTACGTCGCGTAAGTTTGTGAGTTCGTTCGTTAGCTTCGTTTTCTTTCACTCGTTCCAAGTTAGATAAATGTGTCTTTGATACCGAATGCTGCCAGTAGGGATACCAATTATTGTACAATATTTGTACTGATCTATGTAATCGGTGTGTGGGAGATAGCTGTGGCGTTATGTATGCTTTGCTCCACGTTTGTAAAGATTCATGTAAGCGCTGCGTTGGAGATATGTGTTTCGCAGTTATGCTACGAAGCAACTATTTCTTTACGCAGGCCCATGGTCAAGTAGAGACGGTACTCGACATTCTGCCACTGGGTTGAATGTCGAGATGGACGTATAAAGATAAATAACCCATGGGCGGGTCTCTTGCGTAGTCACCTCCTCGCGGTGAGACCTGGTAATTGGCATCGTTTTCCAAAAAATTAATCCGTTGATTAATCTTTGGAAAACGATACCAAGCTAAGAACTACGCAGCAGTCCGGTTTGTATCTCCAAATGCCGCGAACAGAATTTTGGATGATCCAGACTGGGCTGCACCGTAGGTCACCGTTGGACACCGTTGGACGACGTTGGACGACGTTGGACGACGTTGGACGACGTTGGACGACGTTGGACGACGTTGGACGACGTTGGATACCTTGGAATGCTTGCGTTTTAGCCTTAATTAATCGTAAGATAGATATCTATGTTAAGTGCATTGTGAGCTCATTCTGTACAACGATACTTATCCATCTTGGAACGAAAAATTGTATCCGCGATTTGTCGGTTCGCGATCGCTCAGTTGTTTCAAACTGTCGCGTGACGTACTCGCTCGTGCGTATTCCGGGTACGTGCGGGTCAACGTGCACTGGACAACTCTACGGATTCGTAAGGCGGCCCAAGCACACCTCAGTCTTGGTGACTGCTCGTCGACTGCTCGACGTTCGCATCGAATCGCGGGAGTTGTCGTCGCGCCGCTGATGCTTGCGAATCTGTTGGGGATTCAGTCGTGGATCTGCACTCCTGTCCGATTGGTACTTCGGTACTCGGGCAGGGACCTGTAATTTCACGTCCTCCGTAATCCTGTTCGGGCCCGCGGGGGTGGGCCCCACTGTTCAGTGGAAGATCATGCCTTCGTAATCCTGTTCAGCGGCCCCTCCACAGGGGTGGGCCCCACTGTTCAGTTGAGGCCTCTGCCTTCGTAATCCTGTTCAGCGGCCCCTCCCCGGGTTCCACATGTTCAGTTGGAGTGTGTTAAGTTGCCGGCCTGTGTGCTGGATCCACGGCTGGATCACCAGCGGATCACTGGCATCATCGGTCGGCGCCATCGACCGCGACTCGTATAAGTTTCGAACGGCGAAACAGGAATCGAGTTATGGTCAATACTTGGGCTTTCCGCTAATCCGTCGTGTTATCCGGTGCACGGGGGTATGTCGCGTAAGTTTGTGAGTTCGTTCGTTAGCTTCATTTTCTTTCATTTGTTCCAAGGTAGATAAATGTGTCTTTGATACCGAATGCTGCCAGTAGGGATACCAATTATTGTACAATATTTGTACTGATCTATGTAATCG
Source organism: Bombus affinis (assembly GCF_024516045.1). NCBI lineage: Eukaryota > Metazoa > Arthropoda > Insecta > Hymenoptera > Apidae > Bombus > Bombus affinis. The sequence continues at coordinate 8,712,305 of NC_066359.1, forward strand.
GTGTGTGGGAGATAGCTGTGGCGTTATGTATGCTTTGCTCCACGTTTGTAAAGATTCATGTAAGCGCTGCGTTGGAGATATGTGTTTCGCAGTTATGCTACGAAGCAACTATTTCTTTACGCAGGCCCATGGTCAAGTAGAGACGGTACTCGACATTCTGCCACTGGGTTGAATGTCGAGATGGACGTATAAAGATAAATAACCCATGGGCGGGTCTCTTGCGTAGTCACCTCCTCGCGGTGAGACCTGGTAATTGGCATCGTTTTCCAAAAAATTAATCCGTTGATTAATCTTTGGAAAACGATACCAAGCTAAGAACTACGCAGCAGTCCGGTTTGTATCTCCAAATGCCGCGAACAGAATTTTGGATGATCCAGACTGGGCTGCACCGTAGGTCACCGTTGGACACCGTTGGACGACGTTGGACGACGTTGGACGACGTTGGACGACGTTGGACGACGTTGGACGACGTTGGACGACGTTGGATACCTTGGAATGCTTGCGTTTTAGCCTTAATTAATCGTAAGATAGATATCTATGTTAAGTGCATTGTGAGCTCATTCTGTACAACGATACTTATCCATCTTGGAACGAAAAATTGTATCCGCGATTTGTCGGTTCGCGATCGCTCAGTTGTTTCAAACTGTCGCGTGACGTACTCGCTCGTGCGTATTCCGGGTACGTGCGGGTCAACGTGCACTGGACAACTCTACGGATTCGTAAGGCGGCCCAAGCACACCTCAGTCTTGGTGACTGCTCGTCGACTGCTCGACGTTCGCATCGAATCGCGGGAGTTGTCGTCGCGCCGCTGATGCTTGCGAATCTGTTGGGGATTCAGTCGTGGATCTGCACTCCTGTCCGATTGGTACTTCGGTACTCGGGCAGGGACCTGTAATTTCACGTCCTCCGTAATCCTGTTCGGGCCCGCGGGGGTGGGCCCCACTGTTCAGTGGAAGATCATGCCTTCGTAATCCTGTTCAGCGGCCCCTCCACAGGGGTGGGCCCCACTGTTCAGTTGAGGCCTCTGCCTTCGTAATCCTGTTCAGCGGCCCCTCCCCGGGTTCCACATGTTCAGTTGGAGTGTGTTAAGTTGCCGGCCTGTGTGCTGGATCCACGGCTGGATCACCAGCGGATCACTGGCATCATCGGTCGGCGCCATCGACCGCGACTCGTATAAGTTTCGAACGGCGAAACAGGAATCGAGTTATGGTCAATACTTGGGCTTTCCGCTAATCCTTCTGGTTATCCGGTGCACAGGGGTACGTCGCGTAAGTTTGTGAGTTCGTTCGTTAGCTTCGTTTTCTTTCACTCGTTCCAAGTTAGATAAATGTGTCTTTGATACCGAATGCTGCCAGTAGGGATACCAATTATTGTACAATATTTGTACTGATCTATGTAATCGGTGTGTGGGAGATAGCTGTGGCGTTATGTATGCTTTGCTCCACGTTTGTAAAGATTCATGTAAGCGCTGCGTTGGAGATATGTGTTTCGCAGTTATGCTACGAAGCAACTATTTCTTTACGCAGGCCCATGGTCAAGTAGAGACGGTACTCGACATTCTGCCACTGGGTTGAATGTCGAGATGGACGTATAAAGATAAATAACCCATGGGCGGGTCTCTTGCGTAGTCACCTCCTCGCGGTGAGACCTGGTAATTGGCATCGTTTTCCAAAAAATTAATCCGTTGATTAATCTTTGGAAAACGATACCAAGCTAAGAACTACGCAGCAGTCCGGTTTGTATCTCCAAATGCCGCGAACAGAATTTTGGATGATCCAGACTGGGCTGCACCGTAGGTCACCGTTGGACACCGTTGGACGACGTTGGACGACGTTGGATACCTTGGAATGCTTGCGTTTTAGCCTTAATTAATCGTAAGATAGATATCTATGTTAAGTGCATTGTGAGCTCATTCTGTACAACGATACTTATCCATCTTGGAACGAAAAATTGTATCCGCGATTTGTCGGTTCGCGATCGCTCAGTTGTTTCAAACTGTCGCGTGACGTACTCGCTCGTGCGTATTCCGGGTACGTGCGGGTCAACGTGCACTGGACAACTCTACGGATTCGTAAGGCGGCCCAAGCACACCTCAGTCTTGGTGACTGCTCGTCGACTGCTCGACGTTCGCATCGAATCGCGGGAGTTGTCGTCGCGCCGCTGATGCTTGCGAATCTGTTGGGGATTCAGTCGTGGATCTGCACTCCTGTCCGATTGGTACTTCGGTACTCGGGCAGGGACCTGTAATTTCACGTCCTCCGTAATCCTGTTCGGGCCCGCGGGGGTGGGCCCCACTGTTCAGTGGAAGATCATGCCTTCGTAATCCTGTTCAGCGGCCCCTCCACAGGGGTGGGCCCCACTGTTCAGTTGAGGCCTCTGCCTTCGTAATCCTGTTCAGCGGCCCCTCCCCGGGTTCCACATGTTCAGTTGGAGTGTGTTAAGTTGCCGGCCTGTGTGCTGGATCCACGGCTGGATCACCAGCGGATCACTGGCATCATCGGTCGGCGCCATCGACCGCGACTCGTATAAGTTTCGAACGGCGAAACAGGAATCGAGTTATGGTCAATACTTGGGCTTTCCGCTAATCCGTCGTGTTATCCGGTGCACGGGGGTACGTCGCGTAAGTTTGTGAGTTCGTTCGTTAGCTTCATTTTCTTTCATTTGTTCCAAGGTAGATAAATGTGTCTTTGATACCGAATGCTGCCAGTAGGGATACCAATTATTGTACAATATTTGTACTGATCTATGTAATCGGTGTGTGGGAGATAGCTGTGGCGTTATGTATGCTTTGCTCCACGTTTGTAAAGATTCATGTAAGCGCTGCGTTGGAGATATGTGTTTCGCAGTTATGCTACGAAGCAACTATTTCTTTACGCAGGCCCATGGTCAAGTAGAGACGGTACTCGACATTCTGCCACTGGGTTGAATGTTGAGATGGACGTATAAAGATAAATAACCCATGGGCGGGTCTCTTGCGTAGTCACCTCCTCGCGGTGAGACCTGGTAATTGGCATCGTTTTCCAAAAAATTAATCCGTTGATTAATCTTTGGAAAACGATACCAAGCTAAGAACTACGCAGCAGTCCGGTTTGTATCTCCAAATGCCGCGAACAGAATTTTGGATGATCCAGACTGGGCTGCACCGTAGGTCACCGTTGGACGACGTTGGACGACGTTGGACGACGTTGGATACCTTGGAATGCTTGCGTTTTAGCCTTAATTAATCGTAAGATAGATATCTATGTTAAGTGCATTGTGAGCTCATTCTGTACAACGATACTTATCCATCTTGGAACGAAAAATTGTACACGCGATTTGTCGGTTCGCGATCGCTCAGTTGTTTCAAACTGTCGCGTGACGTACTCGCTCGTGCGTATTCCGGGTACGTGCGGGTCAACGTGCACTGGACAACTCTTTGGATTTGTAAGGCGGCCCAAGCACACCTCAGTCTTGGTGACTGCTCGACGACTGCTCGACGACTGCTCGACGTTCGCAACGGATCGCGGGAGTTGTCGTCGCGCCGCTGATGCTTGCGAATCTGTTGGGGACTCAGTCGTGTATCTGCACTCCTGTCCGATTGGTACATCGGTACTCGGGCAGGGACCTGGAATTTCACGTCCTCCGTAATCCTGTTCGGGCCCGTGGGGGTGGGCCCCACTGTTCAGTCGAAGATCATGCCTTCGTAATCCTGTTCAGCGGCCCCTCCACAGGGGTGGGCCCCACTGTTCAGTTGAGGCCTCTGCCTTCGTAATCCTGTTCAGCGGCCCCTCCCCGGGTTCCACATGTTCAGTTGGAGTGTGTTAAGTTGCCGGCCTATGTGCTGAATCCACGGCTGGATCACCAGCGGATCACTGGCATCATCGGTCTGCGCCATCGACCGCGACTCGTATAAGTTTCGAACGGCGAAACAGGAATCGAGTTATGGTCAATACTTGGGCTTTCCGCTAATCCTTCTGGTTATCCGGTGCACAGGGGTACGTCGCGTAAGTTTGTGAGTTCGTTCGTTAGCTTCGTTTTCTTTCACTCGTTCCAAGTTAGATAAATGTGTCTTTGATTCCGAATGCTGCCAGTAGGGATACCAATTATTGTACAATATTTGTACTGATCTATGTAATCGGTGTGTGGGAGATAGCTGTGGCGTTATGTATGCTTTGCTCCACGTTTGTAAAGATTCATGTAAGCGCTGCGTTGGAGATATGTGTTTCGCAGTTATGCTACGAAGCAACTATTTCTTTACGCAGGCCCATGGTCAAGTAGAGACGGTACTCGACATTCTGCCACTGGGTTGAATGTCGAGATGGACGTATAAAGATAAATAACCCATGGGCGGGTCTCTTGCGTAGTCACCTCCTCGCGGTGAGACCTGGTAATTGGCATCGTTTTCCAAAAAATTAATCCGTTGATTAATCTTTGGAAAACGATACCAAGCTAAGAACTACGCAGCAGTCCGGTTTGTATCTCCAAATGCCGCGAACAGAATTTTGGATGATCCAGACTGGGCTGCACCGTAGGTCACCGTTGGACACCGTTGGACGACGTTGGACGACGTTGGACGACGTTGGACGACGTTGGACGACGTTGGACGACGTTGGACGACGTTGGATACCTTGGAATGCTTGCGTTTTAGCCTTAATTAATCGTAAGATAGATATCTATGTTAAGTGCATTGTGAGCTCATTCTGTACAACGATACTTATCCATCTTGGAACGAAAAATTGTATCCGCGATTTGTCGGTTCGCGATCGCTCAGTTGTTTCAAACTGTCGCGTGACGTACTCGCTCGTGCGTATTCCGGGTACGTGCGGGTCAACGTGCACTGGACAACTCTACGGATTCGTAAGGCGGCCCAAGCACACCTCAGTCTTGGTGACTGCTCGTCGACTGCTCGACGTTCGCATCGAATCGCGGGAGTTGTCGTCGCGCCGCTGATGCTTGCGAATCTGTTGGGGATTCAGTCGTGGATCTGCACTCCTGTCCGATTGGTACTTCGGTACTCGGGCAGGGACCTGTAATTTCACGTCCTCCGTAATCCTGTTCGGGCCCGCGGGGGTGGGCCCCACTGTTCAGTGGAAGATCATGCCTTCGTAATCCTGTTCAGCGGCCCCTCCACAGGGGTGGGCCCCACTGTTCAGTTGAGGCCTCTGCCTTCGTAATCCTGTTCAGCGGCCCCTCCCCGGGTTCCACATGTTCAGTTGGAGTGTGTTAAGTTGCCGGCCTGTGTGCTGGATCCACGGCTGGATCACCAGCGGATCACTGGCATCATCGGTCGGCGCCATCGACCGCGACTCGTATAAGTTTCGAACGGCGAAACAGGAATCGAGTTATGGTCAATACTTGGGCTTTCCGCTAATCCGTCGTGTTATCCGGTGCACGGGGGTACGTCGCGTAAGTTTGTGAGTTCGTTCGTTAGCTTCATTTTCTTTCATTTGTTCCAAGGTAGATAAATGTGTCTTTGATACCGAATGCTGCCAGTAGGGATACCAATTATTGTACAATATTTGTACTGATCTATGTAATCGGTGTGTGGGAGATAGCTGTGGCGTTATGTATGCTTTGCTCCACGTTTGTAAAGATTCATGTAAGCGCTGCGTTGGAGATATGTGTTTCGCAGTTATGCTACGAAGCAACTATTTCTTTACGCAGGCCCATGGTCAAGTAGAGACGGTACTCGACATTCTGCCACTGGGTTGAATGTCGAGATGGACGTATAAAGATAAATAACCCATGGGCGGGTCTCTTGCGTAGTCACCTCCTCGCGGTGAGACCTGGTAATTGGCATCGTTTTCCAAAAAATTAATCCGTTGATTAATCTTTGGAAAACGATACCAAGCTAAGAACTACGCAGCAGTCCGGTTTGTATCTCCAAATGCCGCGAACAGAATTTTGGATGATCCAGACTGGGCTGCACCGTAGGTCACCGTTGGACACCGTTGGACGACGTTGGACGACGTTGGACGACGTTGGACGACGTTGGACGACGTTGGACGACGTTGGACGACGTTGGATACCTTGGAATGCTTGCGTTTTAGCCTTAATTAATCGTAAGATAGATATCTATGTTAAGTGCATTGTGAGCTCATTCTGTACAACGATACTTATCCATCTTGGAACGAAAAATTGTATCCGCGATTTGTCGGTTCGCGATCGCTCAGTTGTTTCAAACTGTCGCGTGACGTACTCGCTCGTGCGTATTCCGGGTACGTGCGGGTCAACGTGCACTGGACAACTCTACGGATTCGTAAGGCGGCCCAAGCACACCTCAGTCTTGGTGACTGCTCGTCGACTGCTCGACGTTCGCATCGAATCGCGGGAGTTGTCGTCGCGCCGCTGATGCTTGCGAATCTGTTGGGGATTCAGTCGTGGATCTGCACTCCTGTCCGATTGGTACTTCGGTACTCGGGCAGGGACCTGTAATTTCACGTCCTCCGTAATCCTGTTCGGGCCCGCGGGGGTGGGCCCCACTGTTCAGTGGAAGATCATGCCTTCGTAATCCTGTTCAGCGGCCCCTCCACAGGGGTGGGCCCCACTGTTCAGTTGAGGCCTCTGCCTTCGTAATCCTGTTCAGCGGCCCCTCTCCGGGTTCCACATGTTCAGTTGGAGTGTGTTAAGTTGCCGGCCTGTGTGCTGGATCCACGGCTGGATCACCAGCGGATCACTGGCATCATCGGTCGGCGCCATCGACCGCGACTCGTATAAGTTTCGAACGGCGAAACAGGAATCGAGTTATGGTCAATACTTGGGCTTTCCGCTAATCCGTCGTGTTATCCGGTGCACGGGGGTACGTCGCGTAAGTTTGTGAGTTCGTTCGTTAGCTTCATTTTCTTTCATTTGTTCCAAGGTAGATAAATGTGTCTTTGATACCGAATGCTGCCAGTAGGGATACCAATTATTGTACAATATTTGTACTGATCTATGTAATCGGTGTGTGGGAGATAGCTGTGGCGTTATGTATGCTTTGCTCCACGTTTGTAAAGATTCATGTAAGCGCTGCGTTGGAGATATGTGTTTCGCAGTTATGCTACGAAGCAACTATTTCTTTACGCAGGCCCATGGTCAAGTAGAGACGGTACTCGACATTCTGCCACTGGGTTGAATGTCGAGATGGACGTATAAAGATAAATAACCCATGGGCGGGTCTCTTGCGTAGTCACCTCCTCGCGGTGAGACCTGGTAATTGGCATCGTTTTCCAAAAAATTAATCCGTTGATTAATCTTTGGAAAACGATACCAAGCTAAGAACTACGCAGCAGTCCGGTTTGTATCTCCAAATGCCGCGAACAGAATTTTGGATGATCCAGACTGGGCTGCACCGTAGGTCACCGTTGGACACCGTTGGACGACGTTGGACGACGTTGGACGACGTTGGACGACGTTGGACGACGTTGGACGACGTTGGACGACGTTGGATACCTTGGAATGCTTGCGTTTTAGCCTTAATTAATCGTAAGATAGATATCTATGTTAAGTGCATTGTGAGCTCATTCTGTACAACGATACTTATCCATCTTGGAACGAAAAATTGTATCCGCGATTTGTCGGTTCGCGATCGCTCAGTTGTTTCAAACTGTCGCGTGACGTACTCGCTCGTGCGTATTCCGGGTACGTGCGGGTCAACGTGCACTGGACAACTCTACGGATTCGTAAGGCGGCCCAAGCACACCTCAGTCTTGGTGACTGCTCGTCGACTGCTCGACGTTCGCATCGAATCGCGGGAGTTGTCGTCGCGCCGCTGATGCTTGCGAATCTGTTGGGGATTCAGTCGTGGATCTGCACTCCTGTCCGATTGGTACTTCGGTACTCGGGCAGGGACCTGTAATTTCACGTCCTCCGTAATCCTGTTCGGGCCCGCGGGGGTGGGCCCCACTGTTCAGTGGAAGATCATGCCTTCGTAATCCTGTTCAGCGGCCCCTCCACAGGGGTGGGCCCCACTGTTCAGTTGAGGCCTCTGCCTTCGTAATCCTGTTCAGCGGCCCCTCCCCGGGTTCCACATGTTCAGTTGGAGTGTGTTAAGTTGCCGGCCTGTGTGCTGGATCCACGGCTGGATCACCAGCGGATCACTGGCATCATCGGTCGGCGCCATCGACCGCGACTCGTATAAGTTTCGAACGGCGAAACAGGAATCGAGTTATGGTCAATACTTGGGCTTTCCGCTAATCCGTCGTGTTATCCGGTGCACGGGGGTACGTCGCGTAAGTTTGTGAGTTCGTTCGTTAGCTTCATTTTCTTTCATTTGTTCCAAGGTAGATAAATGTGTCTTTGATACCGAATGCTGCCAGTAGGGATACCAATTATTGTACAATATTTGTACTGATCTATGTAATCGGTGTGTGGGAGATAGCTGTGGCGTTATGTATGCTTTGCTCCACGTTTGTAAAGATTCATGTAAGCGCTGCGTTGGAGATATGTGTTTCGCAGTTATGCTACGAAGCAACTATTTCTTTACGCAGGCCCATGGTCAAGTAGAGACGGTACTCGACATTCTGCCACTGGGTTGAATGTCGAGATGGACGTATAAAGATAAATAACCCATGGGCGGGTCTCTTGCGTAGTCACCTCCTCGCGGTGAGACCTGGTAATTGGCATCGTTTTCCAAAAAATTAATCCGTTGATTAATCTTTGGAAAACGATACCAAGCTAAGAACTACGCAGCAGTCCGGTTTGTATCTCCAAATGCCGCGAACAGAATTTTGGATGATCCAGACTGGGCTGCACCGTAGGTCACCGTTGGACGACGTTGGACGACGTTGGACGACGTTGGATACCTTGGAATGCTTGCGTTTTAGCCTTAATTAATCGTAAGATAGATATCTATGTTAAGTGTATTGTGAGCTCATTCTGTACAACGATACTTATCCATCTTGGAACGAAAAATTGTACACGCGATTTGTCGGTTCGCGATCGCTCAGTTGTTTCAAACTGTCGCGTGACGTACTCGCTCGTGCGTATTCCGGGTACGTGCGGGTCAACGTGCACTGGACAACTCTTTGGATTTGTAAGGCGGCCCAAGCACACCTCAGTCTTGGTGACTGCTCGACGACTGCTCGACGACTGCTCGACGTTCGCAACGGATCGCGGGAGTTGTCGTCGCGCCGCTGATGCTTGCGAATCTGTTGGGGACTCAGTCGTGTATCTGCACTCCTGTCCGATTGGTACATCGGTACTCGGGCAGGGACCTGGAATTTCACGTCCTCCGTAATCCTGTTCGGGCCCGTGGGGGTGGGCCCCACTGTTCAGTCGAAGATCATGCCTTCGTAATCCTGTTCAGCGGCCCCTCCACAGGGGTGGGCCCCACTGTTCAGTTGAGGCCTCTGCCTTCGTAATCCTGTTCAGCGGCCCCTCCCCGGGTTCCACATGTTCAGTTGGAGTGTGTTAAGTTGCCGGCCTATGTGCTGAATCCACGGCTGGATCACCAGCGGATCACTGGCATCATCGGTCTGCGCCATCGACCGCGACTCGTATAAGTTTCGAACGGCGAAACAGGAATCGAGTTATGGTCAATACTTGGGCTTTCCGCTAATCCGTCGTGTTATCCGGTGCACGGGGGTACGTCGCGTAAGTTTGTGAGTTCGTTCGTTAGCTTCATTTTCTTTCATTTGTTCCAAGGTAGATAAATGTGTCTTTGATACCGAATGCTGCCAGTAGGGATACCAATTATTGTACAATATTTGTACTGATCTATGTAATCGGTGTGTGGGAGATAGCTGTGGCGTTATGTATGCTTTGCTCCACGTTTGTAAAGATTCATGTAAGCGCTGCGTTGGAGATATGTGTTTCGCAGTTATGCTACGAAGCAACTATTTCTTTACGCAGGCCCATGGTCAAGTAGAGACGGTACTCGACATTCTGCCACTGGGTTGAATGTCGAGATGGACGTATAAAGATAAATAACCCATGGGCGGGTCTCTTGCGTAGTCACCTCCTCGCGGTGAGACCTGGTAATTGGCATCGTTTTCCAAAAAATTAATCCGTTGATTAATCTTTGGAAAACGATACCAAGCTAAGAACTACGCAGCAGTCCGGTTTGTATCTCCAAATGCCGCGAACAGAATTTTGGATGATCCAGACTGGGCTGCACCGTAGGTCACCGTTGGACACCGTTGGACGACGTTGGACGACGTTGGACGACGTTGGACGACGTTGGACGACGTTGGACGACGTTGGACGACGTTGGATACCTTGGAATGCTTGCGTTTTAGCCTTAATTAATCGTAAGATAGATATCTATGTTAAGTGCATTGTGAGCTCATTCTGTACAACGATACTTATCCATCTTGGAACGAAAAATTGTATCCGCGATTTGTCGGTTCGCGATCGCTCAGTTGTTTCAAACTGTCGCGTGACGTACTCGCTCGTGCGTATTCCGGGTACGTGCGGGTCAACGTGCACTGGACAACTCTTTGGATTTGTAAGGCGGCCCAAGCACACCTCAGTCTTGGTGACTGCTCGACGACTGCTCGACGTTCGCATCGAATCGCGGGAGTTGTCGTCGCGCCGCTGATGCTTGCGAATCTGTTGGGGATTCAGTCGTGGATCTGCACTCCTGTCCGATTGGTACTTCGGTACTCGGGCAGGGACCTGTAATTTCACGTCCTCCGTAATCCTGTTCGGGCCCGCGGGGGTGGGCCCCACTGTTCAGTGGAAGATCATGCCTTCGTAATCCTGTTCAGCGGCCCCTCCACAGGGGTGGGCCCCACTGTTCAGTTGAGGCCTCTGCCTTCGTAATCCTGTTCAGCGGCCCCTCCCCGGGTTCCACATGTTCAGTTGGAGTGTGTTAAGTTGCCGGCCTGTGTGCTGGATCCACGGCTGGATCACCAGCGGATCACTGGCATCATCGGTCGGCGCCATCGACCGCGACTCGTATAAGTTTCGAACGGCGAAACAGGAATCGAGTTATGGTCAATACTTGGGCTTTCCGCTAATCCGTCGTGTTATCCGGTGCACGGGGGTACGTCGCGTAAGTTTGTGAGTTCGTTCGTTAGCTTCATTTTCTTTCATTTGTTCCAAGGTAGATAAATGTGTCTTTGATACCGAATGCTGCCAGTAGGGATACCAATTATTGTACAATATTTGTACTGATCTATGTAATCGGTGTGTGGGAGATAGCTGTGGCGTTATGTATGCTTTGCTCCACGTTTGTAAAGATTCATGTAAGCGCTGCGTTGGAGATATGTGTTTCGCAGTTATGCTACGAAGCAACTATTTCTTTACGCAGGCCCATGGTCAAGTAGAGACGGTACTCGACATTCTGCCACTGGGTTGAATGTCGAGATGGACGTATAAAGATAAATAACCCATGGGCGGGTCTCTTGCGTAGTCACCTCCTCGCGGTGAGACCTGGTAATTGGCATCGTTTTCCAAAAAATTAATCCGTTGATTAATCTTTGGAAAACGATACCAAGCTAAGAACTACGCAGCAGTCCGGTTTGTATCTCCAAATGCCGCGAACAGAATTTTGGATGATCCAGACTGGGCTGCACCGTAGGTCACCGTTGGACACCGTTGGACGACGTTGGACGACGTTGGACGACGTTGGACGACGTTGGACGACGTTGGACGACGTTGGACGACGTTGGATACCTTGGAATGCTTGCGTTTTAGCCTTAATTAATCGTAAGATAGATATCTATGTTAAGTGCATTGTGAGCTCATTCTGTACAACGATACTTATCCATCTTGGAACGAAAAATTGTATCCGCGATTTGTCGGTTCGCGATCGCTCAGTTGTTTCAAACTGTCGCGTGACGTACTCGCTCGTGCGTATTCCGGGTACGTGCGGGTCAACGTGCACTGGACAACTCTACGGATTCGTAAGGCGGCCCAAGCACACCTCAGTCTTGGTGACTGCTCGTCGACTGCTCGACGTTCGCATCGAATCGCGGGAGTTGTCGTCGCGCCGCTGATGCTTGCGAATCTGTTGGGGATTCAGTCGTGGATCTGCACTCCTGTCCGATTGGTACTTCGGTACTCGGGCAGGGACCTGTAATTTCACGTCCTCCGTAATCCTGTTCGGGCCCGCGGGGGTGGGCCCCACTGTTCAGTGGAAGATCATGCCTTCGTAATCCTGTTCAGCGGCCCCTCCACAGGGGTGGGCCCCACTGTTCAGTTGAGGCCTCTGCCTTCGTAATCCTGTTCAGCGGCCCCTCCCCGGGTTCCACATGTTCAGTTGGAGTGTGTTAAGTTGCCGGCCTGTGTGCTGGATCCACGGCTGGATCACCAGCGGATCACTGGCATCATCGGTCGGCGCCATCGACCGCGACTCGTATAAGTTTCGAACGGCGAAACAGGAATCGAGTTATGGTCAATACTTGGGCTTTCCGCTAATCCGTCGTGTTATCCGGTGCACGGGGGTACGTCGCGTAAGTTTGTGAGTTCGTTCGTTAGCTTCATTTTCTTTCATTTGTTCCAAGGTAGATAAATGTGTCTTTGATACCGAATGCTGCCAGTAGGGATACCAATTATTGTACAATATTTGTACTGATCTATGTAATCGGTGTGTGGGAGATAGCTGTGGCGTTATGTATGCTTTGCTCCACGTTTGTAAAGATTCATGTAAGCGCTGCGTTGGAGATATGTGTTTCGCAGTTATGCTACGAAGCAACTATTTCTTTACGCAGGCCCATGGTCAAGTAGAGACGGTACTCGACATTCTGCCACTGGGTTGAATGTCGAGATGGACGTATAAAGATAAATAACCCATGGGCGGGTCTCTTGCGTAGTCACCTCCTCGCGGTGAGACCTGGTAATTGGCATCGTTTTCCAAAAAATTAATCCGTTGATTAATCTTTGGAAAACGATACCAAGCTAAGAACTACGCAGCAGTCCGGTTTGTATCTCCAAATGCCGCGAACAGAATTTTGGATGATCCAGACTGGGCTGCACCGTAGGTCACCGTTGGACACCGTTGGACGACGTTGGACGACGTTGGACGACGTTGGACGACGTTGGACGACGTTGGACGACGTTGGACGACGTTGGATACCTTGGAATGCTTGCGTTTTAGCCTTAATTAATCGTAAGATAGATATCTATGTTAAGTGCATTGTGAGCTCATTCTGTACAACGATACTTATCCATCTTGGAACGAAAAATTGTATCCGCGATTTGTCGGTTCGCGATCGCTCAGTTGTTTCAAACTGTCGCGTGACGTACTCGCTCGTGCGTATTCCGGGTACGTGCGGGTCAACGTGCACTGGACAACTCTACGGATTCGTAAGGCGGCCCAAGCACACCTCAGTCTTGGTGACTGCTCGTCGACTGCTCGACGTTCGCATCGAATCGCGGGAGTTGTCGTCGCGCCGCTGATGCTTGCGAATCTGTTGGGGATTCAGTCGTGGATCTGCACTCCTGTCCGATTGGTACTTCGGTACTCGGGCAGGGACCTGTAATTTCACGTCCTCCGTAATCCTGTTCGGGCCCGCGGGGGTGGGCCCCACTGTTCAGTGGAAGATCATGCCTTCGTAATCCTGTTCAGCGGCCCCTCCACAGGGGTGGGCCCCACTGTTCAGTTGAGGCCTCTGCCTTCGTAATCCTGTTCAGCGGCCCCTCTCCGGGTTCCACATGTTCAGTTGGAGTGTGTTAAGTTGCCGGCCTGTGTGCTGGATCCACGGCTGGATCACCAGCGGATCACTGGCATCATCGGTCGGCGCCATCGACCGCGACTCGTATAAGTTTCGAACGGCGAAACAGGAATCGAGTTATGGTCAATACTTGGGCTTTCCGCTAATCCGTCGTGTTATCCGGTGCACGGGGGTACGTCGCGTAAGTTTGTGAGTTCGTTCGTTAGCTTCATTTTCTTTCATTTGTTCCAAGGTAGATAAATGTGTCTTTGATACCGAATGCTGCCAGTAGGGATACCAATTATTGTACAATATTTGTACTGATCTATGTAATCGGTGTGTGGGAGATAGCTGTGGCGTTATGTATGCTTTGCTCCACGTTTGTAAAGATTCATGTAAGCGCTGCGTTGGAGATATGTGTTTCGCAGTTATGCTACGAAGCAACTATTTCTTTACGCAGGCCCATGGTCAAGTAGAGACGGTACTCGACATTCTGCCACTGGGTTGAATGTCGAGATGGACGTATAAAGATAAATAACCCATGGGCGGGTCTCTTGCGTAGTCACCTCCTCGCGGTGAGACCTGGTAATTGGCATCGTTTTCCAAAAAATTAATCCGTTGATTAATCTTTGGAAAACGATACCAAGCTAAGAACTACGCAGCAGTCCGGTTTGTATCTCCAAATGCCGCGAACAGAATTTTGGATGATCCAGACTGGGCTGCACCGTAGGTCACCGTTGGACACCGTTGGACGACGTTGGACGACGTTGGACGACGTTGGACGACGTTGGACGACGTTGGACGACGTTGGACGACGTTGGATACCTTGGAATGCTTGCGTTTTAGCCTTAATTAATCGTAAGATAGATATCTATGTTAAGTGCATTGTGAGCTCATTCTGTACAACGATACTTATCCATCTTGGAACGAAAAATTGTATCCGCGATTTGTCGGTTCGCGATCGCTCAGTTGTTTCAAACTGTCGCGTGACGTACTCGCTCGTGCGTATTCCGGGTACGTGCGGGTCAACGTGCACTGGACAACTCTACGGATTCGTAAGGCGGCCCAAGCACACCTCAGTCTTGGTGACTGCTCGTCGACTGCTCGACGTTCGCATCGAATCGCGGGAGTTGTCGTCGCGCCGCTGATGCTTGCGAATCTGTTGGGGATTCAGTCGTGGATCTGCACTCCTGTCCGATTGGTACTTCGGTACTCGGGCAGGGACCTGTAATTTCACGTCCTCCGTAATCCTGTTCGGGCCCGCGGGGGTGGGCCCCACTGTTCAGTGGAAGATCATGCCTTCGTAATCCTGTTCAGCGGCCCCTCCACAGGGGTGGGCCCCACTGTTCAGTTGAGGCCTCTGCCTTCGTAATCCTGTTCAGCGGCCCCTCCCCGGGTTCCACATGTTCAGTTGGAGTGTGTTAAGTTGCCGGCCTGTGTGCTGGATCCACGGCTGGATCACCAGCGGATCACTGGCATCATCGGTCGGCGCCATCGACCGCGACTCGTATAAGTTTCGAACGGCGAAACAGGAATCGAGTTATGGTCAATACTTGGGCTTTCCGCTAATCCGTCGTGTTATCCGGTGCACGGGGGTACGTCGCGTAAGTTTGTGAGTTCGTTCGTTAGCTTCATTTTCTTTCATTTGTTCCAAGGTAGATAAATGTGTCTTTGATACCGAATGCTGCCAGTAGGGATACCAATTATTGTACAATATTTGTACTGATCTATGTAATCGGTGTGTGGGAGATAGCTGTGGCGTTATGTATGCTTTGCTCCACGTTTGTAAAGATTCATGTAAGCGCTGCGTTGGAGATATGTGTTTCGCAGTTATGCTACGAAGCAACTATTTCTTTACGCAGGCCCATGGTCAAGTAGAGACGGTACTCGACATTCTGCCACTGGGTTGAATGTCGAGATGGACGTATAAAGATAAATAACCCATGGGCGGGTCTCTTGCGTAGTCACCTCCTCGCGGTGAGACCTGGTAATTGGCATCGTTTTCCAAAAAATTAATCCGTTGATTAATCTTTGGAAAACGATACCAAGCTAAGAACTACGCAGCAGTCCGGTTTGTATCTCCAAATGCCGCGAACAGAATTTTGGATGATCCAGACTGGGCTGCACCGTAGGTCACCGTTGGACACCGTTGGACGACGTTGGACGACGTTGGATACCTTGGAATGCTTGCGTTTTAGCCTTAATTAATCGTAAGATAGATATCTATGTTAAGTGTATTGTGAGCTCATTCTGTACAACGATACTTATCCATCTTGGAACGAAAAATTGTACACGCGATTTGTCGGTTCGCGATCGCTCAGTTGTTTCAAACTGTCGCGTGACGTACTCGCTCGTGCGTATTCCGGGTACGTGCGGGTCAACGTGCACTGGACAACTCTTTGGATTTGTAAGGCGGCCCAAGCACACCTCAGTCTTGGTGACTGCTCGACGACTGCTCGACGACTGCTCGACGTTCGCAACGGATCGCGGGAGTTGTCGTCGCGCCGCTGATGCTTGCGAATCTGTTGGGGACTCAGTCGTGTATCTGCACTCCTGTCCGATTGGTACATCGGTACTCGGGCAGGGACCTGGAATTTCACGTCCTCCGTAATCCTGTTCGGGCCCGTGGGGGTGGGCCCCACTGTTCAGTCGAAGATCATGCCTTCGTAATCCTGTTCAGCGGCCCCTCCACAGGGGTGGGCCCCACTGTTCAGTTGAGGCCTCTGCCTTCGTAATCCTGTTCAGCGGCCCCTCCCCGGGTTCCACATGTTCAGTTGGAGTGTGTTAAGTTGCCGGCCTATGTGCTGAATCCACGGCTGGATCACCAGCGGATCACTGGCATCATCGGTCTGCGCCATCGACCGCGACTCGTATAAGTTTCGAACGGCGAAACAGGAATCGAGTTATGGTCAATACTTGGGCTTTCCGCTAATCCTTCTGGTTATCCGGTGCACAGGGGTACGTCGCGTAAGTTTGTGAGTTCGTTCGTTAGCTTCGTTTTCTTTCACTCGTTCCAAGTTAGATAAATGTGTCTTTGGTACCGAATGCTGCCGGTAGGGATACCAATTATTGTACAATATTTGTACTGATCTATGTAATCGGTGTGTGGGAGATAGCTGTGGCGTTATGTATGGTTTGCTCCATGTTTGTAAAGATTCATGTAAGCGCTGCGTTGGAGATATGTGTTTCGCAGTTATGCTACGAAGCAACTATTTCTTTACGCAGGCCCATGGTCAAGTAGAGACGGTACTCGACATTCTGCCACTGGGTTGAATGTCGAGATGGACGAATGAAGATAAATGACCCATGGGCGGGTCTCTTGCGTAGTCACCTCCTCGTGGTGAGACCTGGTAATTGGCATCGTTTTCCCAAAAATTAATCCGTTGATTAATCTTTGGAAAACGATACCAAGCTAAGAACTACGCACCAGTCCGGTTTGGATCTCCAAATGCCGCGAACAGAATTTTGGATGATCCAGACTGGGCTGCACCGTGGGACACCGTTGGACACCGTTGGACGACGTTGAACACCGTGGGACACCGTTGGACAACGTGGGACAGCGTAGGACAACGTGGGACAACGTGGGACAACGTAGGACAACGTGGGACAACGTGGGACAACGTGGGACACCGTTGGACACCGTGGGATATCTCTTGTCTCTCAAATCCATTCTGAGCCCATTCTGTATAATGATACTTATCTGACTTGGAATCTAGTATAAAAATCGATTCTTTTTTTGCATTGAATCTTGTGGTTATTTTGTGCACGGGAGTGCGTTGCGTAAGTCCATTGATTCTTTGGAAAGATCGCGATCGAACGAGTTCACGCCGCGATTTTTATTTCATTTTCTGTTTGTTCGGGCTTCTTCTTAGTTTCCCATTTTTAAGAGAAAATTATTGCGGTCATGTTAGAGTTTATAACTTTTCGATATATTCAAAAGTTTTGCGCCGCGAAAATAGAACGTTAAACAGTTTAGAACAATGACTCGAATGTCCCTTTTTCAGAACACGAAATTGTGTATGCATTGTCAATAGGTTCGGTTAAATAAATTATTGTTTTATTTCCGATATATGAGATCATTCTCTTATTTCAAACGAATTTTTAATAAGTTATTTTATTGTTTCAAATTGAGTTATATCTCAATAATTCACTTATGGAATTTAATTTTTTTTTGTTGTATTATGTGTATTTGCTTCAGTTAACGTCATAAACTTGCAACATAGTAACAGTTAGATTCAAATACCTCGAAACAAGTATTCTTTAAACATATTTAGTGGCGAACTTTTGAATTCTTGCAAATATTTTCCAATATTTATAACAGGCGACTATAATGTATTAGTGCAATGTATATTTCGTATTCTAATAACGAAAATTCACAGTATATATTCTAATTGCGAACAGTATAATTCTTGAAATCGATTGCATTGCATTCACGGTATTCGTAAGCATTTGTTTGCTATCGAGATATATCTCACAATTTTCAACTTATAGTTTCATACTTGTTCCAGTTTCTTAATAATAATTTTTAAGTGTAAAGAGATAGCAGTATTTTCTAAATAAACGTTCCATAGGAAAAAGGAGAAAATTGTCGAAACAACGTTTCGCTTCTTTTCCACCCCCCCAACCCCCGCCCCTAAACTGCTTTATTTTCAGGAAATATTTGTGACCGCGCGCAATGCGGTTGTAGAGTCAGTGTTTGCCACGCAATAGTTTCTTTTCAATATTTTAAAATCACGATAGTTTTGATCAAATTCGATCGAATAATCACACGCGAAAATAATAAAATTTTATCAATCAAATTTGTACGCGATATTAGAGTTATTGTTCGCCGATCACAATTTAAGCGGTCGCGGTAACGTAGTCTTTTATTTTTCTTTTTTTATATATTTATTTTTTTGAATATTCGTTTCCGGTATTAGAGTCAGTGCCTCGCTCAAGAGGATAAAGCCTCTCCAGGAGCTCAAGAATGTAAGTAGTTTTATATATTGTATTTCAATTTGTTCTATTTAGTATATTTTGTTTGAAATGTCGTTAATTACAAAATAAAAATGATGGATGATTTAGAAAGCTGTAAATGTCCTTTTTAATTGAAATAAAGTCTTGAAGTCTTAACATTAAAGTACAATAAAACTGTCTGATACTCATAAAAAATCACTGAATATTTGTTCTCAAATTTTTATATTAGATTTCCAATTTACATATTTATTAGAATTTAGTCTTTATTATTGCTAAAGTTTCAAGTTTGTTATTATATATTAACGATATTAATGATATCTTATGTTTTGTTATAGATATATCACTGCTTCAACTCCTTCGTCTTCTTTGGGAATGTTTTAACAGTGGCTAAAAAGCCAAAAATGTAATTATCTTTACACATTGTACTTCAATTATGTATATTCTGTATATTTTTCTTTGATCACTATCAATTAAGAAATACAATTTGATTGAAAATTTAGGAGATTAGTATTTTCTGAGGTTATTCTTTCATTAAAATAAAATAATTATTAAAATCTTAATACCGAATTATGAAACAAATGACTAACATATTTCAGAAATCTTTAGATTCTTAATTTTTAGATTTTAAACTTTCATATTAGAGTTTCAGTTTTTACACTTATCAAAGTTTATTAGAATTTCAATCTTTATTATTACCAAAGTTACTAAAGTTAATAAACTTTCATTTTTCATTATCTCCAACTTTTTAAATAATCAGCAATCACTCATCGTGTTTTGTTCTGTAACAGATTTTTCGCAATCTCCATTTCCACCACTGGACTCTACACAGTTCCTGATGATATTCGCTGGGGTGGCGCAGCATCCACGATACGTCCTTTGTTTCTCCGCTTCGAACGGTGAGTCGCATGCATTTCTGTTCCTCCGGTCACTCAATCATGTCGTAGGATGAAAGGTCCGAATCGGCACGGGTGATCGGTTGTATTACGTAGAATTTTTTTGCGAGCTTAGTGACCGCGGGTATTTCTTATACCCGTGAGTAGTAACACTCATTTTTTGAAATTTATTAGTTTAGGATAGGTCTTCTCGCACATCGCGATTATAATAATTAGTTTTTCAATAATTAGGTTAAACATATACACTTGAGAATATATTCGTGTTTGTTATAAATATGCATGTTAATATTCCGTATGAATATTTGCAAATGGCAAATATCTACACGAATATATCTGTATGACACGAATATACTTGATCTTAAGCAATGAATTGATCGTGACAATCTTAAGTCACGTTCGTTTATTTCACTTTGGCTAGAACTTAAAATATGAGTTAAAATTCATTTTTTCCGTACGAAAATGTGTGAAATTTTACGTGCAAGAAGACACTTCGCGACAGGCAGAATTTTTAATCAAAGCAATAATTTTGAACATTGCTTTTACATTTTCGAGTATTTGCTTTGATAAAGAGTTCGCCTGAGATTATTTCTTTCTTACTAATATATTTAGAGTCAATTATTCCATTTGATCGAGTCTCAGTCTTTTTCAATTAACGCTACCTTTTCTGCAATATTAAAATTTTCTTCCGATTTATTAAATTAATGAAGTAGAATTACTTAGTTAGTATTAAATTAATAAAATAGAGTTAATCAGAAAGAAGCAGCAAAGAACGTTAGTCCGTTAAATAAAAATTACACAAACTAATCATCTTTTTAGATCAGGATTTTCAGGTTTAACCCTTTCCGTGCCCATTGTCAGGATCTCATTCACGTGCCCAGGTGCTACTTGAATGGGAGAAAGACATTGGGCACGATGACCTAGAATTAAGTAATGTAATAATTTCTCAGCGACTGATCATGTGTTAGTGTATCGTGCACGACGTATTTCCCACATTACGTGTGTGTGTTGTTAGGTCGTGGAATTGCGTCGCTTTTTCTCATTCCTTAAAACTTGAAATATTAAAAATATCGAGACATATATCGATTCAATTTACGTCTCGATACAATTAGAATTTCTGATAATATCAGCCACGCGACTAAGTGTACTCATACTCTTAATATCGCTATCAATCGCAATTATAATTCCAAGTTTACTTATATCTATTTTAAAAATATAATTTTCTCAGACGTGTTTTATCACGTATAACGCAATGGTCACTAGCCTTCGTCAGTCGATTTCAGGAAAAAGGTACGTACCTTAGAGCATGCATGATATGTTAAGCTCGGGTGTCGGAGGCGTCCCGGGACGTCCTCTCTAGTGTAGGACCTTTGCGCCCGGGCGTTTGTGTGAGAACCGTGGAGCGAGTGTGTTGGTGTGCCTGTTTTGCCATTTTTAAATATAGCGCTAGGTAGGATAGGTAGCATACTTTCTGGTATGTCTGTTAATTATAAGTAGGTAGGACCGGGCAGGTTGGCACAGTCTCTGGTCGGGTAGGCGCGTTTTCGCGTGACCAACCTGTTTCTGGAAATTTATTTGAAAAATCGACGGTGAAACTGGCACGAGTAGAGCATGCTCTCGTCTCTGGTTTTGCCTTTCGATTTTTCGAATTTCGCGGTCGCGGTCGCGAATGGGCTCGAAACGAACGTTTATTGCTCGAGCACGCACGTGCGAGTGGGCAACGATCACTGCTGTGATCGTTGGTCAGTCCATGTGCTCTTCAATCAGCTTCCGCGGTTTATATTTTTATTTTACCTTTATAAGTTTTTTTTTTGTTTGCGATTTAGAAGTCTCGAGCTTAGATTTAAGTTACAGCGGGCATTGCGCCCGAAGAAGGAAGAGGCTATAAGCCGAAGAGGCCCGACAAACTGTCACTCAAGAGGGCAACTACTAATGGCTCCCCATCCTCTGGGTCATCCGGAGCATGGGAAGTCATTATCGTTACTACTTTCTCACTATGCTCGCTTTTAGTATTTGTAGTAGTAGTAGTAGTAGTAGTAGTCTTTGTTTTTTTGGCCGATGTATATATCGGTCCATCGTCCCATTGGGCAAATCGCGATTTTTCTTATTAGTGTTGCGACAAGTTAGTTACGGGTTGTATTAATTACGAAATAGTATTATTAATTTTCATTAGTGTGACGAGAGAATGATTACGATTTGAATTAGAGTTGCGATAAAATGATAATCGCGTTTGTTTTAGAGTTGCGAATTACGATATCGCGATTGTCTTTTGCAATTTTTAGAATTTTTTCTGTTTTTCTGTTTAAGTAGCAATACTAGGCTATTTAAAGTAGCTTTTTCAAATAGTAAATAGTAATTTTCATTAAATTCACTTTAAGAATTAGCGTTGCGACATTGTTCCATCGCGAGTTCTACTTATTTTTCCTGTTAGCGTTGCGATAATGAATGATCGCGTTTTGTTAAGTAGAGTTGCGTTCACAAACTGCCCAAACCCTCCGACTGCATTTGTCGGACACTGCTCCTGGATCACACGTACAGCCTAAAGAGCTGTACAAGTGTGATCGTTCATCGGCAACCTCCTAAATGGTTGCACTGCAATCTCTCGCTATTAGTGTTGCGTATTGCTTAAATACGAGTGCGTAGATTTATACTTATTAGCGTTGCGCATTAGATATCGGGAATTTTCAGATTTTTCTTTTTTTTTTTTTAATGGTAGATTAATTGATATTGCAAATATAACGAAGCACTCGTCGCGTTTGATTTTGAGAATTTTCTGCTTCATAAATATTAGTAGTAAATTAGCGTTGCGGAACAAGAATATTCAGTTCCACTCTCGGCGTGTTGATCGGGTTTATATAGAGTGGAAGACGATCGAATTTTAGTAGCCCTTCTGGCTACTGCTTTGTTTCTTTTTCAGCGCCCCTTATTTTGCGCCCCTTATTACTACGTTTTTTACTGAAAATACTGCTATAAGACATATTCCTTTGTCAGCGTTAACGTTACCATGACTGTTAAAATACAGAACTTTATTACGAATGTATAATATATATATATTTACATGTATGAAATTGTGAGCGATTTCATGCGCAACAAAGTATTATAACGAAATACCTTAATGTTGCTAGGAAGGCTGGAAATATTTTTTAAAATTTAATTCATTGCAATTGGAATTAGTGCTGGTGATTGTTCGTTCTTAGAACCATAACTTTTAGAATTTATTCGACCGCGATATTTTCACTTCAATCTTTTAACAGTAATGTAGAATTTTATAAATATTCGAATTTCATTTGCATGAAACAAAAGTTTCGTCACGAAACAAAGACATCGTCACGTTTGTAGCAAAAATTCTGCAAAAAATGACTTATGCACATACCTTTCGGTTTATTATGTTGCAAATCACTACGTTGTTGTAGAAAATAACAGATACTGTTAAAAGTTAAAAGATAAAGCAAGTGATTGTATAATAACCGGGGTTTCTCTCATCTTAGTTATTCCAAACGAACTTTTCAATTTTTAATTCAGTTTAAATTCAATTACTTAAAATTCTTGTTTCCAACGTAACCCTAGTTTCGATTAAAAGATACACACGATTCTCTATATTTGCTAAAATTTAATCAATAGTAATTTGATCTATAATTGACCATTATTAATAGTTTATTTTTCATAAAATGTTTCATAAAATGTTCTCGTTTTAAAGATGTCTGTTTCTTCCATATACCATAATCCAGTAAATGAGTTTGTTTCAGATTTATCAATTTACAGAAAATACGTTTCAGTTACATATATGAACATTTCACAGCATATTAAATATGTATGCTAGATGCCCAAATGATTTTTCTTCCATCGTCTGATTGTTCAGGCTTCTGCCCGTTTTCCCATTTTTAAAAGAAGAATATTGCGGCCACGTTGGAGTTTATAACTTTTCGATATCTTCATAAGCTTAGTACAACGAGTCGTATGTCTCTTTTGCAACACTCTAAATTGTATATACAGTGTCAGTACTTTCATTTCCTTTCTGTGGTTCCAAGTTAGACATATGTATCATTGATACCGAATGTTGCCAGTACGGTTGCGAATTATTGTACAATGTTTGTACTGATCGATGTAATTGTTTTCGCAGATTAATCAGTTGATTAATTTTCAGAAAACGACTACATTGATAAGTACAAACATTGCACAATAATTCGATACCAAGCTCAGAATCACGCTAATACAGTCCATTTTGGATTACGAAAAGCCACGAAGAGAATTTTGGATAATCTAAACTGGACTGCAACGTGGGACGACATTGGACACCGTGGGACGCCGTTGGACACCGTGGGACGCCGTTGGACACCGTGGGACTCCGCTGGAAACCGTAGAACACCGTTGGTCCAGTGTAGATCACCAGAAAACGCGAAAAGAATTTTGGATGATCTAGACTGGACTGCAACGTGGGACACCGTGGGATACCATTGGTTCAGTGTGGATCTCCAAAAGCCGCGAAAAGAATTTTGGATGATCTAGACTGGACTGCAACGTGGGACACCTTTGGTTCAGTGTGGATCTCCAAAAGCCGCGAAAAGAATTTTGGACGATCTACACTGGACTGCAACGTGGGACACCATTGGTTCAGTGTGGATCTCCAAATGCCGCGAAAAGAATTTTGGATGATCTACACTGGATTGCAACGTGGGACACCATTGGTTCAGGGTGGATCTCCAAATGCCGCGAAAAGAATTTTGGATGATCTACACTGGACTGCAACGTGGGACACCATTGGTTCAGTGTGGATGTCCAAAAGCCGCGAAAAGAATTTTGGATGATCTACACTGGACTGCAACGTGGGACACCATTGGTTCAGTGTGGATGTCCAAAAGCCGCGAAAAGAATTTTGGATGATCTACACTGGACTGCAACGTGGGACACCATTGGTTCAGTGTGGATCTCCAAATGCCACGAAAAGAATTTTGGATGATCTACACTGGACTACAACGTGGGACATCGTTGGACATCGTTGGACACCGTTGGACACCGTTGGACATCGGTGGACACCGTTGGACATCGTTGGACACCGTTGGACACCGTTGGACATCGTTGGACACCGTTGGACACCGTTGGACATCGTTGGACACCGTTGGACGACGTTGGACATCGTTGGACACCGTTGGACGACGTTGGACATCGTTGGACACCGTTGGACGACGTTGGACATCGTTGGACATCGTTGGACGACGTTGGACATCGTTGGACGACGTTGGACACCGTTGGACATCGTTGGACACCGTTGGACACCGTTGGACACCGTTGGACATCGTTGGACATCGTTGGACATCGTTGGACATCGTTGGACATCGTTGGATATCGTTGGACACCGGGGGACACCGTAGAATGCGTGCGTTTTAGGTTTAATTAATCGTAAAGTAGATACCTATGTACAGTGCATTGTGAGCTCATTCTGTACAACGATACTTCTCCACCTTGGGACGAAAAAGAAAAATCTCGTCTCTCTCCAGTCGCTTACCACACTGGAGAAATTGTACTCGCGATTTGTCGGTTCGCGATCACTCAGTTCTTTCAAACTGTCGCGTGGCGTACTCGCTCGCGCGTATTCCGGGTGCGTGCGGGTCAACGTGCACTAGATAACTCTTTGGATTCGTAAGATGGCACAAGAACATCTCACTCTTGATGACTGCTCGACGTTTGCATCGCATCACGGGAGTTGTCGTCGCGCCGGTAATGGTTATGATTCTCTTGGTGATTCAGTCGTCGATCTGCAGTCCTGTCCGATTGGTACTTCGTTACTCGGTCAGGGACCTGCAATTTCACGTCCTCCGTAATCCTGCTCGGTCCCGCGAGGGTGGACCCCACTGTTCAGTTGAGGCCATGCCTTCGTAATCCTGTTCAGCGGCCCCTCTCCGGGTTCCACTTGTTCAGTTGGAGTGTGTTAAGTTGCCGGCCAATGTGCTGGATCGACGGCTGGATCACCAGGGGATCACTAGCATCATCGGTCGGCGTCATCGACCGGGACTCGTGTAAGTTTCGAACGGCGAAACAGGAATCGAGTTATGGTCAATACTTGGGCTTTCCGCTAATCCTTCGGGTTATCCGGTGCACGGGGGTACGTCGCGAAAGTTTGTGAGTTCGTTCGTTAGCTTCATTTTCTTTCATTAGTTCCAAGTTGTATAAATGTGTCTTTGATACCGAATGCTGCCAGTAGGGATTCCAATTATTGTACAATATTTGTACTGATCTATGTAATCGGTGTGTGGGAGATAGCTGTGGCGTTATGTATGCTTTGCTCCACGTTTGTAAAGATTCATGTAAGCGCTGCGTTGGAGATATATGTTTCGCAGTTAGGGTACGAAACAACTATTTCTTTACGCAGGCCCATGGTCAAGTAGAGTCGTAACTCGACATTCTGCCAATGGGTTGAATGTCGAGATGGAGGTATAAAGATAAATAACCCATGGGCGGGTCTCTTGCGTAGTCACCTCCGCGTGGTGAGACCTGGTAATTGGCATCGTTTTCCAAAAAATTAATTCGTTGATTATTGTTTGGAAAACGATGCCAAGCTAAGAACTACGCACCAGTCCGGTTTGGATCTCCAAAAGCCGCGAAAAGAATTTTGGATGATTCAGACTGGATTGCAACGTGAGACACCGTGAGACGACAACTAGTACTATCACGGACAACATGAGGCACCTCTACAAAAACATCCTTACTTGTCCTTGCTCCAGACACCATTGAGGATACTACATTCATAACATAGGTAGCGGCACTCCGGAGCGAAGTTCCCAATGGTTTTTATCCCGCGGCTCGCAACACAAAGACTCTATCCTTCGAAGAAAACGACGGCCAGATGTCGATACACGTTCACCGAATATATTTTCAGTTAGGACCCGGTCCCGCTATAAATCTTAGGATTTGCGTAGCCAAAGTTCTTTAAAGGGACAAATAATCTTTGTCTCAACAGTCCCTACACATAGCATCCGCTACGGGGAAACACAGGAAATCTGCTTTTTCTGACGTACGACGCTCCGCGTTAGCAACTCTCCCTCAATGGTGCCTTACATCCATTTCCAGCGACCAACACAGAATTTAGTGAATTAACAGCGACGTCCATTTTCCTCACTTTCCGAACCAACACTTTCCTGAACGAATCCAACGATTGCGTATCCTCGGACGTAACGCACCGAGCTCGAACTTGTAACCGCTAACCGATAATCGTATAACGCGTCCTGCGCAGAAAGGTATATAGTGAACCTATATAAATAAAGAAATTAATAAATAATTTCCGTTGAAGAATGTCGAGTGATTCTTCTTTTACACCTATCACGCACATCGCATCAACTCACAGAGATAGATACATACGTATGTTAAGGGCATTGTGATTTCATTCTATTTCGTACATTTAGCATGTCTTTTGCTAACGACATCATTTCTGAGCGTTGCCGCTATACCGGACCCGGATAACCCGGGCATCGCCTAGGGATATAGGACGGTCGGGGGTCGGGGAGATAGCCGACGGGATCTGGCGAGGGTTGGAAATTTGAGTGACGCGGTTGGCGCGGCTTGGGAAGTTGGGTAGTAGGGTTGGCGAGGGTCGGGAAGCTGGGTGACGGGGCAGGCCAGGGTTGGAAATTTGAGGGACGGGGACGGCGTGGGTTGGGAAGCAGTTCGACAGGTTTGGCGAGGGTTAGGTTGGGGTTAGGTTGGGGTTAGGTTGGGGTTAGGTTGGGGTTAGGTTTGGGGTTAGGTTGGGGTTAGGTTGGGGTTAGGTTGGGGTTAGGTTGGGGTTAGGTTGGGGTTAGGTTGGGGTTAGGTTGGGGTTAGGTTGGGGTTAGGTTGGGGTTAGGTTGGGGTTAGGTTGGGGTTAGGTTGGGGTTAGGTTGGGGTTAGGTTGGGGTTAGGTTGGGGTTAGGTTGGGGTTAGGTTGGGGTTAGGTTGGGGTTAGGTTGGGGTTAGGTTGGGGTTAGGTTGGGGTTAGGTTGGGGTTAGGTTGGGGTTAGGTTGGGGTTAGGTTGGGGTTAGGTTGGGGTTAGGTTGGGGTTAGGTTGGGGTTAGGTTGGGGTTAGGTTGGGGTTAGGTTGGGGTTAGGTTGGGGTTAGGTTGGGGTTAGGTTGGGGTTAGGTTGGGGTTAGGTTGGGGTTAGGTTGGGGTTAGGTTGGGGTTAGGTTGGGGTTAGGTTGGGGTTAGGTTGGGGTTAGGTTGGGGTTAGGTTGGGGTTAGGTTGGGGTTAGGTTGGGGTTAGGTTGGGGTTAGGTTGGGGTTAGGTTGGGGTTAGGTTGGGGTTAGGTTGGGGTTAGGTTGGGGTTAGGTTGGGGTTAGGTTGGGGTTAGGTTGGGGTTAGGTTGGGGTTAGGTTGGGGTTAGGTTGGGGTTAGGTTGGGGTTAGGTTGGGGTTAGGTTGGGGTTAGGTTGGGGTTAGGTTGGGGTTAGGTTGGGGTTAGGTTGGGGTTAGGTTGGGGTTAGGTTGGGGTTAGGTTGGGGTTAGGTTGGGGTTAGGTTGGGGTTAGGTTGGGGTTAGGTTGGGGTTAGGTTGGGGTTAGGTTGGGGTTAGGTTGGGGTTAGGTTGGGGTTAGGTTGGGGTTAGGTTGGGGTTAGGTTGGGGTTAGGTTGGGGTTAGGTTGGGGTTAGGTTGGGGTTAGGTTGGGGTTAGGTTGGGGTTAGGTTGGGGTTAGGTTGGGGTTAGGTTGGGGTTAGGTTGGGGTTAGGTTGGGGTTAGGTTGGGGTTAGGTTGGGGTTAGGTTGGGGTTAGGTTGGGGTTAGGTTGGGGTTAGGTTGGGGTTAGGTTGGGGTTAGGTTGGGGTTAGGTTGGGGTTAGGTTGGGGTTAGGTTGGGGTTAGGTTGGGGTTAGGTTGGGGTTAGGTTGGGGTTAGGTTGGGGTTAGGTTGGGGTTAGGTTGGGGTTAGGTTGGGGTTAGGTTGGGGTTAGGTTGGGGTTAGGTTGGGGTTAGGTTGGGGTTAGGTTGGGGTTAGGTTGGGGTTAGGTTGGGGTTAGGTTGGGGTTAGGTTGGGGTTAGGTTGGGGTTAGGTTGGGGTTAGGTTGGGGTTAGGTTGGGGTTAGGTTGGGGTTAGGTTGGGGTTAGGTTGGGGTTAGGTTGGGGTTAGGTTGGGGTTAGGTTGGGGTTAGGTTGGGGTTAGGTTGGGGTTAGGTTGGGGTTAGGTTGGGGTTAGGTTGGGGTTAGGTTGGGGTTAGGTTGGGGTTAGGTTGGGGTTAGGTTGGGGTTAGGTTGGGGTTAGGTTGGGGTTAGGTTGGGGTTAGGTTGGGGTTAGGTTGGGGTTAGGTTGGGGTTAGGTGGGGTTAGGTTGGGGTTAGGTTGGGGTTAGGTTGGGGTTAGGTTGGGGTTAGGTTGGGGTTAGGTTGGGGTTAGGTTGGGGTTAGGTTGGGGTTAGGTTGGGGTTAGGTTGGGGTTAGGGTTGGGGTTAGGGTTGGGGTTAGGTTGGGGTTAGGTTGGGGTTGGTGGGGTTGGGGGGTTAGGTTGGGGTTAGGTTGGGGTTAGGTTGGGGTTAGGTTGGGGTTAGGTTGGGGTTAGGTGGGGTTAGGGGGGTTGGGTTGGGGTTAGGTTGGGGTTAGGTTGGGGTTAGGTTGGGGGTTAGGTTGGGGTTAGGTTGGGGTTAGGTTGGGGTTAGGTTGGGTTAGGTTGGGGTTAGGTTGGGGTTAGGTTGGGGTTAGGTTGGGGTTAGGTTGGGGTTAGGTGGGTAGGTTGGGGTTAGGTTGGGGTTAGGTTGGGGTTAGGTTGGGGGTTAGGTGGGGTTAGGTGGGGTTAGGTTGGGGTAGGTTGGGGTTAGGTTGGGGTTAGGTTGGGGTTAGGTTGGGGTTAGGTTGGGGTTAGGTTGGGGTTAGGTTGGGGTTAGGTTGGGGTTAGGTTGGGGTTAGGTTGGGGTTAGGTTGGGGTTAGGTTGGGGGTTAGGTTGGGGTTAGGTTGGGGTTAGGTTGGGGTTAGGTGGGGTTGGGGTTAGGTTGGGGTTAGGTTGGGGTTAGGTTGGGGTTAGGTTGGGGTTAGGTTGGGGTTAGGTTGGGGTTAGGTTGGGGTTAGGTTGGGGTTAGGTTGGGGTTAGGTTGGGGTTAGGTTGGGGGTTAGGTTGGGGTTAGGTTGGGGTTAGGTTGGGGTTAGGTTGGGGTTAGGTTGGGGTTAGGTTGGGGTTAGGTTGGGGTTAGGTTGGGGTTAGGTTGGGGTTAGGTTGGGGTTAGGTTGGGGTTAGGTTGGGGTTAGGTTGGGGTTAGGTTGGGGTTAGGTTGGGGTTAGGTTGGGGGTTAGGGTTGGGGTTAGGTTGGGGTTAGGTTGGGGTTAGGTTGGGGTTAGGTTGGGGTTAGGTTGGGGTTAGGTTGGGGTTAGGTTGGGGTTAGGTTGGGGTTAGGTTGGGGTTAGGTTGGGGTTAGGTTGGGGTTAGGTTGGGGTTAGGTGGGGTTGGTGGGTTAGGTTGGGGTTAGGTTGGGGTTAGGTTGGGGTTAGGTTGGGGTTAGGTTGGGGTTAGGTTGGGGTTAGGTTGGGGGTTAGGTTGGGGGTTAGGTTGGGGTTAGGTTGGGGTTAGGTTGGGGTTAGGTGGGTTGGTGGGGTTAGGTTGGGGTTAGGTTGGGGGTTAGGTTGGGGGGTTAGGTGGGGTAGGTTGGGGTTAGGTGGGGTTAGGTTGGGGTTAGGTTGGGGTTAGGTTGGGGTTAGGTTGGGGTTAGGTTGGGGTTAGGTTGGGGTTAGGTTGGGGTTAGGTTGGGGTTAGGTTGGGGTTAGGTTGGGGTTAGGTTGGGGTTAGGTTGGGGTTAGGTTGGGGTTAGGTTGGGGTTAGGTTGGGGTTAGGTTGGGGTTAGGTTGGGGGTTTAGGTTGGGGTTAGGTGGGGGGTTGGGGTTAGGTTGGGGTTAGGTTGGGGTTAGGTTGGGGTTAGGTGGGGTTAGGTTGGGGTTAGGTTGGGGTTAGGTTGGGGTTAGGTTGGGGTTAGGTTGGGGTTAGGTTGGGGTTAGGTTGGGGTTAGGTTGGGGTTTGGTTGGGGTTAGGTTGGGGTTAGGTTGGGGTTAGGTTGGGGTTAGGTTGGGGTTAGGTTGGGGTTAGGTTGGGGTTGGTTGGGGTTAGGTTGGGGTTAGGTTGGGGTTAGGGTTGGGGTTAGGTTGGGGTTAGGTTGGGGTTAGGTTGGGGTTAGGTTGGGGTTAGGTTGGGGTTAGGTTGGGGTTAGGTTGGGGTTAGGTTGGGGTTAGGTTGGGGTTAGGTTGGGGTTAGGTTGGGGTTAGGTTGGGGTTGGTTGGGGTTAGGTTGGGGTTAGGTTGGGGTTAGGTTGGGGTTAGGTTGGGGTTAGGTTGGGTTAGGTTGGGGGTTAGGTTGGGGGTTAGGTTGGGGGTTAGGTTGGGGTTAGGTTGGGGTTAGGTTGGGGTTAGGTTGGGGTTAGGTTGGGGTTAGGTTGGGGTTAGGTTGGGGTTAGGTTGGGGTTAGGTTGGGGTTAGGTTGGGTGGGTTAGGTTGGGGTTAGGTTGGGGTAGGGGTAGGTTGGGGTTAGGTTGGGGTTAGGTTGGGGTTAGGTTGGGGTTAGGTTGGGGTTAGGTTGGGGTTAGGTTGGGGTTAGGTTGGGGTTAGGTTGGGGTTAGGTTGGGGTTAGGTTGGGGTTAGGTTGGGGTTAGGTTGGGGTTAGGTTGGGGTTAGGTTGGGGTTAGGTTGGGGTTAGGTTGGGGTTAGGTTGGGGTTAGGTTGGGGTTAGGTTGGGGTTAGGTTGGGGTTAGGTTGGGGTTAGGTTGGGGTTAGGTTGGGGTTAGGTTGGGGTTAGGTTGGGGTTAGGTTGGGGTTAGGTTGGGGTTAGGTTGGGGTTAGGTTGGGGTTAGGTTGGGGTTAGGTTGGGGTTAGGTTGGGGTTAGGTTGGGGTTAGGTTGGGGGTTAGGTTGGGGTTAGGTTGGGGTTAGGTTGGGGGTTAGGTTGGGGTTAGGTTGGGGGTTAGGTTGGGGTTAGGTTGGGGTTAGGTTGGGGGTTAGGTTGGGGTTAGGTTGGGGTTAGGTTGGGGTTAGGTTGGGGTTAGGTTGGGGTTAGGTTGGGGTTAGGTTGGGGTGGTTGGTTGGGTTAGGTGGGGTTAGGTTGGGGTTAGGTTGGGGTTGGTGGGGTTAGGTTGGGGTTAGGTTGGGGTTAGGTTGGGGGTTAGGTTGGGGTTAGGTTGGGGTAGTAGGTTGGGGTTAGGTTGGGGTTAGGTTGGGGTTAGGTTGGGGTTAGGTTGGGGTTAGGTTGGGGTTAGGTTGGGGTTAGGTTGGGGTTAGGTTGGGGTTAGGTTGGGGTTAGGTTGGGGTTAGGTTGGGTTAGGTTGGGGTTAGGTTGGGGTTAGGTTGGGGTAGGTGGGGTTAGGTTGGGTGGTTGGGGTTAGGTTGGGGTTAGGTTGGGGTTAGGTTGGGGGTAGGTTGGGGTTAGGTTGGGGTTAGGTGGGGTTTGGGTTGGGGTTAGGGGGGTTGGGGTTAGGGTTGGGGGTTAGGTTGGGGTTTGGTTGGGGTTAGGTTGGGGTTAGGTTGGGGTTAGGTTGGGGTTAGGTTGGGGTTAGGTTGGGGTTAGGTTGGGGTTAGGTTGGGGTTAGGTTGGGGTTAGGTTGGGGTTAGGTTGGGGGTTAGGTTGGGGTTAGGTGGGGTTGGGTTAGGTTGGGGTTAGGTTGGGGTTAGGTTGGGGTTAGGTTGGGGTTAGGTTGGGGTTAGGTTGGGGTTAGGTTGGGGTTAGGTTGGGGTTAGGTTGGGGTTAGGTTGGGGTTAGGTTGGGGTTAGGTTGGGGTTAGGTTGGGGTTAGGTTGGGGTTAGGTTGGGGTTAGGTTGGGGTTAGGTTGGGGTTAGGTTGGGGTTAGGTTGGGGTTAGGTTGGGGTTAGGTTGGGGTTAGGTTGGGGTTAGGTTGGGGTTAGGTTGGGGTTAGGTTGGGGTTAGGTTGGGGTTAGGTTGGGGTTAGGTTGGGGTTAGGTTGGGGTTAGGTTGGGGTTAGGTTGGGGTTAGGTTGGGGTTAGGTTGGGGTTAGGTTGGGGTTAGGTTGGGGTTAGGTTGGGGTTAGGTTGGGGTTAGGTTGGGGTTAGGTTGGGGTTAGGTTGGGTTAGGTTGGGGTTAGGTTGGGGTTAGGTTGGGGTTAGGTTGGGGTTAGGGTTAGGTTGGGGTTAGGTTGGGGTTAGGTTGGGGTTAGGTTGGGGTTAGGTTGGGGTTAGGTTGGGGTTAGGTTGGGGTTAGGTTGGGGTTAGGTTGTGGGGTTAGGTTGGGGTTAGGTTGGGGTTAGGTTGGGGTTAGGTTGGGGTTAGGTTTGGGGTTAGGTTGGGGTTAGGTTGGGGTTAGGTTGGGGTTAGGTTGGGGTTAGGTTGGGGTTAGGTTGGGGTTGGGGTTAGGTTGGGGTTAGGTTGGGGTTAGGTTGGGGTTAGGTTGGGGTTAGGTTGGGGTTAGGTTGGGGGTTAGGTTGGGGTTAGGTTGGGGTTAGGTTGGGGTTAGGTTGGGGTTAGGTTGGGGTTAGGTTGGGGTTAGGTTGGGGTTAGGTTGGGGTTAGGTTGGGGTTAGGTTGGGGTTAGGTTGGGGTTAGGTTGGGGGTTAGGTTGGGGTTAGGTTGGGGTTAGGTTGGGGTTAGGTTGGGGTTAGGTTGGGGTTAGGTTGGGGTTAGGTTGGGGTTAGGTTGGGGTTAGGTTGGGGTTAGGTTGGGGTTAGGTTGGGGTTAGGTTGGGGTTAGGTTGGGGTTAGGTTGGGGTTAGGTTGGGGTTAGGTTGGGGTTAGGTTGGGGTTAGGTTGGGGTTAGGTTGGGGTTAGGTTGGGGTTAGGTTGGGGTTAGGTTGGGGTTAGGTTGGGGTTAGGTTGGGGTTAGGTTGGGGTTAGGTTGGGGGTAGGTTGGGGTTAGGTTGGGGTTAGGTTGGGGGTTAGGTTGGGGTTAGGTTGGGGTTAGGTTGGGGTTAGGTTGGGGTTAGGTTGGGGTTAGGTTGGGGTTAGGTTGGGGTTAGGTTGGGGTTAGGTTGGGGTTAGGTTGGGGTTAGGTTGGGGTTAGGTTGGGGGTTAGGTTGGGGTTAGGTTGGGGTTAGGTTGGGGTTAGGTTGGGGTTAGGTTGGGGTTAGGTTGGGGTTAGGTTGGGTTAGGTTGGGGTTAGGTTGGGGTTAGTTGGGTTGGTTGGGTTAGGTTGGGGTTAGGTTGGGGTTAGGTTGGGGTTAGGTTGGGGTTAGGTTGGGGTTAGGTTGGGTTAGGTTGGGGTTAGGTTGGGTGTGGGTAGGTTGGGTTAGGTTGGGGTTAGGTTGGGGTAGGTTGGGTTAGGTTGGGGTTAGGTTGGGGTTAGGTGGGTTTGGTTGGGGTTAGGTTGGGGTTAGGTTGGGGTTAGGTTGGGGTTAGGTTGGGGTTAGGTTGGGGTTAGGTTGGGGTTAGGTTGGGGTTAGGTTGGGGTTAGGTTGGGGTTAGGTTGGGGTTAGGGGTTGGGGTTAGGTTGGGGTTAGGTTGGGGTTAGGTTGGGGTTAGGTTGGGGTTAGGTTGGGGTTAGGTTGGGGTTAGGTGGGGTTAGGTGGGGTTAGGTTGGGGTTAGGTTGGGGTTAGGTTGGGGTTAGGTTGGGGTTAGGTTGGGGTTAGGTTGGGGTTAGGTTGGGGTTAGGTTGGGGTTAGGTTGGGGTTAGGTTGGGGTTAGGTTGGGGTTAGGTTGGGGTTAGGTTGGGGTTAGGTTGGGGTTAGGTTGGGGTTAGGTTGGGGTTAGGTTGGGGTTAGGTTGGGGTTAGGTTGGGGTTAGGTTGGGGTTAGGTTGGGGTTAGGTTGGGGTTAGGTTGGGGTTAGGTTGGGGTTAGGTTGGGGTTAGGTTGGGGTTAGGTTGGGGTAGGTTGGGGTTAGGTTGGGGTTAGGTTGGGGTTAGGTTGGGGTTAGGTTGGGGTTAGGGTTGGGGTTAGGTTGGGGTTAGGTTGGGGTTAGGTTGGGGTTAGGTTGGGGTTAGGTTGGGGTTAGGTTGGGGTTAGGTTGGGGTTAGGTTGGGGTTAGGTTGGGGTTAGGTTGGGGTTAGGTTGGGGGTTAGGTTGGGGTTAGGTTGGGGTTAGGTTGGGGTAGGTTGGGTAGGTTGGGGTTAGGTTGGGGTTAGGTTGGGGTTAGGTTGGGGTTAGGTTGGGGTTAGGTTGGGGTTAGGTTGGGGTTAGGTTGGGGTTAGGTTGGGGTTAGGTTGGGGTTAGGTTGGGGTTAGGTTGGGGTTAGGTTGGGGTTAGGTTGGGGTTAGGTTGGGGTTAGGTTGGGGTTAGGTTGGGGTTAGGTTGGGGTTAGGTTGGGGTTAGGTTGGGGTTAGGTTGGGGTTAGGTTGGGGTTAGGTTGGGGTTAGGTTGGGGTTAGGTTGGGGTTAGGTTGGGGTTAGGTTGGGGTTAGGTTGGGGTTAGGTTGGGGTTAGGTTGGGGTTAGGTTGGGGTTAGGTTGGGGTTAGGTTGGGTTAGGTTGGGGTTAGGTTGGGGTTAGGTTGGGGTTAGGTTGGGGTTAGGTTGGGGTTAGGTTGGGGTTAGGTTGGGGTTAGGTTGGGGTTAGGTTGGGGTTAGGTTGGGGTTAGGTTGGGGTTAGGTTGGGGTTAGGTTGGGGTTAGGTTGGGGTTAGGTTGGGGTTAGGTTGGGGTTAGGTTGGGGTTAGGTTGGGGTTAGGTTGGGGTTAGGTTGGGGTTAGGTTGGGGTTAGGTTGGGGTTAGGTTGGGGTTAGGTTGGGGTTAGGTTGGGGTTAGGTTGGGGTTAGGTTGGGGTTAGGTTGGGGTTAGGTTGGGGTTAGGTTGGGGTTAGGTTGGGGTTAGGTTGGGGTTAGGTTGGGGTTAGGTTGGGGTTAGGTTGGGGTTAGGTGGTTGGTGGTTAGGTTGGGGTTAGGTTGGGGTTAGGTTGGGGTTAGGTTGGGGTTAGGTTGGGG
Source organism: Bombus affinis (assembly GCF_024516045.1). Classification (NCBI taxonomy): domain Eukaryota; kingdom Metazoa; phylum Arthropoda; class Insecta; order Hymenoptera; family Apidae; genus Bombus; species Bombus affinis. The sequence goes on from NC_066359.1 coordinate 8,747,490, forward strand.
TTAGGTTGGGGTTAGGTTGGGGTTGGGTTAGGTTGGGGTTAGGTTGGGGTTAGGTTGGGGTTAGGTTGGGGTTAGGTTGGGGTTAGGTTGGGGTTAGGTTGGGGTTAGGTTGGGGTTAGGTTGGGGTTAGGTTGGGGTTAGGTTGGGGTTAGGTTGGGGTTAGGTTGGGGTAGGTGGGGTTAGGTTGGGGTTAGGTTGGGGTTAGGTTGGGGTTAGGTTGGGGTTAGGTTGGGGTTAGGTGGGGTTAGGTTGGGGTTAGGTTGGGGTTAGGTTGGGGTTAGTTGGGGTTAGGTTGGGGTTAGGTTGGGGTTAGGTTGGGGTTAGGTTGGGGTTAGGTTGGGGTTAGGTTGGGGTTAGGTTGGGGTTAGGTTGGGGTTAGGTTGGGGTTAGGTTGGGGTTAGGTTGGGTTAGGTTGGGGTTAGGTTGGGGTTAGGTTGGGGTTAGGTTGGGGTTAGGTTGGGTTAGGTTGGGGTTAGGTTGGGGTTAGGTTGGGGTTAGGTTGGGGTTAGGTTAGGTTGGGGTTAGGTTGGGGTTAGGTTGGGGTTAGGTTGGGGGTTAGGTTGGGGTTAGGTTGGGGTTAGGTTGGGGTTAGGTTGGGGTTAGGTTGGGGTTAGGTTGGGGTTAGGTTGGGGTTAGGTTGGGGTTAGGTTGGGGTTAGTGGTTGGTGGGTTAGGGTGGGGTTAGGTTAGGTTTGGGA